>NW_026292767.1:0-300000 GCF_023091745.1 Budorcas taxicolor | reverse complement strand
CACCGGTATCGATGGGAGAGGAATCCCGAGATGGCCCCTAGCAACTCGCATGGGGACTGGCCCTTCCTGAGGCCACCAGAGCGGGTCCCTGAGGTCCCCGTCGTAACTCGAGAAGACCTGCCGCAACTCGAGAAAATCCAGGAGGTTCTCCCCTGCAGGCTAGATGAGGCCCATTTCCGCAGAGGCGTCTCGGGGCTAATCACACCTCACCTCTGGAACGTTGAAAGGGTCCTTCACACCCTTGGTGCAACTCAAGAATTTCCCCGACATACCCGTCTCCACTCGAGAGGAAACACGAGGGTCCCGCCCACATCCAGAGGAGCCCCGTTTCTGCCTCGTAGCTCGAGGTGAGGGATCCTTTCCCTGCTTCGTCGGGAAAGAATTCCCGGCGTTCCCGTCGCATCTCAAGAGGAGGCCCTCTCAACAGGAACGGCGAGAGGAACTCCAGGGTCGTGCCACCATTCCAAGAGTCCCCCAGATGTCTCAGTCCATTCCAGAGAAACCTCTTTTCCCTTCACCGGCTCGTCTTTCACGCCGAGGATCGACAAACACCAAGGTGGCATTTGGCACAGCCCTGTGGGAAAGCCTCCTGGGAAAGCCTCGAGGGAAAGCCACAGATCCCTTGATCCACGTGACAGGAAGCGTGACCCTACTGCTGCAGCTCGGGAGGAAAGCGCACGTGCATGCCCCTACTCGAGACGAGGCCTGACTCCCCTGGGGAGACTCAGAGGCACCCCAAAATCCATGTCAACCCTGGAGAGGAATCCTCAAGTTCCGGCCCCGACTCCACACAAGGTCTTAGTCCCCGGCATGGACGGGAGAGGAATCCCGAGATGGCCCCTAGCAACTCGCATGGGGACTGGCCCTTCCTGAGGCCACCAGAGCGGGTCCCTGAGGTCCCCGTCGTAACTCGAGAAGACCTGCCGCAACTCGAGAATATCCAGGAGGTTCTCCCCTGCAGGCTAGATGAGGCCCATTTCCGCAGAGGCGACTCGGGGCTAATCACACCTCACCTCTGGAACGTCGAAAGGGTCATTCACACCTTTGGTGCAACTCAAGAAGTTCCCCGACATACCCGTCTCCACTGGAGAGGAAACACGAGGGTCCCGCCCACATCCAGAGGAGCCCCGTTTCTGCCTCGTAGCTCGAGGTGAGGGATCCTTTCCCTGCTTCGTCGGGAAAGAATTCCCGGCGTTCCCGTCGCATCTCAAGAGGAGTCCCTCTCAACAGGAACGGCGAGAGGAACTCCAGGGTCGTGCCACCATTCCAAGAGTCCGCCAGATGTCTCAGTCCATTCCCGAGAAACCTCTTTTCCCTTCACCGGCTCGTCTTTCACGCCGAGGATCGACAAACACCAAGGTGGCACTTGGCACAGCCCTGTGGGAAAGCCTCCTGGGAAAGCCTAGAGGGAAAGCCACAGATCCCTTGATCCGCGTGACAGGAAGCGTGACCCTACTGCTGTAGCTCGGGAGGAAAGCGCACGTGCATTGCCCCACCCGAGACGAAGACTGCCTCCCCTGGGGAGACTCAGAGGCACTCCAAGATCCATGTAAACACTGGAGAGGAATCCTCAGGTTCCGGCCCCGACTCCACACAAGGTCTTAGGCACCGGTATCGATGGGAGAGGAATCCCGAGATGGCCCCTAGCAACTCGCATGGGGACTGGCCCTTCCTGAGGCCACCAGAGCGGGTCCCTGAGGTCCCCGTCGTAACTCGAGAAGACCTGCCGCAACTCGAGAAAATCCAGGAGGTTCTCCCCTGCAGGCTAGATGAGGCCCATTTCCGCAGAGGCGTCTCGGGGCTAATCACACCTCACCTCTGGAACGTTGAAAGGGTCCTTCACACCCTTGGTGCAACTCAAGAAGTTCCCCGACATACCCGTCTCCACTCGAGAGGAAACACGAGGGTCCCGCCCTCATCCAGAAGAGCCCCGTTTCCGCAACGTAGCTCGAGGTGAGGGATCCTTTCCCTGCTTCGTAGGGAAAGAATTCCCAGCGTTCCCGTCACATCTCAAGAGGAGGCCCTCTCAACAGGAACGGAGAGAGGAACTCCAGGGTCGTGCCACCATTCCAAGAGTCCCCCAGATGTCTCAGTCCATTCCAGAGGAACCTCTTTTCCCTTCACCGGCTCATCTTTCACGCCGAGGATCGACACACACCAAGGTGGCACTTGGCGTAGCACTGTTGGAAAGCCTCGTGGGAAAGCCTCGAGGCACAGCCTCGAGGGAAAGCCACAGACCCCTTGATCCACGTGACAGGAAGCGTGACCCTACTGCTGTAGCTCGGGAGGAAAGCGCACGTGCATTGCCCCACTCGAGACGAAGACTGCCTCCCCTGGGGAGACTCAGAGGCACCCCAAGATCCATGTCAACACTGGAGAGGAATCCTCAGTTTCCGGCCCCGACTCCACACAAGGTCTTAGTCCCCGGCATGGACGGGAGAGGAATAACGAGATGACCCCTAGCAACTCGCATGGGGACTGGCCCTTCCTGAGGCCAGCAGAGCGGGTCCCTGAGGTCCCCGTCGTAACTCGAGAAGACCTGCCGCAACTCGAGAATATCCAGGAGGTTCTCCCCTGCAGGCTAGATGAGGCCCATTTCCGCAGAGGCGTCTTGGGGCTAATCACACCTCACCTCTGGAACGTCGAAAGGGTCCTTCACACCCTTGGTGCAACTCAAGAATTTCCCCGACATACCCGTCTCCACTCGAGAGGAAACACGAGGGTCCCGCCCACATCCAGAGGAGCCCCGTTTCTGCCTCGTAGCTCGAGGTGAGGGATCCTTTCCCTGCTTCGTCGGGAAAGAATTCCCGGCGTTCCCGTCGCATCTCAAGAGGAGGCCCTCTCAACAGGAACGGCGAGAGGAACTCCAGGGTCGTGCCACCATTCCAAGAGTCCCCCAGATGTCTCAGTCCATTCCAGAGAAACCTCTTTTCCCTTCACCGGCTCGTCTTTCACGCCGAGGATCGACAAACACCAAGGTGGCATTTGGCACAGCCCTGTGGGAAAGCCTCCTGGGAAAGCCTCGAGGGAAAGCCACAGATCCCTTGATCCACGTGACAGGAAGCGTGACCCTACTGCTGCAGCTCGGGAGGAAAGCGCACGTGCATGCCCCTACTCGAGACGAGGCCTGACTCCCCTGGGGAGACTCAGAGGCACCCCAAAATCCATGTCAACCCTGGAGAGGAATCCTCAAGTTCCGGCCCCGACTCCACACAAGGTCTTAGTCCCCGGCATGGACGGGAGAGGAATCCCGAGATGGCCCCTAGCAACTCGCATGGGGACTGGCCCTTCCTGAGGCCACCAGAGCGGGTCCCTGAGGTCCCCGTCGTAACTCGAGAAGACCTGCCGCAACTCGAGAATATCCAGGAGGTTCTCCCCTGCAGGCTAGATGAGGCCCATTTCCGCAGAGGCGACTCGGGGCTAATCACACCTCACCTCTGGAACGTCGAAAGGGTCATTCACACCTTTGGTGCAACTCAAGAAGTTCCCCGACATACCCGTCTCCACTGGAGAGGAAACACGAGGGTCCCGCCCACATCCAGAGGAGCCCCGTTTCTGCCTCGTAGCTCGAGGTGAGGGATCCTTTCCCTGCTTCGTCGGGAAAGAATTCCCGGCGTTCCCGTCGCATCTCAAGAGGAGTCTCTCTCAACAGGAACGGCGAGAGGAACTCCAGGGTCGTGCCACCATTCCAAGAGTCCGCCAGATGTCTCAGTCCATTCCAGAGAAACCTCTTTTCCCTTCACCGGCTCGTCTTTCACGCCGAGGATCGACAAACACCAAGGTGGCACTTGGCACAGCCCTGTGGGAAAGCCTCCTGGGAAAGCCTAGAGGGAAAGCCACAGATCCCTTGATCCGCGTGACAGGAAGCGTGACCCTACTGCTGTAGCTCGGGAGGAAAGCGCACGTGCATTGCCCCACTCGAGACGAAGACTGCCTCCCCTGGGGAGACTCAGAGGCACCCCAAGATCCATGTAAACACTGGAGAGGAATCCTCAGGTTCCGGCCCCGACTCCACACAAGGTCTTAGGCACCGGTATCGACGGGAGAGGAATCCCGAGATGGCCCCTAGCAACTCGCATGGGGACTGGCCCTTCCTGAGGCCACCAGAGCGGGTCCCTGAGGTCCCCGTCGTAACTCGAGAAGACCTGCCGCAACTCGAGAAATTCCAGGAGGTTCTCCCCTGCAGGCTAGATGAGGCCCATTTCCGCAGAGGCGTCTCGGGGCTAATCACACCTCACCTCTGCAACGTTGAAAGGGTCCTTCACACCCTTGGTGCAACTCAAGAAGTTCCCCGACATACCCGTCTCCACTCGAGAGGAAACACGAGGGTCCCGCCCTCATCCAGAAGAGCCCCGTTTCCGCAACGTAGCTCGAGGTGAGGGATCCTTTCCCTGCTTCGTAGGGAAAGAATTCCCAGCGTTCCCGTCACATCTCAAGAGGAGGCCCTCTCAACAGGAACGGAGAGAGGAACTCCAGGGTCGTGCCACCATTCCAAGAGTCCCCCAGATGTCTCAGTCCATTCCAGAGGAACCTCTTTTCCCTTCACCGGCTCATCTTTCACGCCGAGGATCGACACACACCAAGGTGGCACTTGGCGTAGCACTGTTGGAAAGCCTCGTGGGAAAGCCTCGAGGCACAGCCTCGAGGGAAAGCCACAGACCCCTTGATCCACGTGACAGGAAGCGTGACCCTACTGCTGTAGCTCGGGAGGAAAGCGCACGTGCATTGCCCCACTCGAGACGAAGACTGCCTCCCCTGGGGAGACTCAGAGGCACCCCAAGATCCATGTCAACACTGGAGAGGAATCCTCAGTTTCCGGCCCCGACTCCACACAAGGTCTTAGTCCCCGGCATGGACGGGAGAGGAATAACGAGATGACCCCTAGCAACTCGCATGGGGACTGGCCCTTCCTGAGGCCAGCAGAGCGGGTCCCTGAGGTCCCCGTCGTAACTCGAGAAGACCTGCCGCAACTCGAGAATATCCAGGAGGTTCTCCCCTGCAGGCTAGATGAGGCCCATTTCCGCAGAGGCGTCTTGGGGCTAATCACACCTCACCTCTGGAACGTCGAAAGGGTCCTTCACACCCTTGGTGCAACTCAAGAATTTCCCCGACATACCCGTCTCCACTCGAGAGGAAACACGAGGGTCCCGCCCACATCCAGAGGAGCCCCGTTTCTGCCTCGTAGCTCGAGGTGAGGGATCCTTTCCCTGCTTCGTCGGGAAAGAATTCCCGGCGTTCCCGTCGCATCTCAAGAGGAGGCCCTCTCAACAGGAACGGCGAGAGGAACTCCAGGGTCGTGCCACCATTCCAAGAGTCCCCCAGATGTCTCAGTCCATTCCAGAGAAACCTCTTTTCCCTTCACCGGCTCGTCTTTCACGCCGAGGATCGACAAACACCAAGGTTGCATTTGGCAAAGCCCTGTGGGAAAGCCTCCTGGGAAAGCCTCGAGGGAAAGCCACAGATCCCTTGATCCACGTGACAGGAAGCGTGACCCTACTGCTGTAGCTCGGGAGGAAAGCGCACGTGCATTGCCCCACTCGAGACGAAGACTGCCTCCCCTGGGGAGACTCAGAGGCACCCCAAGATCCATGTCAACACTGGAGAGGAATCCTCAGGTTCCGGCCCCGACTCCACACAAGGTCTTAGGCCCCGGTATCGACGGGAGAGGAATCCCGAGAGGTCCCCTAGCAACTCGCATGGGGACTGGCCTTTCCTGAGGCCACCAGAGCGGGTCCCTGAGGTCCCCGTCGTAACTCGAGAAGACCTGCCGCAACTCGAGAATATCCAGGAGGTTCTCCCCTGCAGGCTTGATGAGGACCATTTCCGCAGAAGCGTCTCGGGGCTAATCACACCTCACCTCTGGAAGGTTGAAAGGTTCCTTCACACCCTTGGTGCAACTCAAGAAGTTCCCCGACATACCCGTCTCCACTCGAGAGGAAACACGAGGGTCCCGCCCACATCCAGAAGAGCCCCGTTTCCGCAACGTAGCTCGAGGTGAGGGATCCTTTCCCTGCTTCGTCGGGAAAGAATTCCCAGCGTTCCCGTCGCATCTCAAGACGAGGCCCTATCAACAGGAACGGAGAGAGGAACTCCAGGGTCGTGCCACCATTCCAAGAGTCCCCCAGATGTCTCAGTCCATTCCAGAGGAACCTCTTTTCCCTTCACCGGCTCATCTTTCACGCCGAGGATCGACACACACCAAGGTGGCACTTGGCGTAGCACTGTTGGAAAGCCTCGTGGGAAATCCTCGAGGCACAGCCTCGAGGGAAAGCCACAGACCCCTTGATCCACGTGACAGGAAGCGTGACCCTACTGCTGCAGCTCGGGAGGAAAGCGCACGTGCATGCCCCTACTCGAGACGAGGCCTGACTCCCCTGGGGAGACTCAGAGGCACCCCAAAATCCATGTCAACCCTGGAGAGGAATCCTCAAGTTCCGGCCCCGACTCCACACAAGGTCTTAGTCCCCGGCATGGACGGGAGAGGAATCCCGAGATGGCCCCTAGCAACTCGCATGGGGACTGGCCCTTCCTGAGGCCACCAGAGCGGGTCCCTGAGGTCCCCGTCGTAACTCGAGAAGACCTGCCGCAACTCGAGAATATCCAGGAGGTTCTCCCCTGCAGGCTAGATGAGGCCCATTTCCGCAGAGGCGACTCGGGGCTAATCACACCTCACCTCTGGAACGTCGAAAGGGTCATTCACACCCTTGGTGCAACTCAAGAAGTTCCCCGACATACCCGTCTCCCCTGGAGAGGAAACACGAGGGTCCCGCCCACATCCAGAGAAGCCCCGTTTCTGCCTCGTAGCTCGAGGTGAGGGATCCTTTCCCTGCTTCGTCGGGAAAGAATTCCCGGCGTTCCCGTCGCATCTCAAGAGGAGGCCCTCTCAACAGGAACGGCGAGAGGAACTCCAGGGTCGTGCCACCATTCCAAGAGTCCCCCAGATGTCTCAGTCCATTCCAGAGGAACCTCTTTTCCCTTCACCGGTGCGTCTTTCACGCCGAGGATCGACTCACACCAAGGTGGCACGTGGCACAGCCCTGTGGGAAAGCCTCGTGGGAAAGCCTCGAGGGACAGCCTCGAGGGAAAGCCACAGATGCCTTGATCCACGTGACAGGAAGCGTGACACTACTGCTGCAGCTCGGGAGGAAAGCGCACGTGCATGCCCCCACTCGAGACGAGGCCTGACTCCCCTGGAGAGACTCAGAAGCACCCCAAGATCCATGGCAACACTGGAGAGGAATCCTCAGGTTCCGGCCCCGACTCCACACAAGGACTGAGGCCCCGGCATGGACGGGAGAGGAATCCCGAGAGGTCCCCTAGCAACTCGCATGGGGACTGGCCTTTCCTGAGGCCACCAGAGCGGGTCCCTGAGGTCCCCGTCGTAACTCGAGAAGACCTGCCGCAACTGGAGAAAATCCAGGAGGTTCTCCTCTCCAGACGAGATGAGGCCCATTTCCGCTGAGGCGTCTCGAGGCTGATCACACCTCACCTCTGGAACTTCGAAAGGGTCCTTCACACCCTTGGTGCAAATCAAGAAGTTCCCCGACATAGCCGTCTCCACTCGAGAGGAATCACGAGGGTCCCGCCCACATCCAGAGGAGCCCCGTTTCCGCCTCGTAGCTCGAGATGAGGGATCCTTTCCCTGCTTCGTCGGGAAAGAGTTCCCAGCGTTCCCGTCGCATCTCAAGAGGAGGCCCTCTCAACAGGAACGGCGAGAGGAACTCCAGGGTCGTGCCACCATTCCAAGAGTCCCCCAGATGTCTCAGTCCATTCCAGAGGAACCTCTTTTCCCTTCACCGGTGCGTCTTTCACGCCGAGGATCGACTCACACCAAGGTGGCACGTGGCACAGCCCTGTGGGAAAGCCTCGTGGGAAAGCCTCGAGGGACAGCCTCGAGGGAAAGCCACAGATGCCTTGATCCACGTGACAGGAAGCGTGACACTACTGCTGCAGCTCGGGAGGAAAGCGCACGTGCATGCCCCCACTCGAGACGAGGCCTGACTCCCCTGGGGAGACTCAGAAGCACCCCAAGATCCATGGCAACACTGGAGAGGAATCCTCAGGTTCCGGCCCCGACTCCACACAAGGACTGAGGCCCCGGCATGGACGGGAGAGGAATCCCGAGTGGTCCCCTAGCAACTCGCATGGGGACTGGCCTTTCCTGAGGCCACCAGAGCGGGTCCCTGTGGTCCCCGTCGTAACTCGAGAAGACCTGCCGCAACTGGAGAAAATCCAGGAGGTTCTCCCCTCCAGGCGAGATGAGGCCCATTTCCGCTGAGGCGTCTCGAGGCTGATCACACCTCACCTATGGAACTTCGAAAGGGTCCTTCACACCCTTGGTGCAAATCAAGAAGTTCCCCGACCTAGCCGTCTCCACTCGAGAGGAATCACGAGGGTCCCGCCCACATCCAGAGGAGCCCCGTTTCCGCCTCGTAGCTCGAGATGAGGGATCCTTTCCCTGCTTCGTCGGGAAAGAGTTCCCGGCGTTCCCGTCGCATCTCAAGAGGAGGCCCTCTCAACAGGAACGGCGAGAGGAACTCCAGGGTCGTGCCACCATTCCAAGAGTCCCCCAGATGTCTCAGTCCATTCCAGAGGAACCTCTTTTCCCTTCACCGGTGCGTCTTTCACGCCGAGGATCGACTCACACCAATGTGGCACGTGGCACAGCCCTGTGGGAAAGACTCGTGGGAAAGCCTCGAAGGAAAGCCTCGAGGGAAAGACACAGATCCCTTGATCCACGTGACTGGTAGCGTGACACTACTGCTGCAGCTCGGGAGGAAAGCGCACGTGCATGCCCCCCACTCGAGATGAGGCCTGACTCCCCTGGGGAGACTCAGAAGCACCCCAAGATCCATGGCAACACTGGAGAGGAATCCTCAGGTTCCGGCCCCGACTCCACACAAGGTTTTAGGCCCCAGGTTCGAGAGGGGGAGGAATCCCGAGAGGGCCCCTAGCAACTCGCATGGGGACTGGCCTTTCCTGAGTCCACTAGAGCGGGTCCCTGAGCTTCGGGTCGTAACTCGAGAAGACCTGCCGCAACTCGAGAAAATCCAGGAGGTTCTGCCCTCCAGGCGAGATGAGGCCCATTTCCCCTGAGGCATCTCGAGACAGACCAGACCTCACCTCTGGAACTTCGAAAAGGTCCTTCACACCCTTGGTGCAAATCAAGAAGTTCCCCAACAACCCATCTCCACTCGAGAGGAAACACGAGGGTGCCGCCCACATCCAGAGGAGCCCCGTTTCCGCCTCGTAGCTCGAGATGAGGGATCCTTTCCCTGCTTCGTCGGGAAAGAGTTCCCAGCATTCCTGTCGCATCTCAAGAGGAGGCCCTCCCAACAGGAACGGCGAGAGGAACTCCAGGGTCGTGACACCATTCCAAGACTTCCCCAGATGTCTCAGTACATTCCAGAGGAACCTCTTTTCCCTTCACCGGCTCGTCTTTCACGCCGAGGATCGACTCACACCAAGGTGGCACGTGGCACGGCCCTGTGGGAAAGCCTCTTGGGAAAGCCTCGAAGGAAAGCCTCGAGGGAAAGCCACAGATCCCTATATCCACGTGACAGGAAGCGTGACACTACTTCTGCAGCTCGGGAGGAAAGCGCATGTGCATGCCCCCACTCAAGACGAGGCCTGACTCCCCTGGGGAGACTCAGAAGCACCCCAAGATCCATGTCAACACTGGATAGGAATCCTCAGGTTTCGGCCCCCACTCCACACAAGGTCTTAGGCCCTGACTTCGACGGGAGAGAAATCCCGAGATGTCCCCTGGCAAGTCGCATGGTATTGGCCTTTTCCGAGGCCACAATAGCGGGTCCCTGTGGTCCCAGTCGTAACTCGAGAACACCTGTCGCAACTGGAGAAAATCCAGGAGATTCTCAACTCCAGGCGAGATGAGGCCCGTTTTGAGCAGGCGTATCGAGACTAATCAGAATTATCCTCTGGAACTTCGAATGGGTCCTTCACAGCCTTCCTGTAAGTCAAGAAGTTCCCCGACATACCCGTCTCCACTAGAAAGGAACCACGAGACTCCCGCCCACATCCAGAAGAGCCCTATTTCCGCCTCGTAGATCGAGATGAGGGTTCCTTTCCCTGCTTCGTCGGGAAAGAATTCCCGGCGTTCCCGTCGCATCTCAAGAGGAGGCACTCTCAATTGGAAAGTAGAGAGGAACTCCAGGCACCTTCTCAGGTGGCCTCAGGAAAGGCCAGTTCCCATGCGAGTTGCTAGGGCTTTCTCGGGATTCCTCGCCCGTCGATGCCGGGGCCTAAGACCTTGTGTGGCGTCGCGGCCGGAACCTGGGGATTCCTCTCCAGTTTTGCCATGGGTCTTGGGGTGCTCCTGAGTCTTCTCAGGGGAGTCAAGCCTCGTCTCGAGTGGGGGCATGCACGTGCGCTTTCCTCCCGAGCTGCAGCAGTAGTGTCACGCTTCCTGTCACGTGGATCAAGGGATCTGTGGCTTTCAATCGAGGCTTTCCCTCGAGGCTTTCCCATTAGGCTTTCCCACAGGGCTGTGCCACGTGCCATCTTGGTGTGAGTCGAACCTCGGCGTGAAAGACGAGCCGGTGAAGGGAAAAGAGGTTCCTCTGGAGTGGACTGAGACATCTGGGGGACTCTTGCAACGGTGGCACGACCCTGGAGTTCCTCTCGCTGTTCCTCTTGAGAGGGCCTCCTCTTGAAATGCGACGGGAACGCCGGGAAATCTTGCCCGACGATGCAGGGAACGGATCCCTCACCTCTAGCTATGAGACGGAAACGGGGCTCCTCTGGATGTGGGCGGGACCCTCGTGTTTCATCTCGAGTGGAGACGGGTATGTCGGGGAACTTCCTGATTTGCACTAAGGGTGTGAAGGACCCTTTCGAAGTTCCAGAGGTGAGGTGTGATCAGCCTCGTGATGCCTCAGCGGAATTGGGCCTCATCTCGCCTGGAGGGGAGAACCTCCTGGATTTTCTCGAGTTGTGGCAGGTCTTCTCGAGTTACGACGGGGACCTCAGAGACCCGCTCTTGTGGACTCAGGAAAGACCAGTCCCCATGCGAGTTGCCAGGAGCCATCTCGGGATTCCTCTCCCGTACATGCCGGGGCCTAAGACCTTGTGTGGAGTCGGGGCCGGATCCTGAGGATTCCTCTCCTGTGTTGCCATGGATTTGGGGGTGCTTTGAGTCTCCCCAGGGGAGTCAGGCCTCGTCTCGAGCGGGGGCATGCACATGTGCTTTCCTCCCGAGCTGCAGCAGTAGTGTTACGCTTCCTGTCACGTGGATAAAGGGATCTGTGGCTTTCCCTCGAGACTGTCCCTCGAGACTTTCCCAAGAGGCTTTCCCACAGGGATGTGCCACGGGCCACCTTGGTGTGAGTCGATCCTCGGCGTGAAAGACGAGCTGGTGAAGGGAAAAGAGGTTCCTCCGGAAGGGACTGAGACATCTGGGGGACTCTTGGAATGGTGGTACGACCCTGGAGTTCCTCTCGCCGATCCTGTTGAGAGGGCCTCCTCTTGAGATGCCGCGGGAACGCCGGGAACGCTTTCCCGATGAAGTAGGGAAAGGATCCCTCATCTCGAGCTACGAGGCGGAAACGGGGCTCCTCTGGATGTGGGCGGCACCCTCGTTTTTCCTTTCGTGTGAAGACGGATATGTCGGGGAACTTCTTGATTTGCACCAAGGGTGTGAAGGACCCTTTCGAAGTTCCAGAGGGGAGGTGTGATCAGCCTCGAGACGCCTCTGCGGAATTGGGCCTCATCTCGCCTGGAGGGGAGAACCGCCTGGAGTTTCTCGAGTTGCGGTAAGTCTTCTCGAGTTACGACGGGGACCTCAGGGTCCCGCTCTGGTGACCTCAGGAAAGGCCAGTCCCCATGCGAGTTGCTAGGGGCCATCTCGGGATTCCTCTCCCGTCGAGGCCGTGGCCTAAGACCTTGTGTGGAGTCGGGGCTGGAACCTGAGGATTCCTCTCCATTGTTGACATGGATCCTGGGGTGCTTCTGAGTCTCCCCAGGGGAGTCATGCCTCGTCTCGTGTGGCGGCATGCACGTGCGCTTTTCTCCCGAGCTGCAGCAGTAGTGTCACAATTTCTGTCACGTGGATCAAGGGATCTGTAGCTTTCCCTCGAGGCTTTCCCACGAGGCTTTCCCCCAGGGTTGTGCCACGTGCCACCTTGGTGTGAGTCGATCCTCGTCGTGAAAGACGAGCCGGTGAAGGAAAAAGAGGTTCCTATGGAATGGACTGAGACATCTGGGGGACTCTTGGAATGGTGGCACGACCCTGGAGTTCCTCTCGCCGTTCCTGTTGAGAGGGCCTCCTCTTGAGATGCGACGTGAAGGCCGGGAACTCTTTCCCGACGAAGCAGGGATAGGATCCCTCATCTCCAGCTACGAGGCGGAAAAGGGGCTCCTGTGGATGTGGGCGGGACCCTCGTGTTTACTCTCGAGTGGAGACGGGTATGTCGTGGAACTTCTTGATTTGCACCAAGGGTGTGAAGGAACCTTTCGGAGTTCTAGAGGTGAGGGGTGATCAGCCTCGAGACACCTCAGCGGAAATGGGCCTCATCTCGCCTAGAGGGGGAACATCCTCTATTTTCTCCAGTTGTGGCAGGTCTTCTCGAGTTACGACGGGGACCTCAGGGACCCGCTCTGGTGGCCTCAGGAAAGGCCAGTCCCTATGCGAGTTGCTAGGGGACCTCTCGGGTTTCCTCTCCCGTTCATGCCGGGGCATCAGTCCTTGTGTGGAGTCGGGGCCGGAACCTGATGATTCCTCTCCAGTGTTGCCATGGATCTTGGGGTACTTCTGAGTCTCCCCAGGGGAGTCAGGCCTCGTCTCGAGTGGGGGCATGCACGTGCGCTTTCCTCCCGATCTGCAGCAGTAGTGTCACGCTTCCTGTCACGTGGATCAAGGGATCTGCGGCTTTCCCTCGAGGCTTTCCCACGAGGCTTTCCCACAGGGCTGTGCCACGTGCCACCTTGGTGTGAGTCGATCCTAGGCGTGAAAGACGAGCCGGTGAAGGGAAAAGAGGTTCCTCTGGAATGGACTGAGACATCTGGGGGACTCTTGGAATGGTGGCACGACCCTGGAGTTCCTCTCGCCATTCCTGTTGAGAGGGCCTCCTCTTGAGATGCGACGGGAACGCCGGGAACTCTTTCCCGACGAAGCAGGGAAAGGATCCCTCATCTCGAGCTACGAGTCGGAAACGGGGCTCCTCTGGATGTGGGCGGGACCCTCGTGATTCCTCTCGAGTGGAGACGGCTAGGTCGGGGAACTTCTTGATTTGCACCAAGGGTGTGAAGCACCCTTTCGAAGTTCCAGAGGTGAGGTGTGATCAGCCTCGAGACGCCTCAGCGGAATTGGGCCTCATCTCGCCTGGAGGGGAGAACCTCCTGGATTTTCTCGAGTTGTGGCAGGTCTTCTCGAGTTACGACGGGGACCTCAGGGACCCGCTCTGGTGGCCTCAGGAAAGGCCAGTCCCCATGCGAGTTGCTAGGGGACCTCTCGGGATTCCTCTCCCGTCCATGCCGGGGCCTCAGTCTTTGTGTGGAGTCGGGGCCGGAACCTGAGGATTCCTCTCCAGTGTTGCCATGGATCTTGGGGTGCTTCTGAGTCTCCCCAGGGGAGTCAGGCCTCGTCTCGAGTGGGGGCATGCACGTGCGCTTTCCTCCCGAGCTGCAGCAGTAGTGTCACGCTTCCTGTCACGTGGATCAAGGGATCTGTGGCTTTCCCTCGAGGCTGTCCCTCGAGGCTTTCCGACGAGGCTTTCCCACAGGGCTGTGCCACGTGCCACTTTGGTGTGAGTCGATCCTCGGCGTGAAAGACGAGCCGGTGAAGGGAAAAGAGGTTCCTCTGGAATGGACTGAGACATCTGGGGGACTCTTGGAATGGTGGCACGACCCTGGAGTTCCTCTCGCCATTCCTGTTGAGAGGGCCTCCTCTTGAGATGCGACGGGAACGCCGGGAACTCTTTCCCGACGAAGCAGGGAAAGGATCCCTCATCTCGAGCTACGAGGCGGAAACGGGGCTCCTCTGGATGTGGGCGGGACCCTCGTGATTCCTCTCGAGTGGAGACGGCTAGGTCGGGGAACTTCTTGATTTGCACCAAGGGTGTGAAGGACCCTTTCGAAGTTCCAGAGGTGAGGTGTGATCAGCCTCGAGACGCCTCAGCGGAAATGGACCTCATCTCGCCTGGAGGGGAGAACCTCCTGGATTTTCTCGAGTTGCGGAAGGTCTTCTCGAGTTACGACGGGGACCTCAGGGACCCGCTCTGGTGGCCTCAGGAAAGGCCAGTCCCCATGCGAGTTTCTAGGGGACCTCTCGGGATTCCTCTCCCGTCCATGCCGGGGCCTCAGTCCTTGTGTGGAATCGGGGCCGGAACCTGAGGATTCCTCTCCAGTGTTGCCATGGATCTTGGGGTGCTTCTGAGTCTCCCCAGGGGAGTCAGGCCTCGTCTCGAGTGGGGGCATGCACGTACGCTTTCGTCCCGAGCTGCAGCAGTAGTGTCACGCTTCCTGTCACGTGGATCAAGGGATCTGCGGCTTTCCCTTGAGGCTTTCCCACGAGGCATTCCCCCAGGGCTGTGCCACGTGCCACCTTGGTGTGAGTCGATCCTCGGCGTGAAAGACGAGCCGGTGAAGGGAAAAGAGGTTCCTCTGGAATGGACTGAGACATCTGGGGGACTCTTGGAATGGTGGCACGACCCTGGAGTTCCTCTCGCCGTTCCTGTTGAGAGGGCCTCCTCCTGAGATGCGACCGGAACGCCGGGAACTCTTTCCCAACGAAGCAGGGAAAGGATCCCTCATCTCGAGCTACGAGACGGTAATGGGGCTCCTCTGGATGTGGGCGGGACCCTCGTTTTTCCTCTCGAGTGGAGACGGGTATGTCGGGGAACTTCTTGATTTGCACCAAGGGTGTGAAGGACCCTTTCGAAGTTCCAGAGGTGAGGTGTCATCAGCCTCGAGACGCCTCAGCGGAAATGGGCCTCATCTCGCCTGGAGGGGAGAACCTCCTGGATTTTCTCGAGTTGCAGCAGGTCTTCTCGGGTTACGATGGGGACCTCAGGGACCCGCTCTGGTGGCCTCAGGAAAGGCCAGTCCCCATGCGAGTTGCTAGGGGCCATCTCGGGATTCCTCTCCCGTCCATGCCAAGGCCTAAGACCTTGTGAGGAGTCGGGGCCGGAACCTGAGGATTCCTCTCCAGGGTTGCCATGGATCTTGGGGTGCCTCTGAGTCTCCCCATGGGAGTCAGGCCACGTCTCGAGTGGGGGCATGCACATGCGATTTCCTTCCGTGCTGCAGCAGTAGTGTCACACTTCCTGTCACGTGGATCAAGGGATCTGTGGCTTTCCCTCGAGGATTTCGCTCCAGGCTTTCCCACGAGGCTTTCCCACAGGGCTGTGCCACGTGCCACCTTGGTGTGAGTCGATCCTCGGCGTATAAGGCGAGCCCGTGTAGGGAAAAGAGGTTCCTCTGGTATGGACTGAGACATCTGGGGGACTCTTGGAATGGTGGCACGACCCTAGAGTTCCGCTCGCCGTTCCTATTGAGAGGGCCTCCTCTTGAGATGCGACGGGAACGCCGGGAACTCTTTCCGGACGAAGCAGGGAAAGGATCCCTCATCTCGAGCTACGAGGCTGAAACGGGGCTCCACTGGATGTGGGCGGGACCCTCATGTTTCCTCTCGAGTGGACACGGGTATGTCGGGGAACTTCTTGATTTGCGCCAAGAGTGTGAAGGACCCTTTCGAAGTTCCAGAGGTCAGGTGTGATCAGCCTCGAAACGCCTCAGCGGAAATGGGCCTCATATCGCCTGGAGGGGAGAACCTCATGGATTTTCTCGAGTTGCGGCAGGCCTTCTCGAGGTACGACGGGGACCTCAGGGACCCGCTCTGGTGGCCTCAGGAAAGGCCAGTCCCCATGCGAGTTGCTAGGGGACCTCCCGGGATTCCTCTCCCGTCCATGCTGTGGCCTCAGTCCTTGTGTGGAGACGGGCCGGAACCTGAGAATTCCTCTCTAGTGTTGCCATGGATCTTGGGGTGCTTCTGAGTCTCCCCAGGGGAGTCAGGCCTCGTCTCGAGTGGGGGCATGCACGTGCGCTTTCCTCCCGAGCTGCAGCAGTAGTGTCACTCTTCCTGTCACGTGGATCAAGGGATCTGTGGCTTTCCCTCGAGGCTTTCGTTCGAGGCTTTCCCACGAGGCTTTCCCACAGGGCTGTGCCACGTGCCACCTTGGTGTGAGTCGGCGTGAAAGACGAGCCGTTGTAGGGAAAAGAGGTTCCTCTGGTATGGACTGAGACATCCGGGGAACTCTTGGAATGGTGACACGACCCTGGAGTTCCTCTCGCCGTTCCTGTTGAGAGGGCCTCCTCTTGAGATGCGACGGGAACGCCGGGAACTCTTTCCCGAAGAAGAAGTGAAAGGATCCCTCATCTCGAACTACGAGGCGGAAACGGGGCTCCTCTGGATGTGGGCGGGACCCTCATGTTTCTTCTCGAGTGGAGAAGGGTATGTCGGGGAACTTCTTGATTTGCACCAAGGGTGTGAAGGACCCTTTCGAAGTTCCAGAGGTGAGGTGTGAGCATCCTGGAGCCGCCTCAGCGGAAATGGGCCTCATCTCGCCTGGAGGGGAGAACCTCCTGGATTTTCTCGAGTTGCGGCAGGTCTACTCGAGTTAAGACGGGGACCTCAGGAACACGCTCTGGTGGCCTCAGGAAAGGCCAGTCCCCATGCGAGTTGCTAGGGGACCTCTCGGGATTCCTCTCCCGTCCATGCCGGGGCCTAGGACCTTGTTTGGAGTCGGGGCCGGAACCTGAGGTTTCCTCTCCAGTGTTGCCATGGATCTTGGGGTGATTCTTAGTCTCCCCAGTGGAGTCAGGCCTCGACTCGAGTGGGGGCATGCACGTGCGTTTTCCTCCCAAGCTGCAGCACTAGTGTCACGCTTCCTGTAACTTGGATCAAGGGATCTGTGGCTTTCCCTCGAGGCTGTCCCTCCAGGCTTTCCCACGAGGCTTTCCAACAGGGTTGTGCCACGTGCCACCTTGGTGTGAGTCGATTCTCGGCGTGAAAGACGAGCCGGTGAAGGAAAAAGAGGTTCCTCTGGAATGGACTGAGACATCTAGGGGACTCTTGGAATGGTGGCATGACCCTGGAATTCCTCTCGCCGTTGCTGTTAAGAGGGCGTCCTCTTGAGATGCGACGGGAACGCCGGGAACTCTTTCCCGACGCAGCAGGGAAAGGATCCCTCATCTCGAGCTACGAGGCGGAAATGGGGCTCCTCTGGATGTGGGCGGGACCCTCGTGTTTCCTCTCGAGTGGAGACGGGTATGTCGGGGAACTTCTTGATTTGCACCAAGGGTGTGAAGGACCCTTTCGAAGTTCCAGAGGTGAGGTGTGATCAGCCTCGAGACGCCTCAGCGGAAATGGGCCTCATCTCTCCTGGAGGGGAAAACCTCCTGGATTTTCTCGAGTTGCGGCAGGTCTTCTCGAGTTACGACGGGGACTTCAAGGACCCGCTCTTGTGGCCTCAGGAAAGGCCAGTCCCCATGCGAGTTGCTAGGGGACCACTCGGGATTCCACTCCCGTCCATGCCGGGTTCTCAGTCCTTGTGTGGAGTCGGGGCCGTAACCTGAGGATTCCTCTCCAGTGTTGCCATGGATCTTGGGGTGCTTCTGAGTCTCCCCAGGGGAGTCAGTCCTCGTCTCGAGTGGGGGCATGAACGTGCGCTTTCCTCGCGAGCTGCAGCAGTAGTGTCACGCTTCCTGTCACGTGGCTCAAGGGATCTGTGGCTTTCCCTCGAGGCTGTCCCTCGAGGCTTTCCCACGAGGCTTTCCCACAGGGCTGTGCCACGTGCCACCTTGGTGTGAGTCGATCCTCGACGTATAAGGCGAGCCCGTTTAGGCAAAAGAGGTTCCTCTGGTATGGACTGAGACATCCGGGGGACTCTTGGAATGGTGGCACGACCCTGGAGTTCCTCTCGCCGTTCCTGTTGAGAGGGCCTCCTCTTGAGATGCGACGGGAACGCCGGGAACTCTTTCCCGACGAAGAAGTGAAAGGATCCCTCATCTCGAGCTACGAGGCGGAAACGGGGCTCCTCTGGATGTGGGCGGGACCCTCGTGATTCCTCTCGAGTGGAGACGGGAATGTTGGGGAACTTGTTGATTTGCACCAAGGGTGTGAAGGACCCTTTCGAAGTTCCAGAGGTGAGATGTGATCAGCCTCGAGACGCCTCAGCGGAAATGGGCCTCATCTCGCCTGGAGGGGAGAACCTCCTGGATTCTCTCGAGTTGGGGCAGGTCTTCTCGAGTTACGACGGGGACCTAGGGGAC
Organism: Budorcas taxicolor; assembly: GCF_023091745.1. NCBI lineage: Eukaryota > Metazoa > Chordata > Mammalia > Artiodactyla > Bovidae > Budorcas > Budorcas taxicolor. The sequence continues at coordinate 281,712 of NW_026292767.1, read as the reverse complement.
CCGCTCTGGTGGCCTCAGGAAAGGCCAGTCCCCATGCGAGATGCTAGGGGCCATCTCGGGATTCCTCTCCCGTCCATGCCGGCGCCTAGGACCTTGTGTGGAGTCGGGGCCGGAACCTGAGGATTCCTCTCCAGTGTTGCCATGGATCTTGGGGTGCTTCTGAGTCTCCCCAGGGGAGTCAGGCCTCGTCTCGAGTGGGGGCATGCACGTGCGCTTTCCTCCCGAGCTGCAGCAGTAGTGTCACGCTTCCTGTCACGTGGATCAAGGGATCTGCGGCTTTCCCTCGAGGCTGTCCCTCCAGGCTTTCCCACGAGGCTTTCCCTCAGGGCTGTGCCACGTGCCACCTTGGTGTGAGTCGATCCTCGGCGTGAAAGACGAGCCAGTGAAGGGAAAAGAGGTTCCTTTGGAATGGACTGAGACATCTGGGGGACTCTTGGAATGGTGGCACGAACCTGGAGTTCCGCTCGCCATTCCTGTTGAGAGGGCCTCCCCTTGAGATGCGACGGGAACGCCGGGAACTCTTTCCCGACGAAGCAGGGAAAGGATCCCTCATCTCGAGCTACGAGGCGGAAACGGGGCTCCTCTGCATGTGGGCGGGACCCTCGTGTTTCCTCTCGAGTGGAGACGGGTATGTCGGGGAACTTCTTGATTTGCACTAAGGGTGTGAAGGACCCTTTCGAAGTTCCAGAGGTGAGGTGTGATCAGCCTTGAGACGCCTCAGTGGAAAAGTGCGTCATCTCGCCTGGAGGGGAGAACCTCATGGATTTTCTCGAGTTGCGGAGGGTCTTCTCGAGTTACGACGGGAACCTCAGGGACCCGCTCTGGTGGCCTCAAGAAAGGCCAGTCCCCATGCGAGTTGCTAGGGGCCATCTCGGGATTCCTCTCCCGTCCATGCCGGGGCCTAAGACCTTGTGAGGAGTCGGGGCCGGAACCTGAGGATTCCTCTCCAGTGTTGCCATGGATCTTGGGGTGCTTCTGAGTCTCCCCAGGGGAGTCAGGCCTCGTCTCTAGTGGGGCATGCACGTGCGCTTTCCTCCCGAGCTGCAGAAGTAGTGTCACGCTTCCTGTCACGTGGATCAAGGGATCTGTGGCTTTCCCTCGAGGCTTTCCCTCGAGGCTTTCCCACGAGGCTTTTCCACAGGGCTGTGCCATGTGCCACCTTGGTGTCAATCGATCCTCGGCGTGAAAGACGAGCCGGTGAAGGGAAAAGAGGTTCCTCTGGAATGGACTGAGACATCTGGGGGACTCTTGGAATGGTGGCACGACCCTGGAGTTCCTCTCGCCAATCCTGTTGAGAGGGCCTCCTCTTGAGATGCGACGGGAACGCCGGGGACTCTTTCCCGAAGAAGCAGGGAAAGGATCCCTCATCTCGAGCTACGAGGCGGAAACGGGGCTCCTCTGAATGTGGGCGGGACCCTCGTGTTTCCTCTCGAGTGGAGACGGGTATGTCGGCAAACTTCTTGATTCACACCAAGGGTGTGAAGCACCCTTTAGAAGTTCCAGAGGTGAGGTGTGATCATCCTCGAGACGCCTCAGAGGAAAAGGGCCTCATCTCGCCTGGAGGGGAGAACCTCCTGGATTTTCTCGAGTTGCGGCAGGTCTTCTCGAGTTACGACGGGAACCTCAGGGACCCGCTCTGGTGGCCTCAAGAAAGGCCAGTCCCCATGCGAGTTGCTAGGGGCCACCTCGGGATTCCTCTCCCATCCAGGCCGGGTACTAAGACCTTGTGTGGAGTCGGGGCTGGAACCTGAGGATTCCTCTCCAGTGTTGCCATGGATCTTTGGGTGCTTCTGAGTCTCCCCAGGGGAGTCAGGCCTCGTCTCGGGTGGGGGCATGCAAGTGCCCTTTCCTCCCGTGCTGCAGCAGTAGTGTCACGCTTCCTGTCATGTAGATCAAGGGATATTTGGCTTTCCCTCGAGGCTGTCCCTCGAGGCTTTCCCACGAGGCTTTCCCACAGGGCTGTGCCACGTGCCACCTTGGTGTGAGTCGATCCTCGACGTATAAGGCGAGCCCGTTTAGGCAAAAGAGGTTCCTCTGGTATGGACTGAGACATCCGGGGGACTCTTGGAATGGTGGCACGACCCTGGAGTTCCTCTCGCCGTTCCTGTTGAGAGGGCCTCCTCTTGAGATGCGACGGGAACGCCGGGAACTCTTTCCCGACGAAGAAGTGAAAGGATCCCTCATCTCGAGCTACGAGGCGGAAACGGGGCTCCTCTGGATGTGGGCGGGACCCTCGTGTTTCCTCTCGAGTGGAGACGGGAATGTTGGGGAACTTGTTGATTTGCACCAAGGGTGTGAAGGACCCTTTCGAAGTTCCAGAGGTGAGATGTGATCAGCCTCGAGACGCCTCAGCGGAAATGGGCCTCATCTCGCCTGGAGGGGAGAACCTCCTGGATTCTCTCGAGTTGGGGCAGGTCTTCTCGAGTTACGACGGGGACCTAGGGGACCCGCTCTGGTGGCCTCAGGAAAGGCCAGTCCCCATGCGAGATGCTAGGGGCCATTTCGGGATTCCTCTCCCGTCCATGCCGGCGCCTAGGACCTTGTGTGGAGTCGGGGCCGGAACCTGAGGATTCCTCTCCAGTGTTGCCATGGATCTTGGGGTGCTTCTGAGTCTCCCCAGGGGAGTCAGGCCTCGTCTCGAGTGGGGGCATGCACGTGCGCTTTCCTCCCGAGCTGCAGCAGTAGTGTCACGCTTCCTGTCACGTGGATCAAGGGATCTGCGGCTTTCCCTCGAGGCTGTCCCTCCAGGCTTTCCCACGAGGCTTTCCCTCAGGGCTGTGCCACGTGCCACCTTGGTGTGAGTCGATCCTCGGCGTGAAAGACGAGCCAGTGAAGGGAAAAGAGGTTCCTTTGGAATGGACTGAGACATCTGGGGGACTCTTGGAATGGTGGCACGAACCTGGAGTTCCTCTCGCCATTCCTGTTGAGAGGGCCTCCTCTTGAGATGCGACGGGAACGCCGGGAACTCTTTCCCGACGAAGCAGGGAAAGGATCCCTCATCTCGAGCTACGAGGCGGAAACGGGGCTCCTCTGCATGTGGGCGGGACCCTCGTGTTTCCTCTCGAGTGGAGACGGGTATGTCGGGGAACTTCTTGATTTGCACTAAGGGTGTGAAGGACCCTTTCGAAGTTCCAGAGGTGAGGTGTGATCAGCCTTGAGACGCCTCAGTGGAAAAGTGCGTCATCTCGCCTGGAGGGGAGAACCTCATGGATTTTCTCGAGTTGCGGAGGGTCTTCTCGAGTTACGACGGGAACCTCAGGGACCCGCTCTGGTGGCCTCAAGAAAGGCCAGTCCCCATGCGAGTTGCTAGGGGCCATCTCGGGATTCCTCTCCCGTCCATGCCGGGGCCTAAGACCTTGTGAGGAGTCGGGGCCGGAACCTGAGGATTCCTCTCCAGTGTTGCCATGGATCTTGGGGTGCTTCTGAGTCTCCCCAGGGGAGTCAGGCCTCGTCTCTAGTGGGGCATGCACGTGCGCTTTCCTCCCGAGCTGCAGAAGTAGTGTCACGCTTCCTGTCACTTGGTTCAAGGGATCTGTGGCTTTCCCTCGAGGCTGTCCCTCGAGGCTTTCCCACGAGGCTTTGCCACAGGGCTGTGCCACGTGCCACCTTGGTGTGAGTCGATCCTCGGCGTGAAAGACGAGCCGGTGAAGGGAAAAGAGGTTCCTCTGGAATGGACTGAGACCTCTGGGGGACTCTTGGAATGGTGGCACGACCCTGGAGTTACTCTCGCCGTTCCTGTTGAGGGGGCCTCCTTTTGAGATGCGACGGGAATGCCGGGAACTCTATCCCGACGAAGCAGGGAAAGGATCCCTCATCTCGAGCTTCGAGGCGGAAACGGGGCTCCTCTGGATGTGGGCGGGACCCTCGTGTTTCTTCTCGAGTGGAGACGGGTATGTCGGGGAAATTTTTGATTTGCACCAAGGGTGTTAAGGACCGTTTCGAAGTTCCAGAGGTGAGGTGTGATCAGCCTCGAGACGCCTCAGCGGAAATGGGCCTCATCTCGCCTGGAGGGGAGAACCTCCTGGATTTTCTCGAGTTGCGGCAGGTCTTCTCGAGTTACGACCGGGACTTCAGGGACCCGCTCTTGTGGCCTCAGGAAAGGCCAGTCCCCATGCGAGTTGCTAGGGGACCACTCGGGATTCCACTCCCGTCCATGCCGGGTTCTCAGTCCTTGTGTGGAGTCGGGGCCGGAACCTGAGGATTCCTCTCCAGTGTTGCCATGGATCTTGGGGTGCTTCTGAGTCTCCCCAGGGGAGTCAGGCCTCGTCTCGAGTGGGGGCATGCACGTGCGCTCTCCTCCCGAGCTGCAGCAGTAGTGTCACGCTTCCTGTCACGTGGTTCAAGGGATCTGTGGCTTTCCATTGAGGCTGTCCCTCGAGGCTTTCCCACGAGGCTTTTCCACAGGGCTGTGCCATGTGCCACCTTGGTGTCAATCGATCCTCGGCGTGAAAGATGAGCCGGTGAAGGGAAAAGAGATTCCTCTGGAATGGACTGAGACATCTGGGGGACTCTTGGAATGGTGGCACGACCCTGGAGTTCCTCTCGCAATTCCTGTTTAGAGGGCCTCCTCTTGAGATGCGACGGGAACGCCGGGGACTCTTTCCCGAAGAAGCAGGGAAAGGATCCCTCATCTCGAGCTACGAGGCGGAAACGGGGCTCCTCTGAATGTGGGCGGGACCCTCGTGTTTCCTCTCGAGTGGAGACGGCTATGTCGGCAAACTTCTTGATTCACACCAAGGGTGTGAAGCACCCTTTAGAAGTTCCAGAGGTGAGGTGTGATCATCCTCGAGACGCCTCAGCGGAAAAGGGCCTCATCTCGCCTGGAGGGGAGAACCTCCTGGATTTTCTCGAGTTGCGGCAGGTCTTCTCGAGTTACGACGGGAACCTCAGGGACCCGCTCTGGTGGCCTAAAGAAAGGCCAGTCCCCATGCGAGTTGCTAGGGGCCATCTCGGGATTCCTCTCCCGTCCAGGCCGGGGACTAAGACCTTGTGTGGAGTCGGGGCTGGAACCTGAGGATTCCTCTCCAGTGTTGCCATGGATCTTTGGGTGCTTCTGAGTCTCCCCAGGGGAGTCAGGCCTCGTCTCGGGTGGGGGCATGCACGTGCGCTTTCCTCCCGTGCTGCAGCAGTAGTGTCACGCTTCCTGTCACGTAGATCAAGGGATCTGTGGCTTTCCCTCGAGGCTGTCCCTCGAGGCTTTCCCACGAGGCTTTCCAACAGGGCTGTGCCACGTGCCACCTTGGTGTGAGTCGATCCTCGGCGTGAAAGACGAGCCGGTGAAGGGAAAAGAGGTTCCTCTGGAATGGACTGAGACATCTGGGGGACTCTTGGAATGGTGGCACGACCCTGGAGTTCCTCTCGCCGTTCCTGATGAGAGGGCCTCCTCTTGAGATGCGACGGGAACGCCGGGAACTCTCTCCCGACGAAGCAGGGAGAGGATCCCTCACCTCGAGCTACGAGGCGGAAAGGTGGCTCCTCTGGATGTGGTCGGGACCCTCGTGTTTCCTCTCGAGTGGAGATGGGTATGTCGGGGAACTTCTTGATTTGCACCAAGGGTGTGAAGGACCCTTTCGAAGTTCCAGAGGTGAGGTGTGAGCAGCCTGGAGACGCCTCAGAGGAAATGGGCCTCATCTCGCCTGGAGGGGAGAACCTCCTGGATTTTCTCGAGTTGCGGCAGGTCTTCTCGAGTTACGACGGGGACCTCAGGGACACGCTCTGGTGGCCTCAGGAAAGGCCAGTCCCCATGCGAGATGCTAGGGGCCATCTCGGGATTCCTCTCCCGTCCATGCCGGCGCCTAGGACCTTGTGTGGAGTCGGGGCCGGAACCTGAGGATTCCTCTCCAGTGTTGCCATGGATCTTGGGGTGCTTCTGAGTCTCCCCAGGGGAGTCAGGCCTCGTCTCGTGTGGGGGCATGCACGTGCGCTTTCCTCCCGAGCTGCAGCAGTAGTGTCACGCTTCCTGTCACGTGGATCAAGGGATCTGCGGCTTTCCCTCGAGGCTGTCCCTCCAGGCTTTCCCACGAGGCTTTCCCACAGGGCTGTGCCACGTGCCACCTTGGTGTGAGTCGATCCTCGGCTTGAAAGACGAGCCAGTGTAGGGAAAAGAGGTTCCTTTGGAATGGACTGAGACATCTGGGGGACTCTTGGAATGGTGGCACGACCCTGGAGTTCCGCTCGCCGTTCCTGTTGAGAGGGCCTCCTCTTGAGATGTGACGGGAACGCCGGGAACTCTTTCCCGACGAAGCAGGGAAAGGATCCCTCATCTCGCACTACGAGGCGGAAACGGGAATCCTCTGCATGTGGGCGGGACCCTCGTGTTTCCTCTGGAGTGGAGACGGGTATGTCGGGGAACTTCTTGATTTGCACTAAGGGTGTGAAGGACCCTTTCGAAGTTCCAGAGGTGAGGTGTGATCAGCCTTGAGATGCCTCAGTGGAAAAGTGCCTCATCTCGCCTGGAGGGGAGAACCTCCTGGATTTTCTCGAGTTGCGGCGGGCCTTCTCGAGTTACGACGGGGACCTCAGGGACCCGCTCTTTTGGCCTCAGGAAAGGCCAGTCCCCATGCGAGTTGCTAGAGGACCTCTCGGGATTCCTCTCCCGTCCATGCCGGGGCCTCAGTCCTTGTGTGGAGACGGGGCCGTAACCTGAGGATTCCTCTCCAGTGTTGCCATGGATCTTGGGGTGCTTCTGAGTCTCCCCAGGGGAGTCAGGCTTCGTCTCAGGTGGGGGCATGCACGTGCGCTTTCCTCCTGAGCTGCAGCAGTAGTGTCACGCTTCCTGTAACGTAGATCAAGGGATATTTGGCTTTCCCTCGAGGCTGTCCCTCCAGGCTTTCCCACGAGGCTTTCCCTCAGGGCTGTGCCACGTGCCACCTTGGTGTGAGTCGATCCTCGGCGTGAAAGACGAGCCAGTGAAGGGAAAAGAGGTTCCTTTGGAATGGACTGAGACATCTGGGGGACTCTTGGAATGGTGGCACGAACCTGGAGTTCCGCTCGCCATTCCTGTTGAGAGGGCCTCCTCTTGAGATGCGACGGGAACGCCGGGAACTCTTTCCCGACGAAGCAGGGAAAGGATCCCTCATCTCGAGCTACGAGGCGGAAACGGGGCTCCTCTGCATGTGGGCGGGACCCTCGTGTTTCCTCTCGAGTGGAGACGGGTATGTCGGGGAACTTCTTGATTTGCACTAAGGGTGTGAAGGACCCTTTCGAAGTTCCAGAGGTGAGGTGTGATCAGCCTTGAGACGCCTCAGTGGAAAAGTGCGTCATCTCGCCTGGAGGGGAGAACCTCATGGATTTTCTCGAGTTGCGGAGGGTCTTCTCGAGTTACGACGGGAACCTCAGGGACCCGCTCTGGTGGCCTCAAGAAAGGCCAGTCCCCATGCGAGTTGCTAGGGGCCATCTCGGGATTCCTCTCCCGTCCATGCCGGGGCCTAAGACCTTGTGTGGAGTCGGGGCTGGAACCTGAGGATTCCTCGCCAGTGTTGCCATGGATCTTGGGGTGCTTCTGAGTCTCCCCAGGGGAGTCAGGCCTCGTCTCTAGTGGGGCATGCACGTGCGCTTTCCTCCCGAGCTGCAGAAGTAGTGTCACGCTTTCTGTCACTTGGTTCAAGGGATCTGTGGCTTTCCCTCGAGGCTGTCCCTCGAGGCTTTCCCACGAGGCTTTGCCACAGGGCTGTGCCACGTGCCACCTTGGTGTGAGTCGATCCTCGGCGTGAAAGACGAGCCGGTGAAGGGAAAAGAGGTTCCTCTGGAATGGACTGAGACCTCTGGGGGACTCTTGGAATGGTGGCACGACCCTGGAGTTACTCTCGCCGTTCCTGTTGTGGGGGCCTCCTCTTGAGATGCGACGGGAATGCCGGGAACTCTATCCCGACGAAGCAGGGAAAGGATCCCTCATCTCGAGCTTCGAGGCGGAAACGGGGCTCCTCTGGATGTGGGCGGGACCCTCGTGTTTCTTCTCGAGTGGAGACGGGTATGTCGGGGAAATTTTTGATTTGCACCAAGGATGTTAAGGACCGTTTCGAAGTTCCAGAGGTGAGGTGTGATCAGCCTCGAGACGCCTCAGCGGAAATGGGCCTCATCTCGCCTGGAGGGGAGAACCTCCTGGATTTTCTCGAGTTGCGGCAGGTCTTCTCGAGTTACGACCGGGACTTCAGGGACCCGCTCTTGTGGCCTCAGGAAAGGCCAGTCCCCATGCGAGTTGCTAGGGGACCACTCGGGATTCCACTCCCGTCCATGCCGGGTTCTCAGTCCTTGTGTGGAGTCGGGGCCGGAACCTGAGGATTCCTCTCCAGTGTTGCCATGGATCTTGGGGTGCTTCTGAGTCTCCCCAGGGGAGTCAGGCCTCGTCTCGAGTGGGGGCATGCACGTGCGCTCTCCTCCCGAGCTGCAGCAGTAGTGTCACGCTTCCTGTCACGTGGATCAAGGGATCTGTGGCTTTCCATTGAGGCTGTCCCTCGAGGCTTTCCCACGAGGCTTTTCCACAGGGCTGTGCCATGTGCCACCTTGGTGTCAATCGATCCTCGGCGTGAAAGATGAGCCGGTGAAGGGAAAAGAGATTCCTCTGGAATGGACTGAGACATCTGGGGGACTCTTGGAATGGTGGCACGACCCTGGAGTTCCTCTCGCAATTCCTGTTTAGAGGGCCTCCTCTTGAGATGCGACGGGAACGCCGGGGACTCTTTCCCGAAGAAGCAGGGAAAGGATCCCTCATCTCGAGCTACGAGGCGGAAACGGGGCTCCTCTGAATGTGGGCGGGACCCTCGTGTTTCCTCTCGAGTGGAGACGGGTATGTCGGCAAACTTCTTGATTCACACCAAGGGTGTGAAGCACCCTTTAGAAGTTCCAGAGGTGAGGTGTGATCATCCTCGAGACGCCTCAGCGGAAAAGGGCCTCATCTCGCCTGGAGGGGAGAACCTCCTGGATTTTCTCGAGTTGCGGCAGGTCTTCTCGAGTTACGACGGGAACCTCAGGGACCCGCTCTGGTGGCCTAAAGAAAGGCCAGTCCCCATGCGAGTTGCTAGGGGCCATCTCGGGATTCCTCTCCCGTCCAGGCCGGGGACTAAGACCTTGTGTGGAGTCGGGGCTGGAACCTGAGGATTCCTCTCCAGTGTTGCCATGGATCTTTGGGTGCTTCTGAGTCTCCCCAGGGGAGTCAGGCCTCGTCTCGGGTGGGGGCATGCACGTGCGCTTTCCTCCCGAGCTGCAGCAGTAGTGTCACGCTTCCTGTCACGTGGATCAAGGGATCTGCGGCTTTCCCTCGAGGCTGTCCCTCCAGGCTTTCCCACGAGGCTTTCCCACAGGGCTGTGCCACGTGCCACCTTGGTGTGAGTCGATCCTCGGCTTGAAAGACGAGCCAGTGTAGGGAAAAGAGGTTCCTTTGGAATGGACTGAGACATCTGGGGGACTCTTGGAATGGTGGCACGACCCTGGAGTTCCGCTCGCCGTTCCTGTTGAGAGGGCCTCCTCTTGAGATGCGACGGGAACGCCGGGAACTCTTTCCCGACGAAGCAGGGAAAGGATCCCTCATCTCGCACTACGAGGCGGAAACGGGAATCCTCTGCATGTGGGCGGGACCCTCGTGTTTCCTCTGGAGTGGAGACGGGTATGTCGGGGAACTTCTTGATTTGCACTAAGGGTGTGAAGGACCCTTTCGAAGTTCCAGAGGTGAGGTGTGATCAGCCTTGAGATGCCTCAGTGGAAAAGTGCCTCATCTCGCCTGGAGGGGAGAACCTCCTGGATTTTCTCGAGTTGCGGCGGGCCTTCTCGAGTTACGACGGGGACCTCAGGGACCCGCTCTTTTGGCCTCAGGAAAGGCCAGTCCCCATGCGAGTTGCTAGAGGACCTCTCGGGATTCCTCTCCCTTCCATGCCGGGGCCTCAGTCCTTGTGTGGAGACGGGGCCGTAACCTGAGGATTCCTCTCCAGTGTTGCCATGGATCTTGGGGTGCTTCTGAGTCTCCCCAGGGGAGTCAGGCTTCGTCTCAATTGGGGGCATGCACGTGCGCTTTCCTCCCGAGCTGCAGCAGTAGTGTCACGCTTCCTGTAACGTAGATCAAGGGATATTTGGCTTTCCCTCGAGGCTGTCCCTCGAGGCTTTCCCATGAGGCTTTCCCACAGGGCTGTGCCACGTGCCACCTTGGTGTGAGTCGATCCTCGGCGTATAAGGCGAGCCCGTGTAGGGAAAAGAGGTTCCTCTGGTATGGAATGAGACATCTGGGGGACTCTTGGAATGGTGGCACGACCCTGGAGTTCCTCTCGCCATTCCTCTTGAGAGGGCCTCCTCTTGAGATGCGACGGGAACACCGGGGACTCTTTCCCGAAGAAGCAGGGAAAGGATCCCTCATCTCGAGCTACGAGGCGGAAACGGGGCTCCTCTGAATGTGGGCGGGACCCTCGTGTTTCCTCTCGAGTGGAGACGGGTATGTCGGCAAACTTCTTGATTCGCACCAAGGGTGTGAAGCACCCTTTAGAAGTTCCAGAGGTGAGGTGTGATCATCCTCGAGACGCCTCAGCGGAAAAGGGCCTCATCTCGCCTTGAGGGGAGAACCTCCTGGAATTTCTCGAGTTGCGGAGGGTCTTCTCGAGTTACGACGGGAACCTCAGGGACCCGCTCTGGTGGCCTCAAGAATGGCCAGTCCCCATGCGAGTTGCTAGGGGCCATCTCGGGATTCCTCTCCCGTCCATGCCGGGGCCTAAGACCTTGTGTGGAGTCGGGGCTGGAACCTGAGGATTCCTCTCCAGTGTTGCCATGGATCTTTGGGTGCTTCTGAGTCTCCCCAGGGGAGTCAGGCCTCGTCTCTAGTGGGGCATGCACGTGCGCTTTCCTCCCGAGCTGCAGCAGTAGTGTCACGCTTCCTGTCACTTGGATCAAGGGATCTGTGGCTTTCCCTCGAGGCTGTCCCTCGAGGCTTTCCCACGAGGCTTTCCCACAGGGCTGTGCCACGTGCCCCCTTGGTGTGAGTCGATCCTCGGCGTGAAAGACGCGCCGGTGAAGGGAAAAGAGGTTCCTCTGGAATGGACTGAGACATCTGGGGGACTCTTGGAATGGTGGCACGACCCTGGAGTTACTCTCGCCGTTCCTGTTGAGAGGGCCTCCTCTTGAGATGCGACGGGAATGCCGGGAACTCTTTCCCGACGAAGCAGGGAAAGGATCCCTCATCTCGAGCTTCGAGGCGGAAACGGGGCTCCTCTGGATGTGGGCGGGACCCTCGTGTTTCTTCTCGAGTGGAGACGGGTATGTCGGGGAACTTCTTGATTTGCACCAAGGGTGTGAAGGACCGTTTCGAAGTTCCAGAGGTGAGGTGTGATCAGCCTCGTGACGCCTCAGCGGAAATGGGCCCCAGCTTGCCTGGAGGGGAGAACCTCCTGGATTTTCTCGAGTTGCGGCAGGTCTTCTCGAGTTACGACCGGGACTTCAGGGACCCGCTATTGTGGCCTCAGGAAAGGCCAGTCCCCATGTGAGTTGCTAGGGGACCACTCGGGATTCCACTCCCGTCCATGCCGGGGCCTCAGTCCTTGTGTGGAGTCGGGTCCGGAACCTGAGGATTACTCTCCAGTGTTGCCATGGATCTTGGGGTGCTTCTGAGTCTCCCCAGGGGAGTCAGGCCTCGTCTCGAGTGGGGGCATGCACGTGCGCTCTCCTCCCGAGCTGCAGCAGTAGTGTCACGCTTCCTGTCACGTGGATCAAGGGATCTGTGGCTTTCCATTGAGGCTGTCCCTCGAGGCTTTCCCCCGAGGCTTTTCCACAGGGCTGTGCCATGTGCCACCTTTGTGTCAATCGATCCTCGGCGTGAAAGACGAGCCGGTGAAGGGAAAAGAGGTTCCTCTGGAATGGACTGAGACATCTGGGGGACTCTTGGAATGGTGGCACGACCCTGGAGTTCCTCTCGCCATTCCTGTTGAGAGGGCCTCCGCTTGAGATGCGACGGGAACGCCGGGGACTCTTTCCCGAAGAAGCAGGGAAAGGATCCCTCATCTCGAGCTACGAGGCGGAAACGGGGCTCCTCTGAATGTGGGCGGGACCCTCGTGTTTCCTCTCGAGTGGAGACGGGTATGTCGGCAAACTTCTTGATTCACACCAAGGGTGTGAAGCACCCTTTAGAAGTTCCAGAGGTGAGGTGTGATCATCCTCGAGACCCCTCAGCGGAAAAGGGCCTCATCTCGCCTGGAGGGGAGAACCTCCTGGATTTTCTCGAGTTGCGGCAGGTCTTCTCGAGTTACGATGGGAACCTCAGGGACCCGCTCTGGTGGCCTCAAGAAAGGCCAGTCCCCATGCGAGTTGCTAGGGCCCATCTCGGGATTCCTCTCCCGTCCAGGCCGGGGACTAAGACCTTGTGTGGAGTCGGGGCTGGAACCTGAGGATTCCTCTCCAGTGTTGCCATGGATCTTTGGGTGCTTCTGAGTCTCCCCAGGGGAGTCAGGCCTCGTCTCGGGTGGGGGCATGCACGTGCGCTTTCCTCCCGAGCTACAGCAGTAGTGTCACGCTTCCTGTCACGTAGATCAAGGGATATTTGGCTTTCCCTCGAGGCTGTCCCTCGAGGCTTTCCCACGAGGCTTTCCCACAGGGCTGTGCCACGTGCCACCTTGGTGTGAGTCGATCCTCGACGTATAAGGCGAGCCCGTGTACGGAAAAGAGGTTCCTCTGGTATGGACTGAGACATCCGGGGGACTCTTGGAATGGTGGCACGACCCTGGAGTTCCTCTCGCCGTTCCTGTAGAGAGGGCCTCCTCTTGAGATGCGACGGGAACGCCGGGAAATCTTTCCCGACGAAGAAGTGAAAGGATCCCTCATCTCGAGCTACGAGGCGGAAACGGGGCTCCTCTGGATGTGGGCGGGACCCTCGTGTTTCCTCTCGAGTGGAGACGGGAATGTCGGGTAACTTGTTGATTTGCACCAAGGGTGTGAAGGACCCTTTCGAAGCTCCAGAGGTGAGATGTGATCAGCCACGAGACGCCTCAGCGGAAATGGGCCTCATCTCGCCTGGAGGGGAGAACCTCCTGGATTTTCTCGAGTTGCGGCAGGTCTTCTCGAGTTACGACGGGGACCTCAGGGACACGCTCTGGTGGCCTCAGGAAAGGCCAGTCCCCATGCGAGATGCTAGGGGCCATCTCGGGATTCCTCTCCCGTCCATGCCGGCGCCTAGGACCTTGTGTGGAGTCGGGGCCGGAACCTGAGGATTCCTCTCCAGTGTTGCCATGGATCTTGGGGTGCTTCTGAGTCTCCCCAGGGGAGTCAGGCCTCATCTCGTGTGGGGGCATGCACGTGCGCTTTCCTCCCGAGCTGCAGCAGTAGTGTCACGCTTCCTGTCACGTGGATCAAGGGATCTGCGGCTTTCCCTCGAGGCTGTCCCTCCAGGCTTTCCCACGAGGCTTTCCCACAGGGCTGTGCCACGTGCCACCTTGGTGTGAGTCGATCCTCGGCTTGAAAGACGAGCCAGTGTAGGGAAAAGAGGTTCCTTTGGAATGGACTGAGACATCTGGGGGACTCTTGGAATGGTGGCACGACCCTGGAGTTCCGCTCGCCGTTCCTGTTGAGAGGGCCTCCTCTTGAGATGCGACGGGAACGCCGGGAACTCTTTCCCGACGAAGCAGGGAAAGGATCCCTCATCTCGCACTACGAGGCGGAAACGGGAATCCTCTGCATGTGGGCGGGACCCTCGTGTTTCCTCTGGAGTGGAGACGGGTATGTCGGGGAACTTCTTGATTTGCACTAAGGGTGTGAAGGACCCTTTCGAAGTTCCAGAGGTGAGGTGTGATCAGCCTTGAGATGCCTCAGTGGAAAAGTGCCTCATCTCGCCTGGAGGGGAGAATCTCCTGGATTTTCTCGAGTTGCGGCGGGCCTTCTCGAGTTACGACGGGGACCTCAGGGACCCGCTCTTTTGGCCTCAGGAAAGGCCAGTCCCCATGCGAGTTGCTAGAGGACCTCTCGGGATTCCTCTCCCTTCCATGCCGGGGCCTCAGTCCTTGTGTGGAGACGGGGCCGTAACCTGAGGATTCCTCTCCAGTGTTGCCATGGATCTTGGGGTGCTTCTGAGTCTCCCCAGGGGAGTCAGGCTTCGTCTCAGGTGGGGGCATGCACGTGCGATTTCCTCCCGAGCTGCAGCAGTAGTGTCACGCTTCCTGTAACGTAGATCAAGGGATATTTGGCTTTCCCTCGAGGCTGTCCCTCGAGGCTTTCCCATGAGGCTTTCCCACAGGGCTGTGCCACGAGCCACCTTGGTGTGAGTCGATCCTCGGCATATAAGGCGAGCCCGTGTAGGGAAAAGAGGTTCCTCTGGTATGGACTGAGACATCTGGGGGACTCTTGGAATGGTGGCACGACCCTGGAGTTCCTCTCGCCATTCCTCTTGAGAGGGCCTCCTCTTGAGATGCGACGGGAACACCGGGGACTCTTTCCCGAAGAAGCAGGGAAAGGATCCCTCATCTCGAGCTACGAGGCAGAAACGGGGCTCCTCTGAACGTGGGCGGGACCCTCGTGTTTCCTCTCGAGTGGAGACGGGTATGTCGGCAAACTTTTTGATTCGCACCAAGGGTGTGAAGCACCCTTTAGAAGTTCCAGAGGTGAGGTGTGATCATCCTCGAGACGCCTCAGCGGAAAAGGGCCTCATCTCGCCTGGAGGGGAGAACCTCCTGGAATTTCTCGAGTTGCGGAGGGTCTTCTCGAGTTACGACGGGAACCTCAGGGACCCGCTCTGGTGGCCTCAAGAATGGCCAGTCCCCATGCGAGTTGCTAGGGGCCATCTCGGGATTCCTCTCCCGTCCATGCCGGGGCCTAAGACCTTGTGTGGAGTCGGGGCTGGAACCTGAGGATTCCTCTCCAGTGTTGCCATGGATCTTTGGGTGCTTCTGAGTCTCCCCAGGGGAGTCAGGCCTCGTCTCTAGTGGGGCATGCACGTGCGCTTTCCTCCCGTGCTGCAGCAGTAGTGTCACGCTTCCTGTCACTTGGATCAAGGGATCTGTGGCTTTCCCTCGAGGCTGTCCCTCGAGGCTTTCCCACGAGGCTTTCCCACAGGGCTGTGCCACGTGCCCCCTTGGTGTGAGTCGATCCTCGGCGTGAAAGACGCGCCGGTGAAGGGAAAAGAGGTTCCTCTGGAATGGACTGAGACATCTGGGGGACTCTTGGAATGGTGGCACGACCCTGGAGTTACTCTCGCCGTTCCTGTTGAGAGGGCCTCCTCTTGAGATGCGACGGGAATGCCGGGAACTCTTTCCCGACGAAGCAGGGAAAGGATCCCTCATCTCGAGCTTCGAGGCGGAAACGGGGCTCCTCTGGATGTGGGCGGGACCCTCGTGATTCCTCTCGAGTGGAGACGGGTATGTCGGGGAACTTCTTGATTTGCACCAAGGGTGTGAAGGACCGTTTCGAAGTTCCAGAGGTGAGGTGTGATCAGCCTCGAGACGCCTCAGCGGAAATGGGCCCCAGCTTGCCTGGAGGGGAGAACCTCCTGGATTTTCTCGAGTTGCGGCAGGTCTTCTCGAGTTACGACCGGGATTTCAGGGACCCGCTCTTGTGGCCTCAGGAAAGGCCAGTCCCCATGTGAGTTGCTAGGGGACCACTCGTGATTCCACTCCCGTCCATGCCGGGGCCTCAGTCCTTGTGTGGAGTCGGGGCCGGAACCTGAGGATTACTCTCCAGTGTTGCCATGGATCTTGGGGTGCTTCTGAGTCTCCCCAGGGGAGTCAGGCCTCGTCTCGAGTGGGGGCATGCACGTGCGCTCTCCTCCCGAGCTGCAGCAGTAGTGTCACGCTTCCTGTCACGTGGATCAAGGGATCTGTGGCTTTCCATTGAGGCTGTTCCTCGAGGCTTTCCCACGAGGCTTTTCCACAGGGCTGTGCCATGTGCCACCTTTGTGTCAATCGATCCTCGGCGTGAAAGACGAGCCGTTGAAGGGAAAAGAGGTTCCTCTGGAATGGACTGAGACATCTGGGGGACTCTTGGAATGGTGGCACGACCCTGGAGTTCCTCTCGCCATTCCTGTTGAGAGGGCCTCCGCTTGAGATGCGACGGGAACGCCGGGGACTCTTTCCCGAAGAAGCAGGGAAAGGATCCCTCATCTCGAGCTACGAGGCGGAAACGGGGCTCCTCTGAATGTGGGCGGGACCCTCGTGTTTCCTCTCGAGTGGAGACGGGTATGTCGGCAAACTTCTTGATTCACACCAAGGGTGTGAAGCACCCTTTAGAAGTTCCAGAGGTGAGGTGTGATCATCCTCGAGACCCCTCAGCGGAAAAGGGCCTCATCTCGCCTGGAGGGGAGAACCTCCTGGATTTTCTCGAGTTGCGGCAGGTCTTCTCGAGTTACGACGGGGACCTCGGGGACCCGCTCTGGTGGCCTCAGGAAAGGCCAGTCCCCATGCGAGATGCTAGGGGCCATCTCGGGATTCCTCTCCCGTCCATGCCGGCGCCTAGGACCTTGTGTGGAGTCGGGGCCGGAACCTGAGGATTCCTCTCCAGTGTTGCCATAGATCTTGGGGTGCTTCTGAGTCTCCCCAGGGGAGTCAGGCCTCCTCTCGAGTGGGGGCATGCACGTGCGCTTTCCTCCCGAGCTGCAGCAGTAGTGTCACGCTTCCTGTCACGTGGATCAAGGGATCTGCGGCTTTCCCTCGAGGCTGTCCCTCCAGGCTTTCCCACGAGGCTTTCCCACAGGGCTGTGCCACGTGCCCCCTTGGTGTGAGTCGATCCTCGGCTTGAAAGACGAGCCAGTGAAGGGAAAAGAGGTTCCTTTGGAATGGACTGAGACATCTGGGGGACTCTTGGAATGGTGGCACGACCCTGGAGTTCCGCTCGCCGTTCCTGTTGAGAGGGCCCCCTCTTGAGATGCGACGGGAACGCCGGGAACTCTTTCCCGACGAAGCAGGGAAAGGATCCCTCATCTCGAGCTACGAGGCGGAAACGGGGCTCCTCTGCATGTGGGCGGGACCCTCGTGTTTCCTCTCGAGTGGAGACGGGTATGTCGGGGAACTTCTTGATTTGCACTAAGGGTGTGAAGGACCCTTTCGAAGTTCCAGAGGTGAGGTGTGATCAGCCTTGAGACACCTCAGTGGAAAAGTGCCTCATCTCGCCTGGAGGGGAGAACCTCTTGGATTTTCTCGAGTTGCGGCAGGCCTTCTCGAGTTACGACGGGGACCTCAGGGACGCGCTCTGGTGGCCTCAGGAAAGGCCAGTCCCCATGCGAGTTGCTGGAGGACCTCTCGGGATTCCTCTCCCTTCCATGCCGGGGCCTCAGTCCTTGTGTGGAGTCGGGGCCGGAACCTGAGGATTCCTCTCCAGTGTTGCCATGGATCTTGGGGTGCTTCTGAGTCTCCCCAGGGGAGTCAGGCCTCGTCTCGAATGGGGGCATGCACGTGCGCTTTCCTCCCGAGCTGCAGCAGTAGTGTCACGCTTCCTGTCACGTGGATCAAGGGATCTGCGGCTTTCCCTCGAGGCTGTCCCTCCAGGCTTTCCCACGAGGCTTTCCCACAGGGCTGTGCCACGTGCCACCTTGGTGTGAGTCGATCCTCGGCTTGAAAGACGAGCCAGTGTAGGGAAAAGAGGTTCCTTTGGAATGGACTGAGACATCTGGGGGACTCTTGGAATGGTGGCACGACCCTGGAGTTCCGCTCGCCGTTCCTGTTGAGAGGGCCTCCTCTTGAGATGCGACGGGAACGCCGGGAACTCTTTCCCGACGATGCAGGGAAAGGATCCCTCATCTCGAGCTACGAGGCGGAAACGGGGCTCCTCTGCATGTGGACGGGACCCTCGTGTTTCCTCTGGAGTGGAGACGGGTATGTCGGGGAACTTCTTGATTTGCACTAAGGGTGTGAAGGACCCTTTCGAAGTTCCAGAGGTGAGGTGTGATCAGCCTTGAGATGCCTCAGTGGAAAAGTGCCTCATCTCGCCTGGAGGGGAGAACCTCCTGGATTTTCTCGAGTTGCGGCGGGCCTTCTCGAGTTCCGACGGGGACCTCAGGCACCCGCTCTGGTGGCCTCAGGAAAGGCCAGTCCCCATGCGAGTTGCTAGAGGACCTCTCGGGATTCCTCTCCCTTCCATGCCGGGGCCTCAGTCCTTGTGTGGAGACGGGTCCGTAACCTGAGGATTCCTCTCCAGTGTTGCCATGGATCTTGGGGTGCTTCTGAGTCTCCCCAGGGGAGTCAGGCCTCGTCTCAGGTAGGGGCATGCACGTGCGCTTTCCTCCCGAGCTGCAGCAGTAGTGTCACGCTTCCTGTCACGTAGATCAAGGGATATTTGGCTTTCCCTCGAGGCTGTCCCTCGAGGCTTTCCCATGAGGCTTTCCCACAGGGCTGTGCCACGTGCCACCTTGGTGTGAGTCGATCCTCGGCGTATAAGGCGAGCCCGTGTAGGGAAAAGAGGTTCCTCTGGAATGGACTGAGACATCTGGGGGACTCTTGGAATGGTGGCACGACCCTGGAGTTCCTCTCGCCATTCCTGTTGAGAGGGCCTCCTTTTGAGTTGCGACGGGAACACCGGGGACTCTTTCCCGAAGAAGCAGGGAAAGGATCCCTCATCTCGAGCTACGAGGCAGAAACGGGGCTCCTCTGAATGTGGGCGGGACCCTCGTGTTTCCTCTCGAGTGGAGACGGGTATGTCGGCAAACTTCTTGATTCGCACCAAGGGTGTGAAGCACCCTTTAGAAGTTCCAGAGGTGAGGTGTGATCATCCTCGAGACGCCTCAGCGGAAAAGGGCCTCATCTCGCCTGGAGGGGAGAACCTCCTGGATTTTCTCGAGTTGCGGCAGGTCTTCTCGAGTTACGGCGGGGACCTCAGGGACCCGCTCTGGTGGCCTCAGGAAAGGCCAGTCCCCATGCGAGTTGCTAGGGGACCTCTCGGGATTCCTCTCCCGTCCATGCCGGGGCCTCAGTCCTTGTGTGGAGTCGGGGCCGGAACCTGAGGATTCCTCTCCAGTGTTGCCATGGATCTTGGGGTGCTTCTGAGTCTCCCCAGGGGAGTCAGGCCTCGTCTCGAGTGGGGGCATGCACGTGCGCTTTCCTCCCGAGCTGCAGCAGTAGTGTCACGCTTCCTGTCACGTGGATCAAGGGATCTGTGGCTTTCCCTCGAGGCTGTCCCTCGAGGCTTTCCCACGAGGCTTTCCCACAGGGCTGTGCCACGTGCCACCTTGGTGTGAGTCGATCCTCGGCGTGAAAGACGAGCCGCTGAAGGGAAAAGAGGTTCCTCTGGAATGGACTGAGACATCTGGGGGACTCTTGGAATGGTGGCACGACCCTGGAGTTCCTCTCGCCGTTCCTGTTGAGAGGGCCTCCTCTTGAGATCCGACGGGAACGCCGGGAACTCTTTCCCGACGAAGCAGGGAAAGGATCCCTCATCTCGAGCTACGAGGCGGAAACGGGGCTCCTCTGGATGTGGGCGGGACCCTCGTGATTCCTCTCGAGTGGAGACGGCTAGGTCGGGGAACTTCTTGATTTGCACCAAGCGTGTGAAGGACCCTTTCGAAGTTCCAGAGGTGAGGTGTGATCAGCCTCGAGACGCCTCAGAGGAAATGGGCCTCATCTCGCCTGGAGGGGAGAACCTCCTGGATGTTCTCGAGTTGCGGCAGGTCTTCTCGAGTTACGGCGGGGACCTCAGGGACCCGCTCTGGTGGCCTCAGGAAAGGCCAGTCCCCATGCGAGTTGCTAGGGGACCTCTCGGGATTCCTCTCCCGTCCATGCCGGGGCCTCAGTCCTTGTGTGGAGTCGGGGCCGGAACCTGAGGATTCCTCTCCAGTGTTGCCATGGATCTTGGGGTGCTTCTGAGTCTCCCCAGGGGAGTCAGGCCTCGTCTCGAGTGGGGGCATGCACGTGCGCTTTCCTCCCGAGCTGCAGCAGTAGTGTCACGCTTCCTGTCACGTGGATCAAGGGATCTGTGGCTTTCCCTCGAGGCTGTCCCTCGAGGCTTTCCCACGAGGCTTTCCCACAGGTCTGTGCCACGTGCCACCTTGGTGTGAGTGGATCCTCGGCGTGAAAGACGAGCCGCTGAAGGGAAAAGAGGTTCCTCTGGAATGGACTGAGACATCTGGGGGACTCTTGGAATGGTGGCACGACCCTGGAGTTCCTCTCGCCGTTCCTGTTGAGAGGGCCTCCTCTTGAGATGCGACGGGAACGGCGGGAACTCTTTCCCGACGAAGCAGGGAAAGGATCCCTCATCTCGAGCTACGAGGCGGAAACGGGGCTCCTCTGGATGTGGGCGGGACCCTCGTGATTCCTCTCGAGTGGAGACGGCTAGGTCGGGGAACTTCTTGATTTGCACCAAGGGTGTGAAGGACCCTTTCGAAGTTCCAGAGGTGAGGTGTGATCAGCCTCGAGACGCCTCAGCGGAAATGGGCCTCATCTCGCCTGGAGGGGAGAACCTCCTGGATTTTCTCGAGTTGCGGCAGGTCTTCTCCAGTTACGGCGGGGACCTCAGGGACCCGCTCTGGTGGCCTCAGGAAAGGCCAGTCCCCATGCGAGTTGCTAGGGGACCTCTCGGGATTCCTCTCCCGTCCATGCCGGGGCCTCAGTCCTTGTGTGGAGTCGGGGCCGGAACCTGAGGATTCCTCTCCAGTGTTGCCATGGATCTTGGGGTGCTTCTGAGTCTCCCCAGGGGAGTCAGGCCTCGTCTCGAGTGGGGGCATGCACGTGCGCTTTCCTCCCGAGCTGCAGCAGTAGTGTCACGCTTCCTGTCACGTGGATCAAGGGATCTGTGGCTTTCCGTCGAGGCTGTCCCTCGAGGCTTTCCCACGAGGCTTTCCCACAGGGCTGTGCCACGTGCCACCTTGGTGTGAGTCGATCCTCGGCGTGAAAGACGAGCCGGTGAAGGGAAAAGAGGTTCCTCTGGAATGGACTGAGACATCTGGGGGACTCTTGGAATGGTGGCACGACCCTGGAGTTCCTCTCGCCGTTCCTGTTGAGAGGGCCTCCTGTTGAGATGCGACGGGAACGTCGGGAACTCTTTCCCGACGAAGCAGGGAAAGGATCCCTCATCTCGAGCTACGAGGCGGAAACGGGGCTCCTCTGGATGTGGGCGGGACCCTCGTGATTCCTCTCGAGTGGAGACGGCTAGGTCGGGGAACTTCTTGATTTGCACCAAGCGTGTGAAGGACTCTTTCGAAGTTCCAGAGGTGAGGTGTGATCAGCCTCGAGACGCCTCAGCGGAAATGGGCCTCATCTCGCCTGGAGGGTAGAACCTCCTGGATGTTCTCGAGTTGCGGCAGGTCTTCTCGAGTTACGGCGGGGACCTCAGGGACCCGCTCTGGTGGCCTCAGGAAAGGCCAGTCCCCATGCGAGTTGCTAGGGGACCTCTCGGGATTCCTCTCCCGTCCATGCCGGGGCCTCAGTCCTTGTGTGGAGTCGGGGCCGGAACCTGAGGATTCCTCTCCAGTGTTGCCATGGATCTTGGGGTGCTTCTGAGTCTCCCCAGGGGAGTCAGGCCTCGTCTCGAGTGGGGGCATGCACGTGCGCTATTCTCCCGAGCTGCAGCAGTAGTGTCACGCTTCCTGTCACGTGGATCAAGGGATCTGTGGCTTTCCCTCGAGGCTCTCCCTCGACGCTTTCCCACGAGGCTTTCCCACAGGGCTGTGCCACGTGCCACCTTGGTGTGAGTCGATCCTCGGTGTGAAAGACGAGCCGGTGACGGGAAAAGAGGTTCCTCTGGAATGGACTGAGACATCTGGGGGACTCTTGGAATGGTGGCACGACCCTGGAGTTCCTCTCGCCGTTCCTGTTGAGAGGGCCTCCTCTTGAGATGCGACGGGAACGCCGGGAACTCTTTCCCGACGAAGCAGGGAAAGGATCCCTCATCTCGAGCTACGAGGAGGAAACGGGGCTCCTCTGAATGTGGGCGGGACCCTCGTGATTCCTCTCGAGTGGAGACGGCTAGGTCGGGGAACTTCTTGGTTTGCACCAAGGGTGTGAAGGACCCTTTCGAAGTTCCAGAGTTGAGGTGTGATCAGCCTCGAGAGGCCTCAGCGGAAATGGGCCTCATCTCGCCTGGAGGGGAGAACCTCCTGGATTTTCTCGAGTTGCGGCAGGTCTTTTCGAGTTATGACGGGGACCTCAGGGACCCGCTCTTGTGGCCTCAGGAAAGGCCAGTCCCCATGCGAGTTGCTAGGGGACCTCTCGGGATTCCTCTCCCGTCCATGCCGGGGCCTCAGTCCTTGTGTGGAGTCGGGGCCGGAACCTGAGGATTCCTCTCCAGTGTTGCCATGGATCTTGGGGTGCTTCTGAGTCTCCCCAGGGGAGTCAGGCCTCGTCTCGAGTGGGGGCATGCACGTGCGCTTTCCTCCCGAGCTGCAGCAGTAGTGTCACGCTTCCTGTCACGTGGATCAAGGGATCTGTGGCTTTCCGTCGAGGCTGTCCCTCGAGGCTTTCCCACGAGGCTTTCCCACAGGGCTGTGCCACGTGCCACCTTGGTGTGAGTCGATCCTCGGCGTGAAAGACGAGCCGGTGAAGGGAAAAGAGGTTCCTCTGGAATGGACTGAGACATCTGGGGGACTCTTGGAATGGTGGCACGACCCTGGAGTTCCTCTCGCCGTTCCTGTTGAGAGGGCCTCCTCTTGAGATGCGACGGGAACGTCGGGAACTCTTTCCCGACGAAGCAGGGAAAGGATCCCTCATCTCGAGCTACGAGGCGGAAACGGGGCTCCTCTGGATGTGGGCGGGACCCTCGTGATTCCTCTCGAGTGGAGACGGCTAGGTCGGGGAACTTCTTGATTTGCACCAAGCGTGTGAAGGACCCTTTCGAAGTTCCAGAGGTGAGGTGTGATCAGCCTCGAGACGCCTCAGCGGAAATGGGCCTCATCTCGCCTGGAGGGGAGAACCTCCTGGATTTTCTCGAGTTGCGGCAGGTCTTCTCGAGTTACGGCGGGGACCTCAGGGACCCGCTCTGGTGGCCTCAGGAAAGGCCAGTCCCCATGCGAGTTGCTAGGGCCCATCTCGGGATTCCTCTCCCGTCCAGGCCGGGGACTAAGACCTTGTGTGGAGTCGGGGCTGGAACCTGAGGATTCCTCTCCAGTGTTGCCATGGATCTTTGGGTGCTTCTGAGTCTCCCCAGGGGAGTCAGGCCTCGTCTCGGGTGGGGGCATGCACGTGCGCTTTCCTCCCGAGCTGCAGCAGTAGTGTCACGCTTCCTGTCACGTAGATCAAGGGATATTTGGCTTTCCCTCGAGGCTGTCCCTCGAGGCTTTCCCACGAGGCTTTCCCACAGGGCTGTGCCACGTGCCACCTTGGTGTGAGTCGATCCTCGACGTATACGGCGAGCCCGTGTACGGAAAAGAGGTTCCTCTGGTATGGACTGAGACATCCGGGGGACTCTTGGAATGGTGGCACGACCCTGGAGTTCCTCTCGCCGTTCCTGTTGAGAGGGCCTCCTCTTGAGATGCGACGGGAACGCCGGGAACTCTTTCCCGACGAAGAAGTGAAAGGATCCCTCATCTCGAGCTACGAGGCGGAAACGGGGCTCCTCTGGATGTGGGCGGGACCCTCGTGTTTCCTCTCGAGTGGAGACGGGAATGTCGGGTAACTTGTTGATTTGCACCAAGGGTGTGAAGGACCCTTTCGAAGTTCCAGAGGTGAGATGTGATCAGCCACGAGACGCCTCAGCGGAAATGGGCCTCATCTCGCCTGGAGGGGAGAACCTCCTGGATTTTCTCGAGTTGCGGCAGGTCTTCTCGAGTTACGACGGGGACCTCGGGGACCCGCTCTGGTGGCCTCAGGAAAGGCCAGTCCCCATGCGAGATGCTAGGGGCCATCTCGGGATTACTCTCCCGTCCATGCCGGCGCCTAGGACCTTGTGTGGAGTCGGGGCCGGAACCTGAGGATTCCTCTCCAGTGTTGCCATAGATCTTGGGGTGCTTCTGAGTCTCCCCAGGGGAGTCAGGCCTCCTCTCGAGTGGGGGCATGCACGTGCGCTTTCCTCCCGAGCTGCAGCAGTAGTGTCACGCTTCCTGTCACGTGGATCAAGGGATCTGCGGCTTTCCCTCGAGGCTGTCCCTCCAGGCTTTCCCACGAGGCTTTCCCACAGGGCTGTGCCACGTGCCCCCTTGGTGTGAGTCGATCCTCGGCTTGAAAGACGAGCCAGTGAAGGGAAAAGAGGTTCCTTTGGAATGGACTGAGACATCTGGGGGACTCTTGGAATGGTGGCACGACCCTGGAGTTCCGCTCGCCGTTCCTGTTGAGAGGGCCCCCTCTTGAGATGCGACGGGAACGCCGGGAACTCTTTCCCGACGAAGCAGGGAAAGGATCCCTCATCTCGAGCTACGAGGCGGAAACGGGGCTCCTCTGCATGTGGGCGGGACCCTCGTGTTTCCTCTCGAGTGGAGACGGGTATGTCGGGGAACTTCTTGATTTGCACTAAGGGTGTGAAGGACCCTTTCGAAGTTCCAGAGGTGAGGTGTGATCAGCCTTGAGACACCTCAGTGGAAAAGTGCCTCATCTCGCCTGGAGGGGAGAACCTCTTGGATTTTCTCGAGTTGCGGCAGGCCTTCTCGAGTTACGACGGGGACCTCAGGGACGCGCTCTGGTGGCCTCAGGAAAGGCCAGTCCCCATGCGAGTTGCTGGAGGACCTCTCGGGATTCCTCTCCCTTCCATGCCGGGGCCTCAGTCCTTGTGTGGAGTCGGGGCCGGAACCTGAGGATTCCTCTCCAGTGTTGCCATGGATCTTGGGGTGCTTCTGAGTCTCCCCAGGGGAGTCAGGCCTCGTCTCGAGTGGGGGCATGCACGTGCGCTTTCCTCCCGAGCTGCAGCAGTAGTGTCACGCTTCCTGTCACGTGGATCAAGGGATCTGCGGCTTTCCCTCGAGGCTGTCCCTCCAGGCTTTCCCACGAGGCTTTCCCACAGGGCTGTGCCACGTGCCACCTTGGTGTGAGTCGATCCTCGGCTTGAAAGACGAGCCAGTGTAGGGAAAAGAGGTTCCTTTGGAATGGACTGAGACATCTGGGGGACTCTTGGAATGGTGGCACGACCCTGGAGTTCCGCTCGCCGTTCCTGTTGAGAGGGCCTCCTCTTGAGATGCGACGGGAACGCCGGGAACTCTTTCC
This sequence comes from Budorcas taxicolor, assembly GCF_023091745.1. Classification (NCBI taxonomy): domain Eukaryota; kingdom Metazoa; phylum Chordata; class Mammalia; order Artiodactyla; family Bovidae; genus Budorcas; species Budorcas taxicolor. The sequence continues at coordinate 256,711 of NW_026292767.1, read as the reverse complement.
CGACGAAGCAGGGAAAGGATCCCTCATCTCGAGCTACGAGGCGGAAACGGGGCTCCTCTGCATGTGGACGGGACCCTCGTGTTTCCTCTGGAGTGGAGACGGTAAGTCGGGGAACTTCTTGATTTGCACTAAGGGTGTGAAGGACCCTTTCGAAGTTCCAGAGGTGATGTGTGATCAGCCTTGAGATGCCTCAGTGGAAAAGTGCCTCATCTCGCCTGGAGGGGAGAACCTCCTGGATTTTCTCGAGTTGCGGCGGGCCTTCTCGAGTTACGACGGGGACCTCAGGGACCCGCTCTGGTGGCCTCAGGAAAGGCCAGTCCCCATGCGAGTTGCTAGAGGACCTCTCGGGATTCCTCTCCCTTCCATGCCGGGGCCTCAGTCCTTGTGTGGAGACGGGGCCGTAACCTGAGGATTCATCTCCAGTTTTGCCATGGATCTTGGGGTGCTTCTGAGTCTCCCCAGGGGAGTCAGGCCTCGTCTCAGGTAGGGGCATGAACGTGCGCTTTCCTCCCGAGCTGCAGCAGTAGTGTCACGCTTCCTGTCACGTAGATCAAGGGATATTTGGCTTTCCCTCGAGGCTGTCCCTCGAGGCTTTCCCATGAGGCTTTCCCACAGGGCTGTGCCACATGCCACCTTGGTGTGAGTCGATCCTCGGCGTATAAGTCGAGCCCGTGTAGGGAAAAGAGGTTCCTCTGGTATGGACTGAGACATCTGGGGGACTCTTGGAATGGTGGCACGACCCTGGAGTTCCTCTCGCCATTCCTGTTGAGAGGGCCTCCTTTTGAGTTGCGACGGGAACACCGGGGACTCTTTCCCGAAGAAGCAGGGAAAGGATCCCTCATCTCGAGCTACGAGGCAGAAACGGGGCTCCTCTGGATGTGGGCGGGACCCTCGTGATTCCTCTCGAGTGGAGACGGCTAGGTCGGGGAACTTCTTGATTTGCACCAAGGGTGTGAAGGACCCTTTCGAAGTTCCAGAGGTGAGGTGTGATCAGCCTCGAGACGCCTCAGCGGAAATGGGCCTCATCTCGCCTGGAGGGGAGAACCTCCTGGATTTTCTCGAGTTGCGGCAGGTCTTCTCCAGTTACGGCGGGGACCTCAGGGACCCGCTCTGGTGGCCTCAGGAAAGGCCAGTCCCCATGCGAGTTGCTAGGGGACCTCTCGGGATTCCTCTCCCGTCCATGCCGGGGCCTCAGTCCTTGTGTGGAGTCGGGGCCGGAACCTGAGGATTCCTCTCCAGTGTTGCCATGGATCTTGGGGTGCTTCTGAGTCTCCCCAGGGGAGTCAGGCCTCGTCTCGAGTGGGGGCATGCACGTGCGCTTTCCTCCCGAGCTGCAGCAGTAGTGTCACGCTTCCTGTCACGTGGATCAAGGGATCTGTGGCTTTCCGTCGAGGCTGTCCCTCGAGGCTTTCCCACGAGGCTTTCCCACAGGGCTGTGCCACGTGCCACCTTGGTGTGAGTCGATCCTCGGCGTGAAAGACGAGCCGGTGAAGGGAAAAGAGGTTCCTCTGGAATGGACTGAGACATCTGGGGGACTCTTGGAATGGTGGCACGACCCTGGAGTTCCTCTCGCCGTTCCTGTTGAGAGGGCCTCCTCTTGAGATGCGACGGGAACGTCGGGAACTCTTTCCCGACGAAGCAGGGAAAGGATCCCTCATCTCGAGCTACGAGGCGGAAACGGGGCTCCTCTGGATGTGGGCGGGACCCTCGTGATTCCTCTCGAGTGGAGACGGCTAGGTCGGGGAACTTCTTGATTTGCACCAAGCGTGTGAAGGACTCTTTCGAAGTTCCAGAGGTGAGGTGTGATCAGCCTCGAGACGCCTCAGCGGAAATGGGCCTCATCTCGCCTGGAGGGTAGAACCTCCTGGATGTTCTCGAGTTGCGGCAGGTCTTCTCGAGTTACGGCGGGGACCTCAGGGACCCGCTCTGGTGGCCTCAGGAAAGGCCAGTCCCCATGCGAGTTGCTAGGGGACCTCTCGGGATTCCTCTCCCGTCCATGCCGGGGCCTCAGTCCTTGTGTGGAGTCGGGGCCGGAACCTGAGGATTCCTCTCCAGTGTTGCCATGGATCTTGGGGTGCTTCTGAGTCTCCCCAGGGGAGTCAGGCCTCGTCTCGAGTGGGGGCATGCACGTGCGCTATTCTCCCGAGCTGCAGCAGTAGTGTCACGCTTCCTGTCACGTGGATCAAGGGATCTGTGGCTTTCCCTCGAGGCTGTCCCTCGAGGCTTTCCCACGAGGCTTTCCCACAGGGCTGTGCCACGTGCCACCTTGGTGTGAGTCGATCCTCGGTGTGAAAGACGAGCCGGTGACGGGAAAAGAGGTTCCTCTGGAATGGACTGAGACATCTGGGGGACTCTTGGAATGGTGGCACGACCCTGGAGTTCCTCTCGCCGTTCCTGTTGAGAGGGCCTCCTCTTGAGATGCGACGGGAACGCCGGGAACTCTTTCCCGACGAAGCAGGGAAAGGATCCCTCATCTCGAGCTACGAGGAGGAAACGGGGCTCCTCTGAATGTGGGCGGGACCCTCGTGATTCCTCTCGAGTGGAGACGGCTAGGTCGGGGAACTTCTTGGTTTGCACCAAGGGTGTGAAGGACCCTTTCGAAGTTCCAGAGTTGAGGTGTGATCAGCCTCGAGAGGCCTCAGCGGAAATGGGCCTCATCTCGCCTGGAGGGGAGAACCTCCTGGATTTTCTCGAGTTGCGGCAGGTCTTCTCGAGTTATGACGGGGACCTCAGGGACCCGCTCTTGTGGCCTCAGGAAAGGCCAGTCCCCATGCGAGTTGCTAGGGGACCTCTCGGGATTCCTCTCCCGTCCATGCCGGGGCCTCAGTCCTTGTGTGGAGTCGGGGCCGGAACCTGAGGATTCCTCTCCAGTGTTGCCATGGATCTTGGGGTGCTTCTGAGTCTCCCCAGGGGAGTCAGGCCTCGTCTCGAGTGGGGGCATGCACGTGCGCTTTCCTCCCGAGCTGCAGCAGTAGTGTCACGCTTCCTGTCACGTGGATCAAGGGATCTGTGGCTTTCCGTCGAGGCTGTCCCTCGAGGCTTTCCCACGAGGCTTTCCCACAGGGCTGTGCCACGTGCCACCTTGGTGTGAGTCGATCCTCGGCGTGAAAGACGAGCCGGTGAAGGGAAAAGAGGTTCCTCTGGAATGGACTGAGACATCTGGGGGACTCTTGGAATGGTGGCACGACCCTGGAGTTCCTCTCGCCGTTCCTGTTGAGAGGGCCTCCTCTTGAGATGCGACGGGAACGTCGGGAACTCTTTCCCGACGAAGCAGGGAAAGGATCCCTCATCTCGAGCTACGAGGCGGAAACGGGGCTCCTCTGGATGTGGGCGGGACCCTCGTGATTCCTCTCGAGTGGAGACGGCTAGGTCGGGGAACTTCTTGATTTGCACCAAGCGTGTGAAGGACCCTTTCGAAGTTCCAGAGGTGAGGTGTGATCAGCCTCGAGACGCCTCAGCGGAAATGGGCCTCATCTCGCCTGGAGGGGAGAACCTCCTGGATTTTCTCGAGTTGCGGCAGGTCTTCTCGAGTTACGGCGGGGACCTCAGGGACCCGCTCTGGTGGCCTCAGGAAAGGCCAGTCCCCATGCGAGTTGCTAGGGCCCATCTCGGGATTCCTCTCCCGTCCAGGCCGGGGACTAAGACCTTGTGTGGAGTCGGGGCTGGAACCTGAGGATTCCTCTCCAGTGTTGCCATGGATCTTTGGGTGCTTCTGAGTCTCCCCAGGGGAGTCAGGCCTCGTCTCGGGTGGGGGCATGCACGTGCGCTTTCCTCCCGAGCTGCAGCAGTAGTGTCACGCTTCCTGTCACGTAGATCAAGGGATATTTGGCTTTCCCTCGAGGCTGTCCCTCGAGGCTTTCCCACGAGGCTTTCCCACAGGGCTGTGCCACGTGCCACCTTGGTGTGAGTCGATCCTCGACGTATACGGCGAGCCCGTGTACGGAAAAGAGGTTCCTCTGGTATGGACTGAGACATCCGGGGGACTCTTGGAATGGTGGCACGACCCTGGAGTTCCTCTCGCCGTTCCTGTTGAGAGGGCCTCCTCTTGAGATGCGACGGGAACGCCGGGAACTCTTTCCCGACGAAGAAGTGAAAGGATCCCTCATCTCGAGCTACGAGGCGGAAACGGGGCTCCTCTGGATGTGGGCGGGACCCTCGTGTTTCCTCTCGAGTGGAGACGGGAATGTCGGGTAACTTGTTGATTTGCACCAAGGGTGTGAAGGACCCTTTCGAAGTTCCAGAGGTGAGATGTGATCAGCCACGAGACGCCTCAGCGGAAATGGGCCTCATCTCGCCTGGAGGGGAGAACCTCCTGGATTTTCTCGAGTTGCGGCAGGTCTTCTCGAGTTACGACGGGGACCTCGGGGACCCGCTCTGGTGGCCTCAGGAAAGGCCAGTCCCCATGCGAGATGCTAGGGGCCATCTCGGGATTACTCTCCCGTCCATGCCGGCGCCTAGGACCTTGTGTGGAGTCGGGGCCGGAACCTGAGGATTCCTCTCCAGTGTTGCCATAGATCTTGGGGTGCTTCTGAGTCTCCCCAGGGGAGTCAGGCCTCCTCTCGAGTGGGGGCATGCACGTGCGCTTTCCTCCCGAGCTGCAGCAGTAGTGTCACGCTTCCTGTCACGTGGATCAAGGGATCTGCGGCTTTCCCTCGAGGCTGTCCCTCCAGGCTTTCCCACGAGGCTTTCCCACAGGGCTGTGCCACGTGCCCCCTTGGTGTGAGTCGATCCTCGGCTTGAAAGACGAGCCAGTGAAGGGAAAAGAGGTTCCTTTGGAATGGACTGAGACATCTGGGGGACTCTTGGAATGGTGGCACGACCCTGGAGTTCCGCTCGCCGTTCCTGTTGAGAGGGCCCCCTCTTGAGATGCGACGGGAACACCGGGAACTCTTTCCCGACGAAGCAGGGAAAGGATCCCTCATCTCGAGCTACGAGGCGGAAACGGGGCTCCTCTGCATGTGGGCGGGACCCTCGTGTTTCCTCTCGAGTGGAGACGGGTATGTCGGGGAACTTGTTGATTTGCACTAAGGGTGTGAAGGACCCTTTCGAAGTTCCAGAGGTGAGGTGTGATCAGCCTTGAGACACCTCAGTGGAAAAGTGCCTCATCTCGCCTGGAGGGGAGAACCTCTTGGATTTTCTCGAGTTGCGGCAGGCCTTCTCGAGTTACGACGGGGACCTCAGGGACGCGCTCTGGTGGCCTCAGGAAAGGCCAGTCCCCATGCGAGTTGCTGGAGGACCTCTCGGGATTCCTCTCCCTTCCATGCCGGGGCCTCAGTCCTTGTGTGGAGTCGGGGCCGGAACCTGAGGATTCCTCTCCAGTGTTGCCATGGATCTTGGGGTGCTTCTGAGTCTCCCCAGGGGAGTCAGGCCTCGTCTCGAGTGGGGGCATGCACGTGCGCTTTCCTCCCGAGCTGCAGCAGTAGTGTCACGCTTCCTGTCACGTGGATCAAGGGATCTGCGGCTTTCCCTCGAGGCTGTCCCTCCAGGCTTTCCCACGAGGCTTTCCCACAGGGCTGTGCCACGTGCCACCTTGGTGTGAGTCGATCCTCGGCTTGAAAGACGAGCCAGTGTAGGGAAAAGAGGTTCCTTTGGAATGGACTGAGACATCTGGGGGACTCTTGGAATGGTGGCACGACCCTGGAGTTCCGCTCGCCGTTCCTGTTGAGAGGGCCTCCTCTTGAGATGCGACGGGAACGCCGGGAACTCTTTCCCGACGAAGCAGGGAAAGGATCCCTCATCTCGAGCTACGAGGCGGAAACGGGGCTCCTCTGCATGTGGACGGGACCCTCGTGTTTCCTCTGGAGTGGAGACGGTAAGTCGGGGAACTTCTTGATTTGCACTAAGGGTGTGAAGGACCCTTTCGAAGTTCCAGAGGTGAGGTGTGATCAGCCTTGAGATGCCTCAGTGGAAAAGTGCCTCATCTCGCCTGGAGGGGAGAACCTCCTGGATTTTCTCGAGTTGCGGCGGGCCTTCTCGAGTTACGACGGGGACCTCAGGGACCCGCTCTGGTGGCCTCAGGAAAGGCCAGTCCCCATGCGAGTTGCTAGAGGACCTCTCGGGATTCCTCTCCCTTCCATGCCGGGGCCTCAGTCCTTGTGTGGAGACGGGGCCGTAACCTGAGGATTCATCTCCAGTTTTGCCATGGATCTTGGGGTGCTTCTGAGTCTCCCCAGGGGAGTCAGGCCTCGTCTCAGGTAGGGGCATGCACGTGCGCTTTCCTCCCAAGCTGCAGCAGTAGTGTCACGCTTCCTGTCACGTAGATCAAGGGATATTTGGCTTTCCCTCGAGGCTGTCCCTCGAGGCTTTCCCATGAGGCTTTCCCACAGGGCTGTGCCACATGCCACCTTGGTGTGAGTCGATCCTCGGCGTATAAGTCGAGCCCGTGTAGGGAAAAGAGGTTCCTCTGGTATGGACTGAGACATCTGGGGGACTCTTGGAATGGTGGCACGACCCTGGAGTTCCTCTCGCCATTCCTGTTGAGAGGGCCTCCTTTTGAGTTGCGACGGGAACACCGGGGACTCTTTCCCGAAGAAGCAGGGAAAGGATCCCTCATCTCGAGCTACGAGGCAGAAACGGGGCTCCTCTGAATGTGGGCGGGACCCTCGTGTTTCCTCTCGAGTGGAGACGGGTATGTCGGCAAACTTCTTGATTCGCACCAAGGGTGTGAAGCACCCTTTAGAAGTTCCAGAGGTGAGGTGTGATCATCCTCGAGACGCCTCAGCGGAAAAGGGCCTCATCTCGCCTGGAGGGGAGAACCTCCTGGATTTTCTCGAGTTGCGGCAGGTCTTCTCGAGTTACGGCGGGGACCTCAGGGACCCGCTCTGGTGGCCTCAGGAAAGGCCAGTCCCCATGCGAGTTGCTAGGGGACCTCTCGGGATTCCTCTCCCGTCCATGCCGGGGCCTCAGTCCTTGTGTGGAGTCGGGGCCGGAACCTGAGGATTCCTCTCCAGTGTTGCCATGGATCTTGGGGTGCTTCTGAGTCTCCCCAGGGGAGTCAGGCCTCGTCTCGAGTGGGGGCATGCACGTGCGCTTTCCTCCCGAGCTGCAGCAGTAGTGTCACGCTTCCTGTCACGTGGATCAAGGGATCTGTGGCTTTCCCTCGAGGCTGTCCCTCGAGGCTTTCCCACGAGGCTTTCCCACAGGGCTGTGCCACGTGCCACCTTGGTGTGAGTCGATCCTCGGCGTGAAAGACGAGCCGCTGAAGGGAAAAGAGGTTCCTCTGGAATGGACTGAGACATCTGGGGGACTCTTGGAATGGTGGCACGACCCTGGAGTTCCTCTCGCCGTTCCTGTTGAGAGGGCCTCCTCTTGAGATCCGACGGGAACGCCGGGAACTCTTTCCCGACGAAGCAGGGAAAGGATCCCTCATCTCGAGCTACGAGGCGGAAACGGGGCTCCTCTGGATGTGGGCGGGACCCTCGTGATTCCTCTCGAGTGGAGACGGCTAGGTCGGGGAACTTCTTGATTTGCACCAAGGGTGTGAAGGACCCTTTCGAAGTTCCAGAGGTGAGGTGTGATCAGCCTCGAGACGCCTCAGCGGAAATGGGCCTCATCTCGCCTGGAGGGGAGAACCTCCTGGATTTTCTCGAGTTGCGGCAGGTCTTCTCCAGTTACGGCGGGGACCTCAGGGACCCGCTCTGGTGGCCTCAGGAAAGGCCAGTCCCCATGCGAGTTGCTAGGGGACCTCTCGCGATTCCTCTCCCGTCCATGCCGGGGCCTCAGTCCTTGTGTGGAGTCGGGGCCGGAACCTGAGGATTCCTCTCCAGTGTTGCCATGGATCTTGGGGTGCTTCTGAGTCTCCCCAGGGGAGTCAGGCCTCGTCTCGAGTGGGGGCATGCACGTGCGCTTTCCTCCCGAGCTGCAGCAGTAGTGTCACGCTTCCTGTCACGTGGATCAAGGGATCTGTGGCTTTCCGTCGAGGCTGTCCCTCGAGGCTTTCCCACGAGGCTTTCCCACAGGGCTGTGCCACGTGCCACCTTGGTGTGAGTCGATCCTCGGCGTGAAAGACGAGCCGGTGAAGGGAAAAGAGGTTCCTCTGGAATGGACTGAGACATCTGGGGGACTCTTGGAATGGTGGCACGACCCTGGAGTTCCTCTCGCCGTTCCTGTTGAGAGGGCCTCCTCTTGAGATGCGACGGGAACGTCGGGAACTCTTTCCCGACGAAGCAGGGAAAGGATCCCTCATCTCGAGCTACGAGGCGGAAACGGGGCTCCTCTGGATGTGGGCGGGACCCTCGTGATTCCTCTCGAGTGGAGACGGCTAGGTCGGGGAACTTCTTGATTTGCACCAAGCGTGTGAAGGACTCTTTCGAAGTTCCAGAGGTGAGGTGTGATCAGCCTCGAGACGCCTCAGCGGAAATGGGCCTCATCTCGCCTGGAGGGGAGAACCTCCTGGATGTTCTCGAGTTGCGGCAGGTCTTCTCGAGTTACGGCGGGGACCTCAGGGACCCGCTCTGGTGGCCTCAGGAAAGGCCAGTCCCCATGCGAGTTGCTAGGGGACCTCTCGGGATTCCTCTCCCGTCCATGCCGGGGCCTCAGTCCTTGTGTGGAGTCGGGGCCGGAACCTGAGGATTCCTCTCCAGTGTTGCCATGGATCTTGGGGTGCTTCTGAGTCTCCCCAGGGGAGTCAGGCCTCGTCTCGAGTGGGGGCATGCACGTGCGCTATTCTCCCGAGCTGCAGCAGTAGTGTCACGCTTCCTGTCACGTGGATCAAGGGATCTGTGGCTTTCCCTCGAGGCTGTCCCTCGAGGCTTTCCCACGAGGCTTTCCCACAGGGCTGTGCCACGTGCCACCTTGGTGTGAGTCGATCCTCGGTGTGAAAGACGAGCCGGTGACGGGAAAAGAGGTTCCTCTGGAATGGACTGAGACATCTGGGGGACTCTTGGAATGGTGGCACGACCCTGGAGTTCCTCTCGCCGTTCCTGTTGAGAGGGCCTCCTCTTGAGATGCGACGGGAACGCCGGGAACTCTTTCCCGACGAAGCAGGGAAAGGATCCCTCATCTCGAGCTACGAGGAGGAAACGGGGCTCCTCTGAATGTGGGCGGGACCCTCGTGATTCCTCTCGAGTGGAGACGGCTAGGTCGGGGAACTTCTTGGTTTGCACCAAGGGTGTGAAGGACCCTTTCGAAGTTCCAGAGTTGAGGTGTGATCAGCCTCGAGAGGCCTCAGCGGAAATGGGCCTCATCTCGCCTGGAGGGGAGAACCTCCTGGATTTTCTCGAGTTGCGGCAGGTCTTCTCGAGTTATGACGGGGACCTCAGGGACCCGCTCTTGTGGCCTCAGGAAAGGCCAGTCCCCATGCGAGTTGCTAGGGGACCTCTCGGGATTCCTCTCCCGTCCATGCCGGGGCCTCAGTCCTTGTGTGGAGTCGGGGCCGGAACCTGAGGATTCCTCTCCAGTGTTGCCATGGATCTTGGGGTGCTTCTGAGTCTCCCCAGGGGAGTCAGGCCTCGTCTCGAGTGGGGGCATGCACGTGCGCTTTCCTCCCGAGCTGCAGCAGTAGTGTCACGCTTCCTGTCACGTGGATCAAGGGATCTGTGGCTTTCCGTCGAGGCTGTCCCTCGAGGCTTTCCCACGAGGCTTTCCCACAGGGCTGTGCCACGTGCCACCTTGGTGTGAGTCGATCCTCGGCGTGAAAGACGAGCCGGTGAAGGGAAAAGAGGTTCCTCTGGAATGGACTGAGACATCTGGGGGACTCTTGGAATGGTGGCACGACCCTGGAGTTCCTCTCGCCGTTCCTGTTGAGAGGGCCTCCTCTTGAGATGCGACGGGAACGTCGGGAACTCTTTCCCGACGAAGCAGGGAAAGGATCCCTCATCTCGAGCTACGAGGCGGAAACGGGGCTCCTCTGGATGTGGGCGGGACCCTCGTGATTCCTCTCGAGTGGAGACGGCTAGGTCGGGGAACTTCTTGATTTGCACCAAGCGTGTGAAGGACCCTTTCGAAGTTCCAGAGGTGAGGTGTGATCAGCCTCGAGACGCCTCAGCGGAAATGGGCCTCATCTCGCCTGGAGGGGAGAACCTCCTGGATTTTCTCGAGTTGCGGCAGGTCTTCTCGAGTTACGGCGGGGACCTCAGGGACCCGCTCTGGTGGCCTCAGGAAAGGCCAGTCCCCATGCGAGTTGCTAGGGGACCTCTCGGGATTCCTCTCCCGTCCATGCCGGGGCCTCAGTCCTTGTGTGGAGTCGGGGCCGGAACCTGAGGATTCCTCTCCAGTGTTGCCATGGATCTTGGGGTGCTTCTGAGTCTCCCCAGGGGAGTCAGGCCTCGTCTCGAGTGGGGGCATGCACGTGCGCTATTCTCCCGAGCTGCAGCAGTAGTGTCACGCTTCCTGTCACGTGGATCAAGGGATCTGTGGCTTTCCCTCGAGGCTGTCCCTCGAGGCTTTCCCACGAGGCTTTCCCACAGGGCTGTGCCACGTGCCACCTTGGTGTGAGTCGATCCTCGGTGTGAAAGACGAGCCGGTGACGGGAAAAGAGGTTCCTCTGGAATGGACTGAGACATCTGGGGGACTCTTGGAATGGTGGCACGACCCTGGAGTTCCTCTCGCCGTTCCTGTTGAGAGGGCCTCCTCTTGAGATGTGACGGGAACGCCGGGAACTCTTTCCCGACGAAGCAGGGAAAGGATCCCTCATCTCGAGCTACGAGGAGGAAACGGGGCTCCTCTGAATGTGGGCGGGACCCTCGTGATTCCTCTCGAGTGGAGACGGCTAGGTCGGGGAACTTCTTGGTTTGCACCAAGGGTGTGAAGGACCCTTTCGAAGTTCCAGAGGTGAGGTGTGATCAGCCTCGAGACGCCTCAGCGGAAATGGGCCTCATCTCGCCTGGAGGGGAGAACCTCCTGGATTTTCTCGAGTTGCGGCAGGTCTTCTCGAGTTATGACGGGGACCTCAGGGACCCGCTCTTGTGGCCTCAGGAAAGGCCAGTCCCCATGCGAGTTGCTAGGGGACCTCTCGGGATTCCTCTCCCGTCCATGCCGGGGCCTCAGTCCTTGTGTGGAGTCGGGGCCGGAACCTGAGGATTCCTCTCCAGTGTTGCCATGGATCTTGGGGTGCTTCTGAGTCTCCCCAGGGGAGTCAGGCCTCGTCTCGAGTGGGGGCATGCACGTGCGCTTTCCTCCCGAGCTGCAGCAGTAGTGTCACGCTTCCTGTCACGTGGATCAAGGGATCTGTGGCTTTCCCTCGAGGCTGTCCCTCGAGGCTTTCCCACGAGGCTTTCCCACATGGCTGTGCCACGTGCCACCTTGGTGTGAGTCGATCCTCGGCGTGAAAGACGAGTCGGTGAAGGGAAAAGAGGTTCCTCTGGAATGGACTGAGACATCTGGGGGACTCTTGGAATGGTGGCACGACCCTGGAGTTCCTCTCGCCTTTCCTGTTGAGAGGGCCTCCTCTTGAGATGCGACGGGAACGTCGGGAACTCTTTCCCGACGAAGGAGGGAAAGGATCCCTCATCTCGAGCTACGAGGCGGAAATGGGGCTCCTCTGGATGTGGGCGGGACCCTCGTGATTCCTCTCGAGTGGAGACGGCTAGGTCGGGGATCTTCTTGATTTGCACCAAGCGTGTGAAGGACCCTTTCGAAGTTCCAGAGGTGAGGTGTGATCAGCCTCGAGACGCCTCAGCGGAAATGGGCCTCATCTCGCCTGGAGGGGAGAACCTCCTGGATTTTCTCGAGTTGCGGCACGTCTTCTCGAGTTACGGCGGGGACCTTAGGGACCCGCTCTGGTGGCCTCAGGAAAGGCCAGTCCCCATGCGAGTTGCTAGGGGACCTCTCGGGATTCCTCTCCCGTCCATGCCGGGGCCTCAGTCCTTGTGTGGAGTCGGGGCCGGAACCTGAGGATTCCTCTCCAGTGTTGCCATGGATCTTGGGGTGCTTCTGAGTCTCCCCAGGGGAGTCAGGCCTCGTCTCGAGTGGGGGCATGCACGTGCGCTATTCTCCCGAGCTGCAGCAGTAGTGTCACGCTTCCTGTCACGTGGATCAAGGGATCTGTGGCTTTCCCTCGAGGCTGTCCCTCGAGGCTTTCCCACGAGGCTTTCCCACAGGGCTGTGCCACGTGCCACCTTGGTGTGAGTCGAGCCTCGGTGTGAAAGACGAGCCGGTGACGGGAAAAGAGGTTCCTCTGGAATGGATTGAGACATCTGGGGGACTCTTGGAATGGTGGCACGACCCTGGAGTTCCTCTCGCCGTTCCTGTTGAGAGGGCCTCCTCTTGAGATGCGACGGGAACGCCGGGAACTCTTTCCCGACGAAGCAGGGAAAGGATCCCTCATCTCGAGCTACGAGGAGGAAACGGGGCTCCTCTGAATGTGGGCGGGACCCTCGTGATTCCTCTCGAGTGGAGACGGCTAGGTCGGGGAACTTCTTGATTTGCACCAAGGGTGTGAAGGACCCTTTCGAAGTTCCAGAGGTGAGGTGTGATCAGCCTCGAGAGGCCTCAGCGGAAATGGGCCTCATCTCGCCTGGAGGGGAGAACCTCCTGGATTTTCTCGAGTTGCGGCAGGTCTTCTCGAGTTACGGCGGGGACCTCTGGGACCCGCTCTGGTGGCCTCAGGAAAGGCCAGACCCCATGCGAGTTGCTAGGGGACCTCTCGGGATTCCTCTCCCGTCCATGCCGGGGCCTAAGTCCTTGTGTGGAGTCGGGGCCGGAACCTGAGGATTCCTCTCCAGTGTTGCCATGGATCTTGGGGTGCTTTTCAGTCTCCCCAGGGAAGTCAGGCCTCGTCTCGAGTGGGGGCATGTACGTGCGCTTTCCTCCCGAGCTGCAGCAGTAGTGTCACGCTTCCTGTCACGTGGATCAAGGGATCTGTGGCTTTCCCTCGAGGCTGTCCCTCGAGGCTTTCCCACGAGGCTTTCCCACAGGGCTGTGCCACGTGCCACCTTGGTGTGAGTCGATCCTCGGCGTGAAAGACGAGCCTGTGAAGGGAAAAGAGGTTCCTCTGGAATGGACTGAGACATCTGGGGGACTCTTGGAATGGTGGCACGACCCTGGAGTTCCTCTCGCCGTTCCTGTTGAGAGGGCCTCCTCTTGAGATGCGACGGGAACGCCGGGAACTCTTTCCCGACGAAGAAGTGAAAGGATCCCTCATCTCGAGCTACGAGGCGGAAACGGGGCTCCTCTGGATGTGGGCGGGACCCTCGTGTTTCCTCTCGAGTGGAGACGGGAATGTCGGGTAACTTGTTGATTTGCACCAAGGGTGTGAAGCACCCTTTAGAAGTTCCAGAGGTGAGGTGTGATCATCCTCGAGACCCCTCAGCAGAAAAGGGCCTCATCTCGCCTGGAGGGGAGAACCTCCTGGATTTTCTCGAGTTGCGGCAGGTCTTCTCGAGTTACGATGGGAACCTCAGGGACCCGCTCTGGTGGCCTCAAGCAAGGCCAGTCCCCATGCGAGTTGCTAGGGCCCATCTCGGGATTCCTCTCCCGTCCAGGCCGGGGACTAAGACCTTGTGTGGAGTCGGGGCTGGAACCTGAGGATTCCTCTCCAGTGTTGCCATGGATCTTTGGGTGCTTCTGAGTCTCCCCAGGGGAGTCAGGCCTCGTCTCGGGTGGGGGCATGCACGTGCGCTTTCCTCCCGAGCTGCAGCAGTAGTGTCACGCTTCCTGTCACGTAGATCAAGGGATATTTGGCTTTCCCTCGAGGCTGTCCCTCGAGGCTTTCCCACGAGGCTTTCCCACAGGGCTGTGCCACGTGCCACCTTGGTGTGAGTCGATCCTCGACGTATACGGCGAGCCCGTGTACGGAAAAGAGGTTCCTCTGGTATGGACTGAGACATCCGGGGGACTCTTGGAATGGTGGCACGACCCTGGAGTTCCTCTCGCCGTTCCTGTTGAGAGGGCCTCCTCTTGAGATGCGACGGGAACGCCGGGAACTCTTTCCCGACGAAGAAGTGAAAGGATCCCTCATCTCGAGCTACGAGGCGGAAACGGGGCTCCTCTGGATGTGGGCGGGACCCTCGTGTTTCCTCTCGAGTGGAGACGGGAATGTCGGGTAACTTGTTGATTTGCACCAAGGGTGTGAAGGACCCTTTCGAAGTTCCAGAGGTGAGATGTGATCAGCCACGAGACGCCTCAGCGGAAATGGGCCTCATCTCGCCTGGAGGGGAGAACCTCCTGGATTTTCTCGAGTTGCGGCAGGTCTTCTCGAGTTACGACGGGGACCTCGGGGACCCGCTCTGGTGGCCTCAGGAAAGGCCAGTCCCCATGCGAGATGCTAGGGGCCATCTCGGGATTACTCTCCCGTCCATGTCGGCGCCTAGGACCTTGTGTGGAGTCGGGGCCGGAACCTGAGGATTCCTCTCCAGTGTTGCCATAGATCTTGGGGTGCTTCTGAGTCTCCCCAGGGGAGTCAGGCCTCCTCTCGAGTGGGGGCATGCACGTGCGCTTTCCTCCCGAGCTGCAGCAGTAGTGTCACGCTTCCTGTCACGTGGATCAAGGGATCTGCGGCTTTCCCTCGAGGCTGTCCCTCCAGGCTTTCCCACGAGGCTTTCCCACAGGGCTGTGCCACGTGCCCCCTTGGTGTGAGTCGATCCTCGGCTTGAAAGACGAGCCAGTGAAGGGAAAAGAGGTTCCTTTGGAATGGACTGAGACATCTGGGGGACTCTTGGAATGGTGGCACGACCCTGGAGTTCCGCTCGCCGTTCCTGTTGAGAGGGCCCCCTCTTGAGATGCGACGGGAACGCCGGGAACTCTTTCCCGACGAAGCAGGGAAAGGATCCCTCATCTCGAGCTACGAGGCGGAAACGGGGCTCCTCTGCATGTGGGCGGGACCCTCGTGTTTCCTCTCGAGTGGAGACGGGTATGTCGGGGAACTTGTTGATTTGCACTAAGGGTGTGAAGGACCCTTTCGAAGTTCCAGAGGTGAGGTGTGATCAGCCTTGAGACACCTCAGTGGAAAAGTGCCTCATCTCGCCTGGAGGGGAGAACCTCTTGGATTTTCTCGAGTTGCGGCAGGCCTTCTCGAGTTACGACGGGGACCTCAGGGACGCGCTCTGGTGGCCTCAGGAAAGGCCAGTCCCCATGCGAGTTGCTGGAGGACCTCTCGGGATTCCTCTCCCTTCCATGCCGGGGCCTCAGTCCTTGTGTGGAGTCGGGGCCGGAACCTGAGGATTCCTCTCCAGTGTTGCCATGGATCTTGGGGTGCTTCTGAGTCTCCCCAGGGGAGTCAGGCCTCGTCTCGAGTGGGGGCATGCACGTGCGCTTTCCTCCCGAGCTGCAGCAGTAGTGTCACGCTTCCTGTCACGTGGATCAAGGGATCTGCGGCTTTCCCTCGAGGCTGTCCCTCCAGGCTTTCCCACGAGGCTTTCCCACAGGGCTGTGCCACGTGCCACCTTGGTGTGAGTCGATCCTCGGCTTGAAAGACGAGCCAGTGTAGGGAAAAGAGGTTCCTTTGGAATGGACTGAGACATCTGGGGGACTCTTGGAATGGTGGCACGACCCTGGAGTTCCGCTCGCCGTTCCTGTTGAGAGGGCCTCCTCTTGAGATGCGACGGGAACGCCGGGAACTCTTTCCCGACGAAGCAGGGAAAGGATCCCTCATCTCGAGCTACGAGGCGGAAACGGGGCTCCTCTGCATGTGGACGGGACCCTCGTGTTTCCTCTGGAGTGGAGACGGTAAGTCGGGGAACTTCTTGATTTGCACTAAGGGTGTGAAGGACCCTTTCGAAGTTCCAGAGGTGAGGTGTGATCAGCCTTGAGATGCCTCAGTGGAAAAGTGCCTCATCTCGCCTGGAGGGGAGAACCTCCTGGATTTTCTCGAGTTGCGGCGGGCCTTCTCGAGTTACGACGGGGACCTCAGGGACCCGCTCTGGTGGCCTCAGGAAAGGCCAGTCCCCATGCGAGTTGCTAGAGGACCTCTCGGGATTCCTCTCCCTTCCATGCCGGGGCCTCAGTCCTTGTGTGGAGACGGGGCCGTAACCTGAGGATTCATCTCCAGTTTTGCCATGGATCTTGGGGTGCTTCTGAGTCTCCCCAGGGGAGTCAGGCCTCGTCTCAGGTAGGGGCATGCACGTGCGCTTTCCTCCCGAGCTGCAGCAGTAGTGTCACGCTTCCTGTCACGTAGATCAAGGGATATTTGGCTTTCCCTCGAGGCTGTCCCTCGAGGCTTTCCCATGAGGCTTTCCCACAGGGCTGTGCCACATGCCACCTTGGTGTGAGTCGATCCTCGGCGTATAAGTCGAGCCCGTGTAGGGAAAAGAGGTTCCTCTGGTATGGACTGAGACATCTGGGGGACTCTTGGAATGGTGGCACGACCCTGGAGTTCCTCTCGCCATTCCTGTTGAGAGGGCCTCCTTTTGAGTTGCGACGGGAACACCGGGGACTCTTTCCCGAAGAAGCAGGGAAAGGATCCCTCATCTCGAGCTACGAGGCAGAAACGGGGCTCCTCTGAATGTGGGCGGGACCCTCGTGTTTCCTCTCGAGTGGAGACGGGTATGTCGGCAAACTTCTTGATTCGCACCAAGGGTGTGAAGCACCCTTTAGAAGTTCCAGAGGTGAGGTGTGATCATCCTCGAGACGCCTCAGCGGAAAAGGGCCTCATCTCGCCTGGAGGGGAGAACCTCCTGGATTTTCTCGAGTTGCGGCAGGTCTTCTCGAGTTACGGCGGGGACCTCAGGGACCCGCTCTGGTGGCCTCAGGAAAGGCCAGTCCCCATGCGAGTTGCTAGGGGACCTCTCGGGATTCCTCTCCCGTCCATGCCGGGGCCTCAGTCCTTGTGTGGAGTCGGGGCCGGAACCTGAGGATTCCTCTCCAGTGTTGCCATGGATCTTGGGGTGCTTCTGAGTCTCCCCAGGGGAGTCAGGCCTCGTCTCGAGTGGGGGCATGCACGTGCGCTTTCCTCCCGAGCTGCAGCAGTAGTGTCACGCTTCCTGTCACGTGGATCAAGGGATCTGTGGCTTTCCCTCGAGGCTGTCCCTCCAGGCTTTCCCACGAGGCTTTCCCACAGGGCTGTGCCACGTGCCACCTTGGTGTGAGTCGATCCTCGGCGTGAAAGACGAGCCGCTGAAGGGAAAAGAGGTTCCTCTGGAATGGACTGAGACATCTGGGGGACTCTTGGAATGGTGGCACGACCCTGGAGTTCCTCTCGCCGTTCCTGTTGAGAGGGCCTCCTCTTGAGATCCGACGGGAACGCCGGGAACTCTTTCCCGACGAAGCAGGGAAAGGATCCCTCATCTCGAGCTACGAGGCGGAAACGGGGCTCCTCTGGATGTGGGCGGGACCCTCGTGATTCCTCTCGAGTGGAGACGGCTAGGTCGGGGAACTTCTTGATTTGCACCAAGCGTGTGAAGGACCCTTTCGAAGTTCCAGAGGTGAGGTGTGATCAGCCTCGAGACGACTCAGAGGAAATGGGCCTCATCTCGCCTGGAGGGGAGAACCTCCTGGATGTTCTCGAGTTGCGGCAGGTCTTCTCGAGTTACGGCGGGGACCTCAGGGACCCGCTCTGGTGGCCTCAGGAAAGGCCAGTCCCCATGCGAGTTGCTAGGGGACCTCTCGGGATTCCTCTCCCGTCCATGCCGGGGCCTCAGTCCTTGTGTGGAGTCGGGGCCGGAACCTGAGGATTCCTCTCCAGTGTTGCCATGGATCTTGGGGTGCTTCTGAGTCTCCCCAGGGGAGTCAGGCCTCGTCTCGAGTGGGGGCATGCACGTGCGCTTTCCTCCCGAGCTGCAGCAGTAGTGTCACGCTTCCTGTCACGTGGATCAAGGGATCTGCGGCTTTCAGTCGAGGCTGTCCCTCCAGGCTTTCCCACGAGGCTTTCCCACAGGGCTGTGCCACGTGCCACCTTGGTGTGAGTCGATCCTCGGCTTGAAAGACGAGCCAGTGTAGGGAAAAGAGGTTCCTTTGGAATGGACTGAGACATCTGGGGGACTCTTGGAATGGTGGCACGACCCTGGAGTTCCGCTCGCCGTTCCTGTTGAGAGGGCCTCCTCTTGAGATCCGACGGGAACGCCGGGAACTCTTTCCCGACGATGCAGGGAAAGGATCCCTCATCTCGAGCTACGAGGCGGAAACGGGGCTCCTCTGCATGTGGGCGGGACCCTCGTGTTTCCTCTGGAGTGGAGACGGGTATGTCGGGGAACTTCTTGATTTGCACTAAGGGTGTGAAGGACCCTTTCGAAGTTCCAGAGGTGAGGTGTGATCAGCCTTGAGATGCCTCAGTGGAAAAGTGCCTCATCTCGCCTGGAGGGGAGAACCTCCTGGATTTTCTCGAGTTGCGGCGGGCCTTCTCGAGTTCCGACGGGGACCTCAGGCACCCGCTCTGGTGGCCTCAGGAAAGGCCAGTCCCCATGCGAGTTGCTAGAGGACCTCTCGGGATTCCTCTCCCTTCCATGCCGGGGCCTCAGTCCTTGTGTGGAGACGGGGCCGTAACCTGAGGATTCCTCTCCAGTGTTGCCATGGATCTTGGGGTGCTTCTGAGTCTCCCCAGGGGAGTCAGGCCTCGTCTCAGGTAGGGGCATGCACGTGCGCTTTCCTCCCGAGCTGCAGCAGTAGTGTCACGCTTCCTGTCACGTAGATCAAGGGATATTTGGCTTTCCCTCGAGGCTGTCCCTCGAGGCTTTCCCATGAGGCTTTCCCACAGGGCTGTGCCACGTGCCACCTTGGTGTGAGTCGATCCTCGGCGTATAAGGCGAGCCCGTGTAGGGAAAAGAGGTTCCTCTGGAATGGACTGAGACATCTGGGGGACTCTTGGAATGGTGGCACGACCCTGGAGTTCCTCTCGCCATTCCTGTTGAGAGGGCCTCCTTTTGAGATGCGACGGGAACACCGGGGACTCTTTCCCGAAGAAGCAGGGAAAGGATCCCTCATCTCGAGCTACGAGGCAGAAACGGGGCTCCTCTGAATGTGGGCGGGACCATCGTGTTTCCTCTCGAGTGGAGACGGGTATGTCGGCAAACTTCTTGATTCGCACCAAGGGTGTGAAGCACCCTTTAGAAGTTCCAGAGGTGAGGTGTGATCATCCTCGAGACGCCTCAGCGGAAAAGGGCCTCATCTCGCCTGGAGGGGAGAACCTCCTGGATTTTCTCGAGTTGCGGAGGGTCTTCTCGAGTTACGACGGGAACCTCAGGGACCCGCTCTGGTGGCCTCAAGAATGGCCAGTCCCCATGCGAGTTGCTAGGGGCCATCTCGGGATTCCTCTCCCGTCCATGCCGGGGCCTAAGACCTTGTGTGGAGTCGGGGCTGGAACCTGAGGATTCCTCTCCAGTGTTGCCATGGATCTTTGGGTGCTTCTGAGTCTCCCCAGGGGTGTCAGGCCTCGTCTCTAGTGGGGCATGCACGTGCGCTTTCCTCCCGAGCTGCAGCAGTAGTGTCACGCTTCCTGTCACTTGGATCAAGAGATCTGTGGCTTTCCCTCGAGGCTGTCCCTCGAGGCTTTCCCACGAGGCTTTCCCACAGGGCTGTGCCACGTGCCCCCTTGGTGTGAGTCGATCCTCGGCGTGAAAGACGAGCCGGTGAAGGGAAAAGAGGTTCCTCTGGAATGGACTGAGACATCTGGGGGACTCTTGGAATGGTGGCACGACCCTGGAGTTCCTCTCGCCGTTCCTGTTGAGAGGGCCTCCTCTTGAGATGCGACGGGAATGCCGGGAACTCTTTCCCGACGAAGCAGGGAAAGGATCCCGCATCTCGTGCTTCGAGGCGGAAACGGGGCTCCTCTGGATGTGGGCGGGACCCTCGTGTTTCTTCTCGAGTGGAGACGGGTATGTCGGGGAACTTCTTGATTTGCACCAAGGGTGTGAAGGACCGTTTCGAAGTTCCAGAGGTGAGGTGTGATCAGCCTCAGGACGCCTCAGCGGAAATGGGCCTCATCTCGCCTAGAGGGGAGAACCTCCTGGATTTTCTCGAGTTGCGGCAGGTCTTCTCGAGTTACGACGGGGACCTCGGGGACCCGCTCTGGTGGCCTCAGGAAAGGCCAGTCCCCATGCGAGATGCTAGGGGCCATCTCGGGATTACTCTCCCTTCCATGCCGGCGCCTAGGACCTTGTGTGGAGTCGGGGCCGGAACCTGAGGATTCCTCTCCAGTGTTGCCATAGATCTTGGGGTGCTTCTGAGTCTCCCCAGGGGAGTCAGGCCTCGTCTCGAGTGGGGGCATGCACGTGCGCTTTCCTCCCGAGCTGCAGCAGTAGTGTCACGCTTCCTGTCACGTGGATCAAGGGATCTGCGGCTTTCCCTCGAGGCTGTCCCTCCAGGCTTTCCCACGAGGCTTTCCCACAGGGCTGTGCCACGTGCCCCCTTTGTGTGAGTCGATCCTCGGCTTGAAAGACGAGCCAGTGAAGGGAAAAGAGGTTCCTTTGGAATGGACTGAGACATCTGGGGGACTCTTGGTATGGTGGCACGACCCTGGAGTTCCGCTCGCCGTTCCTGTTGAGAGGGCCTCCTCTTGAGATGCGACGGGAACGCCGGGAACTCTTTCCCGACGAAGCAGGGAAAGGATCCCTCATCTCGAGCTACGAGGCGGAAACGGGGCTCCTCTGCATGTGGGCGGGACCCTCGTGTTTCCTCTCGAGTGGAGACGGGTATGTCGGGGAACTTCTTGATTTGCACTAAGGGTGTGAAGGACCCTTTCGAAGTTCCAGAGGTGAGGTGTGATCAGCCTTGAGACGCCTCAGTGGAAAAGTGCCTCATCTCGCCTGGAGGGGAGAACCTCTTGGATTTTCTCGAGTTGCGGCAGGCCTTCTCGAGTTACGACGGGGACCTCAGGGACCCGCTCTGGTGGCCTCAGGAAAGGCCAGTGCCCATGCGAGTTGCTAGAGGACCTCTCGGGATTCCTCTCCCTTCCATGCCGGGGCCTCAGTCCTTGTGTGGAGTCGGGGCCGGAACCTGAGGATTCCTCTCCAGTGTTGCCATGGATCTTGGGGTGCTTCTGAGTCTCCCCAGGGGAGTCAGGCCTCGTCTCGAGTGGGGGCATGCACGTGCGCTTTCCTCCCGAGCTGCAGCAGTAGTGTCACGCTTCCTGTCACGTGGATCAAGGGATCTGCGTCTTTCCCTCGAGGCTGTCCCTCCAGGCTTTCCCACGAGGCTTTCCCACAGGGCTGTGCCACGTGCCACCTTGGTGTGAGTCGATCCTCGGCTTGAAAGACGAGCCAGTGTAGGGAAAAGAGGTTCCTTTGGAATGGACTGAGACATCTGGGGGACTCTTGGAATGGTGGCACGACCCTGGAGTTCCGCTCGCCGTTCCTGTTGAGAGGGCCTCCTCTTGAGATGCGACGGGAACGCCGGGAACTCTTTCCCGACGAAGCAGGGAAAGGATCCCTCATCTCGAGCTACGAGGCGGAAACGGGGCTCCTCTGCATGTGGACGGGACCCTCGTGTTTCCTCTGGAGTGGAGACGGTAAGTCGGGGAACTTCTTGATTTGCACTAAGGGTGTGAAGGACCCTTTCGAAGTTCCAGAGGTGAGGTGTGATCAGCCTTGAGATGCCTCAGTGGAAAAGTGCCTCATCTCGCCTGGAGGGGAGAACCTCCTGGATTTTCTCGAGTTGCGGCGGGCCTTCTCGAGTTACGACGGGGACCTCAGGGACCCGCTCTGGTGGCCTCAGGAAAGGCCAGTCCCCATGCGAGTTGCTAGAGGACCTCTCGGGATTCCTCTCCCTTCCATGCCGGGGCCTCAGTCCTTGTGTGGAGACGGGGCCGTAACCTGAGGATTCATCTCCAGTTTTGCCATGGATCTTGGGGTGCTTCTGAGTCTCCCCAGGGGAGTCAGGCCTCGTCTCAGGTAGGGGCATGCACGTGCGCTTTCCTCCCGAGCTGCAGCAGTAGTGTCACGCTTCCTGTCACGTAGATCAAGGGATATTTGGCTTTCCCTCGAGGCTGTCCCTCGAGGCTTTCCCATGAGGCTTTCCCACAGGGCTGTGCCACATGCCACCTTGGTGTGAGTCGATCCTCGGCGTATAAGTCGAGCCCGTGTAGGGAAAAGAGGTTCCTCTGGTATGGACTGAGACATCTGGGGGACTCTTGGAATGGTGGCACGACCCTGGAGTTCCTCTCGCCATTCCTGTTGAGAGGGCCTCCTTTTGAGTTGCGACGGGAACACCGGGGACTCTTTCCCGAAGAAGCAGGGAAAGGATCCCTCATCTCGAGCTACGAGGCAGAAACGGGGCTAATCTGAATGTGGGCGGGACCCTCGTGTTTCCTCTCGAGTGGAGACGGGTATGTCGGCAAACTTCTTGATTCGCACCAAGGGTGTGAAGCACCCTTTAGAAGTTCCAGAGGTGAGGTGTGATCATCCTCGAGACGCCTCAGCGGAAAAGGGCCTCATCTCGCCTGGAGGGGAGAACCTCCTGGATTTTCTCGAGTTGCGGAGGGTCTTCTCGAGTTACGACGGGAACCTCAGGGACCCGCTCTGGTGGCCTCAAGAATGGCCAGTCCCCATGCGAGTTGCTAGGGGCCATCTCGGGATTCCTCTCCCGTCCATGCCGGGGCCTAAGACCTTGTGTGGAGTCGAGGCTGGAACCTGAGGATTCCTCTCCAGTGTTGCCATGGATCTTTGGGTGCTTCTGAGTCTCCCCAGGGGAGTCAGGCCTCGTCTCTAGTGGGGCATGCACGTGCGCTTTCCTCCCGAGCTGCAGCAGTAGTGTCACGCTTCCTGTCACTTGGATCAAGGGATCTGTGGCTTTCCCTCGAGGCTGTCCCTCGAGGCTTTCCCACGAGGCTTTCCCACAGGGCTGTGCCACGTGCCCCCTTGGTGTGAGTCGATCCTCGGCGTGAAAGACGAGCCGGTGAAGGGAAAAGAGGTTCCTCTGGAATGGACTGAGACATCTGGGGGACTCTTGGAATGGTGGCACGACCCTGGAGTTCCTCTCGCCGTTCCTGTTGAGAGGGCCTCCTCTTGAGATGCGACGGGAATGCCGGGAACTCTTTCCCGACGAAGCAGGGAAAGGATCCCTCATCTCGAGCTTCGAGGCGGAAACGGGGCTCCTCTGGATGTGGGCGGGACCCTCGTGTTTCCTCTCGAGTGGAGACGGGTATGTCGGCAATCTTCTTGATTCACACCAAGGGTGTGAAGCACCCTTTAGAAGTTCCAGAGGTGAGGTGTGATCATCCTCGAGACGCCTCAGCGGAAAAGGGCCTCATCTCGCCTGGAGGGGAGAACCTCCTGGATTTTCTCGAGTTGCGGCAGGTCTTCTCGAGTTACGACGGGAACCTCAGGGACCCGCTCTGGTGGCCTCAAGAAAGGCCAGTCCCCATGCGAGTTGCTAGGGGCCATCTCGGGATTCCTCTCCCGTCCAGGCCGGGGCCTAAGACCTTGTGTGGAGTCGGGGCTGGAACCTGAGGATTCCTCTCCAGTGTTGCCATGGATCTTTGGGTGCTTCTGAGTCTCCCCAGGGGAGTCAGGCCTCGTCTCGAGTGGGGGCATGCACGTGCGCTTTCCTCCCGAGCTGCAGCAGTAGTGTCACGCTTCCTGTCACGTGGATCAAGGGATCTGTGGCTTTCCATTGAGGCTGTCCCTCGAGGCTTTCCCACGAGGCTTTTCCACAGTGCTGTGCCATGTGCCACCTTGGTGTCAATCGATCCTCGGCGTGAAAGACGAGCCGGTGAAGGGAAAAGAGGTTCCTCTGGAATGGACTGAGACATCTGGGGGACTCTTGGAGTGGTGGCACGACCCTGGAGTTCCTCTCGCCATTCCTGTTGAGAGGGCCTCCTCTTGAGATGCGACGGGAACGCCGGGGACTCTTTCCCGTAGAAGCAGGGAAAGGATCCCTCATCTCGAGCTACGAGGCGGAAACGGGGCTCCTCTGAATGTGGGCGGGACCCTCGTGTTTCCTCTCGAGTGGAGACGGGTATGTCGGAAAACTTCTTGATTCGCACCAAGGGTGTGAAGCACCCTTTAGAAGTTCCAGAGGTGAGTTGTGATCATCCTCGAGACGCCTCAGCGGAAAAGGGCCTCATCTCGCCTGGAGGGGAGAACCTCCTGGATTTTCTCGAGTTGCGGCAGGTCTTCTCGAGTTACGACGGGAACCTCAGGGATCCGCTCTGGTGGCCTCAAGAAAGGCCAGTCCCCATGCGAGTTGCTAGGGGCCATCTCGGGATTCCTCTCCCGTCAATGCCGGGGCCTAAGACCTTGTGTGGAGTCGGGGCTGGAACCTGAGGATTCCTCTCCAGTGTTGCCATGGATCTTTGGGTGCTTCTGAGTCTCCCCAGGGGAGTCAGGCCTCGTCTCTAGTGGGGCATGCACGTGCGCTTTCCTCCCGAGCTGCAGCAGTAGTGTCACGCTTCCTGTCACGTGGATCAAGGGATCTGTGGCTTTCCCTCGAGGCTGTCCCTCGAGGCTTTCCCACGAGGCTTTCCCCCAGGGCTGTGCCATGTGCCACCTTGGTGTCAATCGATCCTCGGCGTGAAAGACGAGCCGGTGAAGGGAAAAGATGTTCCTCTGGAATGGACTGAGACATCTGGGGGACTCTTGGAGTGGTGGCACGACCCTGGAGTTCCTCTCGCCATTCCTGTTGAGAGGGCCTCCTCTTGAGATGCGACGGGAACGCCGGGGACTCTTTCCCGTAGAAGCAGGGAAAGGATCCCTCATCTCGAGCTACGAGGCGGAAACGGGGCTCCTCTGAATGTGGGCGGGACCCTCGTGTTTCCTCTCGAGTGGAGACGGGTATGTCGGAAAACTTCTTGATTCGCACCAAGGGTGTGAAGCACCCTTTAGAAGTTCCAGAGGTGAGTTGTGATCATCCTCGAGACGCCTCAGCGGAAAAGGGCCTCATCTCGCCTAGAGGGGAGAACCTCCTGGATTTTCTCGAGTTGCGGAGGGTCTTCTCGAGTTACGACGGGAACCTCAGGGACCCGCTCTGGTGGCCTCAAGAAAGGCCAGTCCCCATGCGAGTTGCTAGGGGCCATCTCGGGATTCCTCTCCCGTCAATGCCGGGGCCTAAGACCTTGTGTGGAGTCGGGGCTGGAACCTGAGGATTCCTCTCCAGTGTTGCCATGGATCTTTGGGTGCTTCTGAGTCTCCCCAGGGGAGTCAGGCCTCGTCTCTAGTGGGGCATGCACGTGCGCTTTCCTCCCGAGCTGCATCAGTAGTGTCACGCTTCCTGTCACGTGGATCAAGGGATCTGTGGCTTTCCCTCGAGGCTGTCCCTCGAGGCTTTCCCACGAGGCTTTCCCACAGGGCTGTGCCACGTGCCACCTTGGTGTGAGTCGATCCTCGGCGTGAAAGACGAGCCGGTGAAGGGAAACGAGGTTCCTTTGGAATGGACTGAGACATCTGGGGTACTCTTGGAATGGTGGCACGACCCTGGAGTTCCGCTCGCCGTTCCTGTTGAGAGGGCCTCCTCTTGAGATGCGACGGGAACGCCGGGAACTCTTTCCCGACGAAGCAGGGAAAGGATCCCTCATCTCGAGCTACGAGGCGGAAACGGGGCTCCTCTGCATGTGGGCGGGACCCTCGTGTTTCCTCTCGAGTGGAGACGGGTAAGTCGGGGAACTTCTTGATTTGCACCAAGGGTGTGAAGGACCCTTTCGAAGTTCCAGAGGGGAGGTGTGATCAGCCTTGAGACGCCTCAGTGGAAATGTGCCTCATATCGCCTGGAGGGGAAAACCTCATGGATTTTCTCGAGTTGCGGCAGGCTTTCTCGAGGTACGACGGGGACCTCAGGGACCCGCTCTGTTGGCCTCAGGAAAGGCCAGTCCCCATGCGAGTTGCTAGAGGACCTCTCGGGATTCCTCTCCCTTCCCTGCCGGGGCCTCAGTCCTTGTGTGGAGTCGGGGCCGGAACCTGAGGATTCCTCTCCAGTGTTGCCATGGATCTTGGGGTGCTTCTGAGTCTCCCCAGGGGAGTCAGGCCTCGTCTCGAGTGGGGGCATGCACGTGCGCTTTCCTACCGAGCTGCAGCAGTAGTGGCACGCTTCCTGTCACTTGGATCAAGGGATCTGCGGCTTTCCCTCGAGGCTGTCCCTCCAGGCTTTCCCACGAGGTTTACCCACAGGCCTGTGCCACGTGCCACCTTGGTGTGAGTCGATCCTCGGCGTGAAAGACGAGCCGGTGAAGGGAAAAGAGGTTCCTCTGGAGTGGACTGAGACATCTGGGGGACTCTTGGAATGGTGGCACGACCCTGGAGTTCCTCTCGCCGTTCCTGTTGAGAGGGCCTCCTTTTGAGATGCGACGGGAACGCCGGGGACTCTTTCCCGAAGAACCAGGGAAAGGATCCCTCATCTCGAGCTACGAGGCGGAAACGGGGCTCCTCTGGATGTGGGCGGGACCCTCGTGTTTCCTCTCGAGTGGAGACGGGTATGTCGGAAAACTTCTTGATTCGCACCAAGGGTGTGAAGCACCCTTTAGAAGTTCCAGAGGTGAGGTGTGATCATCCTCGAGACGCCTCAGCGGAAAAGGGCCTCATCTCGCCTGGAGGGGAGTACCTCCTGGATTTTCTCGAGTTGCGGCAGGTCTTCTCGAGTTACGACGGGAACCTCAGGGACCCGCTCTGGTGGCCTCAAGAAAGGCCAGTCCCCATGCGAGTTGCTAGGGGCCATCTCGGGATTCCTCTCCCGTCCAGGCCGGGGCCTAAGACTTTGTGTGCAGTCGGGGCTGGAACCTGAGGATTCCTCTCCAGTGTTGCCATGGATCTTTGGTTGCTTCTGAGTCTCCCCAGGGGAGTCAGGCCTCGTCTCGAGTGGGGGCATGCACGTGCACTTTCCTCCCGAGCTGCAGCAGTAGTGTCACGCTTCCTGTCACGTAGATCAAGGGATATTTGGCTTTCCCTCGAGGCTGTCCCTCGAGGCTTTCCCACGAGGCTTTTCCACAGGGTTGTGCAACGTGCCACCTTGGTGTGAGTCGATCCTCGGCGTATAAGGCGAGCCCGTGTAGGGAAAAGAGGTTCCTCTGGAATGGACTGAGACATCTGGGGGACTCTTGGAATGGTGGCACGACCCTGGAGTTCCTCTCGCCGTTCCTGTTGAGAGGGCCTCCTCTTGAGATGCGACGGGAATGCCGGGAACTCTTTCCCGACGAAGCAGGGAAAGGATCCCGCATCTCGTGCTTCGAGGCGGAAACGGGGCTCCTCTGGATGTGGGCGGGACCCTCGTGTTTCTTCTCGAGTGGAGACGGGTATGTCGGGGAACTTCTTGATTTGCACCAAGGGTGTGAAGGACCGTTTCGAAGTTCCAGAGGTGAGGTGTGATCAGCCTCAGGACGCCTCAGCGGAAATGGGCCTCATCTCGCCTAGAGGGGAGAACCTCCTGGATTTTCTCGAGTTGCGGCAGGTCTTCTCGAGTTACGACGGGGACCTCGGGGACCCGCTCTGGTGGCCTCAGGAAAGGCCAGTCCCCATGCGAGATGCTAGGGGCCATCTCGGGATTACTCTCCCGTCCATGCCGGCGCCTAGGACCTTGTGTGGAGTCGGGGCCGGAACCTGAGGATTCCTCTCCAGTGTTGCCATAGATCTTGGGGTGCTTCTGAGTCTCCCCAGGGGAGTCAGGCCTCGTCTCGAGTGGGGGCATGCACGTGCGCTTTCCTCCCGAGCTGCAGCAGTAGTGTCACGCTTCCTGTCACGTGGATCAAGGGATCTGCGGCTTTCCCTCGAGGCTGTCCCTCCAGGCTTTCCCACGAGGCTTTCCCACAGGGCTGTGCCACGTGCCCCCTTGGTGTGAGTCGATCCTCGGCTTGAAAGACGAGCCAGTGAAGGGAAAAGAGGTTCCTTTGGAATGGACTGAGACATCTGGGGGACTCTTGGTATGGTGGCACGACCCTGGAGTTCCGCTCGCCGTTCCTGTTGAGAGGGCCTCCTCTTGAGATGCGACGGGAACGCCGGGAACTCTTTCCCGACGAAGCAGGGAAAGGATCCCTCATCTCGAGCTACGAGGCGGAAACGGGGCTCCTCTGCATGTGGGCGGGACCCTCGTGTTTCCTCTCGAGTGGAGACGGGTATGTCGGGGAACTTCTTGATTTGCACTAAGGGTGTGAAGGACCCTTTCGAAGTTCCAGAGGTGAGGTGTGATCAGCCTTGAGACGCCTCAGTGGAAAAGTGCCTCATGTCGCCTGGAGGGGAGAACCTCTTGGATTTTCTCGAGTTGCGGCAGGCCTTCTCGAGTTACGACGGGGACCTCAGGGACCCGCTCTGTGGCCTCAGGAAAGGCCAGTGCCCATGCGAGTTGCTAGAGGACCTCTCGGGATTCCTCTCCCTTCCATGCCGGGGCCTCAGTCCTTGTGTGGAGTCGGGGCCGGAACCTGAGGATTCCTCTCCAGTGTTGCCATGGATCTTGGGGTGCTTCTGAGTCTCCCCAGGGGAGTCAGGCCTCGTCTCGAGTGGGGGCATGCACGTGCGCTTTCCTCCCGAGCTGCAGCAGTAGTGTCACGCTTCCTGTCACGTGGATCAAGGGATCTGCGTCTTTCCCTCGAGGCTGTCCCTCCAGGCTTTCCCACGAGGCTTTCCCACAGGGCTGTGCCACGTGCCACCTTGGTGTGAGTCGATCCTCGGCTTGAAAGACGAGCCAGTGTAGGGAAAAGAGGTTCCTTTGGAATGGACTGAGACATCTGGGGGACTCTTGGAATGGTGGCACGACCCTGGAGTTCCGCTCGCCGTTCCTGTTGAGAGGGCCTCCTCTTGAGATGCGACGGGAACGCCGGGAACTCTTTCCCGACGAAGCAGGGAAAGGATCCCTCATCTCGAGCTACGAGGCGGAAACGGGGCTCCTCTGCATGTGGACGGGACCCTCGTGTTTCCTCTGGAGTGGAGACGGTAAGTCGGGGAACTTCTTGATTTGCACTAAGGGTGTGAAGGACCCTTTCGAAGTTCCAGAGGTGAGGTGTGATCAGCCTTGAGATGCCTCAGTGGAAAAGTGCCTCATCTCGCCTGGAGGGGAGAACCTCCTGGATTTTCTCGAGTTGCGGCGGGCCTTCTCGAGTTACGACGGGGACCTCAGGGACCCGCTCTGGTGGCCTCAGGAAAGGCCAGTCCCCATGCGAGTTGCTAGAGGACCTCTCGGGATTCCTCTCCCTTCCATGCCGGGGCCTCAGTCCTTGTGTGGAGACGGGGCCGTATCCTGAGGATTCATCTCCAGTTTTGCCATGGAACTTGGGGTGCTTCTGAGTCTCCCCAGGGGAGTCAGGCCTCGTCTCAGGTAGGGGCATGCACGTGCGCTTTCCTCCCGAGCTGCAGCAGTAGTGTCACGCTTCCTGTCACGTGGATCAAGGGATCTGTGGCTTTCCCTCGAGGCTTTCCCACGAGGCTTTCCCACAGGGCTGTGCCACGTGCCCCCTTGGTGTGAGTCGATCCTCGGCGTGAAAGACGAGCTGTTGTAGGGAAAAGAGGTTCCTCTGGTATGGACTGAGACATCCGGGGGACTCTTGGAATGGTGGCACGACCCTGGAGTTCCTCTCGCCGTTCCTGTTGAGAGGGCCTCATCTTGAGATGCGACGGGAACGCCGGGAACTCTTTCCCGACGAAGAAGGGAAAGGATCCCTCATCTCGAGCTACGAGGTGGAAACGGGGCTCCTCTGGATGTGGGCGGGACCCTCGTGTTTCCTCTCGAGTGGAGACGGGTATGTCGGGGAACTTCTTGATTTGCACCAAGGGTGTGAAGGACCCTTTCGAAGTTCCAGAAGTGAGATGTGATCAGGCTCGAGACGCTTCAGCGGAAATGGGCCTCATCTCGCCTGGAGGGGAGAACCTCCTGGATTTTCTCGAGTTGCGGCAGGTCTTCTCGAGTTACGACGGGGACCTCGGGGACCCGCTCTGGTGGCCTCAGGAAAGGCCAGTCCCCATGCGAGTTGCTAGGGGACCACTCGGGATTCCACTCCCGTCCATGCCGGGTTCTCAGTCCTTGTGTGGAGTCGGGGCCGTAACCTGAGGATTCCTCACCAGTGTTGCCATGTATCTTTGGGTGCTTCTGAGTCTCCCGATGGGAGTCAGTCCTCGTCTCGAGTGGGGGCATGCACGTGCGCTTTCCTTCCGAGCTGCAGCAGTAGTGTCACGCTTCCTGTCACGTGGATCAAGGGATCTGTGAGTTTCCCTCGAGGCTGTCCCTCGAGGCTTTCCCACGAGGCTTTTCCACAGGTCTGTGCCATGTGCCACCTTGGTGTCAATCGATCCTCGGCGTGAAAGACGAGCCGGTGAATGGAAAAGAGGTTCCTCTGGAATGGACGGAGACATCTGGGGGACTCTTGGAATGGTGGCACGACCCTGGAGTTCCTCTCGCCGTTCCTATTGAGATGGCCTCCTCTTGAGATGCGACGGGAACGCCGGGGACTCTTTCCTGAAGAAGCAGGGAAAGGATCCCTCATCTCGAGCTACGAGGCAGAAACGGGGCTCCTCTGAATGTGGGCGGGACCCTCGTGTTTCCTCTCGAGTGGAGACGGGTATGTCGGCAAACATCTTGATTCGCACCAAGGGTGTGAAGCACCCTTTAGAAGTTCCAGAGGTGAGGTGTGATCATCCTCGAGACGCCTCAGCGGAAAAGGGCCTCATCTCGCCTGGAGGGGAGAACCTCCTGGATTTTCTCGAGTTGCGGAGGGTCTTCTCGAGTTACGACGGGAACCTCAGGGACCCGCTCTGGTGGCCTCAAGAATGGCCAGTCCCCATGCGAGTTGCTAGGGGCCATCTCGGGATTCCTCTCCCGTCCATGCCGGGGCCTAAGACCTTGTGTGGACTCGGGGCTGGAACCTGAGGATTCCTCTCCAGTGTTGCCATGGATCTTTGGGTGCTTCTGAGTCTCCCCAGGGGAGTCAGGCCTCGTCTCTAGTGGGGCAGGCACGTGCGCTTTCCTCCCGAGCTGCAGCAGTAGTGTCACGCTTCCTGTCACTTGGATCAAGGGATCTGTGGCTTTCCCTCGAGGCTGTCCCTGGAGGCTTTCCCACGAGGCTTTCCCACAGGGCTGTGCCACGTGCCCCCTTGGTGTGAGTCGATCCTCGGCGTGAAAGACGAGCCGGTGAAGGGAAAAGAGGTTCCTCTGGAATGGACTGAGACATCTGGGGGACTCTTGGAATGGTGGCACGACCCTGGAGTTCCTCTCGCCGTTCCTGTTGAGAGGGCCTCCTCTTGAGATGCGACGGGAATGCCGGGAACTCTTTCCCGACGAAGCAGGGAAAGGATCCCTCATCTCGAGCTTCGAGGCGGAAACGGGGCTCCTCTGGATGTGGGCGGGACCCTCGTGTTTCCTCTCGAGTGGAGACGGGTATGTCGGCAATCTTCTTGATTCACACCAAGGGTGTGAAGCACCCTTTAGAAGTTCCAGAGGTGAGGTGTGATCATCCTCGAGACGCCTCAGCGGAAAAGGGCCTCATCTCGCCTGGAGGGGAGAACCTCCTGGATTTTCTCGAGTTGCGGCAGGTCTTCTCGAGTTACGACGGGAACCTCAGGGACCCGCTCTGGTGGCCTCAAGAAAGGCCAGTCCCCATGCGAGTTGCTAGGGGCCATCTCGGGATTCCTCTCCCGTCCAGGCCGGGGACTAAGACCTTGTGTGGAGTCGGGGCTGGAACCTGAGGATTCCTCTCCAGTGTTGCCATGGATCTTTGGGTGCTTCTGAGTCTCCCCAGGGGAGTCAGGCCTCGTCTCTAGTGGGGCATGCACGTGCGCTTTCCTCCCGAGCTGCAGCAGTAGTGTCACGCTTCCTGTCACTTGGTTCAAGGGATCTGTGGCTTTCCCTCGAGGCTGTCCCTCGAGGCTTTCCCACGAGGCTTTCCCACAGGGCTGTGCCACGTGCCCCCTTGGTGTGAGTCGATCCTCGGCGTGAAAGACGAGCCGGTGAAGGGAAAAGAGGTTCCTCTGGAATGGACTGAGACATCTGGGGGACTCTTGGAATGGTGGCACGACCCTGGAGTTCCTCTCGCCGTTCCTGTTGAGAGGGCCTCATCTTGAGATGCGACGGGAACGCCGGGAAATCTTTCCCGTCGAAGAAGTGAAAGGATCCCTCATCTCGAGCTACGAGGCGGAAACGGGGCTCCTCTGGATGTGGGCGGGACCCTCCTGTTTCCTCTCGAGTGGAGACGGGTATGTCGGGGAACTTCTTGATTTGCACCAAGGGTGTGAAGGACCCTTTCGAAGTTCCAGAGGTGAGGTGTGATCAGCCTCGAGACGCCTCAGTGGAAATGGGCCTCATATCGCCTGGAGGGGAGAACCTCATGGATTTTCTCGAGTTGCGGCAGGCCTTCTCGAGGTACGACGGGGACCTCAGGGACCCGCTCTGGTGGCCTCAGGAAAGGCCAGTCCCCATGCGAGTTGCTAGGGGACCTCTCGGGATTCCTCTCCCGTCCATGCCGGGGCCTCAGTCCTTGTGTGGAGACGTACCGAAACCTGAGAATTCCTCTCCAGTGTTGCCATGGATCTTGGGGTGCTTCTGAGTCTCCCCAGGGGAGTCAGGCCTCGTCTCGAGTGGGGGCATGCACGTGCGCTTTCCTCCCGAGCTGCAGCAGTAGTGTCACGCTTCCTGTCACGTGGATCAAGGGATCTGCGGCTTTCCCTCGAGGCTTTCCCACGAGGCTTTCCCACAGGGCTGTGCCACGTGCCCCCTTGGTGTGAGTCGATCCTCGGCGTGAAAGACGAGCCGTTGTAGGGAAAAGAGGTTCCTCTGGTATGGACTGAGACATCCGGGGGACTCTTGGAATGGTGGCACGACCCTGGAGTTCCTCTCGCCGTTCCTGTTGAGAGGGCCTCCTCTTGAGATGCGACGGGAACGCCGGGAACTCTTTCCCGACGAAGAAGGGAAAGGATCCCTCATCTCGAGCTACGAGGTGGAAACGGGGCTCCTCTGGATGTGGGCGGGACCCTCGTGTTTCCTCTCGAGTGGAGACGGGTATGTCGGGGAACTTCTTGATTTGCACCAAGGGTGTGAAGGACCCTTTCGAAGTTCCAGAAGTGACATGTGATCAGGCTCGAGACGCGTCAGCGGAAATGGGCCTCATCTCGCCTGGAGGGGAGAACCTCCTGGATTTTCTCGAGTTGCGGCAGGTCTTCTCGAGTTACGACGGGGACCTCGGGGACCCGCTCTGGTGGCCTCAGGAAAGGCCAGTCCCCATGCGAGTTGCTAGGGGACCACTCGGGATTCCACTCCCGTCCATGCCGGGTTCTCAGTCCTTGTGTGGAGTCGGGGCCGTAACCTGAGGATTCCTCACCAGTGTTGCCATGTATCTTTCGGTGCTTCTGAGTCTCCCGATGGGAGTCAGTCCTCGTCTCGAGTGGGGGCATGCACGTGCGCTTTCCTTCCGAGCTGCAGCAGTAGTGTCACGCTTCCTGTCACGTGGATCAAGGGATCTGTGGGTTTCCCTCGAGGCTGTCCCTCGAGGCTTTCCCACGAGGCTTTTCCACAGGTCTGTGCCATGTGCCACCTTGGTGTCAATCGATCCTCGGCGTGAAAGACGAGCCGGTGAATGGAAAAGAGGTTCCTCTGGAATGGACGGAGACATCTGGGGGACTCTTGGAATGGTGGCACGACCCTGGAGTTCCTCTCGCCGTTCCTATTGAGATGGCCTCCTCTTGAGATGCGACGGGAACGCCGGGGACTCTTTCCCGAAGAAGCAGGGAAAGGATCCCTCATCTCGAGCTACGAGGCGGAAACGGGGCTCCTCTGGATGTGGGCGGGACCTTCGTGTTTACTCTCGAGTGGAGACGGGTATGTCGGGGATCTTCTTGATTTGCACCAAGGGTGTGAAGGACCCTTTCGAAGTTCCAGAGGTGAGGTGTGAGCAGCCTGGAGACGCCTCAGAGGAAATGGGCCTCATCTCGCCTGGAGGGGAGAACCTCCTGGATTTTCTCGAGTTGCGACAGGTCTTCTCGAGTTACGACGGGGACCTCAGGGACACGCTCTGGTGGCCTCAGGAAAGGCCAGTCCCCATGCGAGTTGCTAGGGGCCATCTCGGGAATCCTCTCCCGTCCATGCCGGGGCCTAGGACCTTGTGTGGAGTCGGGGCGGGAACCTGAGGATTCCTCTCCAGTGTTGCCATGGATCTTGGGGTGCTTCTGAGTCTCCCCAGGGGAGTCAGGCCTCGTCTCGAGTGGGGGCATGCACGTGCGCTTTCCTCCCGAGCTGCAGCAGTAGTGTCACGCTTCCTGTCACGTGGATCAAGGGATCTGTGGCTTTCCCTCGAGGCTGTCCCTCGAGGCTTTCCCACGAGGCTTTCCCACAGGGCTGTGCCACGTGCCACCTTGGTGTGAGTCGATCCTCGGCGTGAAAGACGAGCCGGTGAAGGGAAACGAGGTTCCTTTGGAATGGACTGAGACATCTGGGGGACTCTTGGAATGGTGGCACGACCCTGGAGTTCCGCTCGCCGTTCCTGTTGAGAGGGCCTCCTCTTGAGATGCGACGGGAACGCCGGGAACTCTTTCCCGACGAAGCAGGGAAAGGATCCCTCATCTCGAGCTACGAGGCGGAAACGGGGCTCCTCTGCATGTGGGCGGGAC
Source organism: Budorcas taxicolor (assembly GCF_023091745.1). NCBI lineage: Eukaryota > Metazoa > Chordata > Mammalia > Artiodactyla > Bovidae > Budorcas > Budorcas taxicolor. Next base: position 222,404 of record NW_026292767.1, on the reverse strand, counting down.
CCTCGTGTTTCCTCTCGAGTGGAGACGGGTAAGTCGGGGAACTTCTTGATTTGCACCAAGGGTGTGAAGGACCCTTTCGAAGTTCCAGAGGGGAGGTGTGATCAGCCTTGAGACGCCTCAGTGGAAATGTGCCTCATATCGCCTGGAGGGGAGAACCTCATGGATTTTCTCGAGTTGCGGCAGGCCTTCTCGAGGTACAACGGGGACCTCAGGGACCCGCTCTGTTTGCCTCAGGAAAGGCCAGTCCCCATGCGAGTTGCTAGAGGACCTCTCGGGATTCCTCTCCCTTCCCTGCCGGGGCCTCAGTCCTTGTGTGGAGTCGGGGCCGGAACCTGAGGATTCCTCTCCAGTGTTGCCATGGATCTTGGGGTGCTTCTGAGTCTCCCCAGGGGAGTCAGGCCTCGTCTCGAGTGGGGGCATGCACGTGCGCTTTCCTACCGAGCTGCAGCAGTAGTGGCACGCTTCCTGTCACTTGGATCAAGGGATCTGCGGCTTTCCCTCGAGGCTGTCCCTCCAGGCTTTCCCACGAGGTTTACCCACAGGCCTGTGCCACGTGCCACCTTGGTGTGAGTCGATCCTCGGCGTGAAAGACGTGCCGGTGAAGGGAAAATAGGTTCCTCTGGAATGGACTGAGACATCTGGGGGACTCTTGGAATGGTGGCACGACCCTGGAGTTACTCTCGCCGTTCCTGTTGAGAGGGCCTCCTCTTGAGATGCGACGGGAACGCCGGGAACTCTTTCCCGACGAAGCAGGGAAAGGATCCCTCATCTCGAGCTACGAGTCGGAAACGAGGCTCCTCTGGATGTGGGCGGGACCCTCGTGTTTCCTCTCGATTGGAGACGGGTATGTCGGGGAACTTCTTGATTTGCACCAAGGGTGTGAAGGACCGTTTCGAAGTTCCAGATGTGAGGTGTGATCAGGCTCGAGACGCCTCAGCGGAAATGGGCCCCATCTCGCCTGGAGGGGAGAACCTCCTGGATTTTCTCGAGTTGCGGCAGGTCTTCTCGAGGTACGACGGGGACCTCAGGGACACGCTCTTGTGGCCTCAGGAAAGGCCAGTCCCCATGCGAGTTGCTAGGGGCCATCTCGGGATTCCTCTCCCGTCCATGCCGGGGCCTAGGACCTTGTGTGGAGTCGGGCTGGAACCTGAGGATTCCTCTCCAGTGTTGCCATGGATCTGTGGGTGCTTCTGAGTCTCCCCAGGGGAGTCAGGCCTCATCTCGAGTGGGGGCATGCACGTGCGCTTTCCTCCCGAGCTGCAGCAGTAGTGTCACGCTTCCTGTCACGTGGAACAAGGGATCTGCGGCTTTCCCTCGAGGCTGTCACTCCAGGCTTTCCCAAGAGGCTTTCCCACAGGGCTGTGCCACGTGCCACCTTGGTGTGAGTCGATCCTCGGCTTGAAAGACGAGCCAGTGAAGGGAAAAGAGGTTCCTTTGGAATGGACTGAGACATCTGGGGGACTCTTGGAATGGTGGCACGACCCTGGAGTTCCTCTCGCCGTTCCTGTTGAGAGGGCCTCCTCTTGAGATGCGACGGGAACGCCGGGAACTCTCTCCCGACGAAGCAGGGAAAGGATCCCTCACCTCGAGCTACGAGGCGGAAACGGGGCTCCTCTGGATGTGGGCGGGACCCTCGTGTTTCCTCTCGAGTGGAGATGGATATGTCGGGGAACTTCTTGATTTGCACCAAGGGTGTGAAGGACCCTTTCGAAGTTCCAGAGGGGAGGTGTGAGCAGCCTGGAGACGCCTCAGAGGAAATGGGCCTCATCTCGCCTGGAGGGGAGAACCTCCTGGATTTTCTCGAGTTGCGGCAGGTCTTCTCGAGTTACGACGGGGACCGCAGGGACACGCTCTGGTGGCCTCAGGAAAGGCCAGTCCCCATGCGAGTTTCCAGGGGCCATCTCGGGATTCCTCTCCCGTCCATGCCGGGCCCTAGGACCTTGTGTGGAGTCGGGGCCGGAACCTGAGGATTCCTCTCCAGTGTTGCCATGGATCTTGGGGTGCTTCTGAGTCTCCGCAGGGGAGTCAGGCCTCGTCTCGAGTGGGGGCATGCACGTGCACTTTCCTCCCGAGATGCAGCAGTAGTGTCACGCTTCCTGTCACTTGGATCAAGGGATCTGCGGCTTTCCCTCTAGGCTGTCCCTCGAGGCTTTCCCACGAGGCTTACCCACAGGGCTGTGCCACGTGCCACCTTGGTGTGAGTCGATCCTCGGCGTGAAAGACGAGCCGTTGTAGGGAAAAGAGGTTCCTCTGGTATGGACTGAGACATCCGGGGGACTCTTGGAATGGTGGCACGACCCTGGAGTTCCTCTCGCCGTTCCTGTTGAGAGGGCCTCCTCTTGAGATGCGACGGGAACGCCGGGAACTCTTTCCCGTCGAAGAGGGAAAGGATCCCTCATCTCGAGCTACGAGGCGGAAACGGGGCTCCTCTGGATGTGGGCGTGACCCTCCTATTTCCTCTCGAGTGGAGACGGGTATGTCGGGGAACTTGTTGATTTGCACCAAGGGTGTGAAGGACCCTTTCGAAGTTCCAGAGGGGAGGTGTGATCAGCCTCGAGACGCCTCAATGGAAAGGGGCCTCATATCGCCTGGAGGGGAGAACCTCATGGATTTTCTCGAGTTGCGGCAGGCCTTCTCGAGGTACGACGTGGACCTCAGGGACCCGCTCTGGTCGCCTCAGGAAAGGCCAGTCCCCATGCGAGTTGCTAGGGGACCTCTCGGAATTCCTCTCCCGTCCATGCCGGGGCCTCAGTCCTTGTGTGGAGTCAGGGCCGGAACCTGAGGATTCCTCTCCAGTGTTGCCATGGATCTTGGGGTGCTTCTGAGTCTCCCCAGGGGAGTCAGGCCTCGTCTCGAGTGGGGGCATGCACGTGCGCTTTCCTCCCGAGCTGCAGCAGTAGTGTCACGCTTCCTGTCACGTGGATCAAGGGATCTGCGGCTTTCCCTCGAGGCTGTCCCTCCAGACTTTCCCACGGGGCTTTCCCACAGGGCTGTGCCACGTGCCACCTTGGTGTGAGTCGATCCTCGGCTTGAAAGACGAGCCAGTGAAGGGAAAAGAGGTTCCTTTGGAAAGGACTGAGACATCTGGGGGACTCTTGGAATGGTGGCACGACCCTGGAGTTCCGCTCGCCGTTCCTGTTGGGAGGGCCTCCTCTTGAGATGCGACGGGAACGCCGGGAACTCTTTCCCGACGAAGCAGGGAAAGGATCCCTCATCTCGAGCTACGAGGCGGAAACGGGGCTCCTCTGCATGTGGGCGGGACCCTCGTGTTTCCTCTCGAGTGGAGACGGGTATGTCGGGGAACTTCTTGATTTGCACCAAGGGTGTGAAGGACCCTTTCGAAGTTCCAGAGGTGAGGTGTGATCAGCCTTGAGTCGCCTCAGTGGAAATGTGCCTCATCTCGCCTGGAGGGGAGAACCTCATGGATTTTCTCGAGTTGCGGCAGGCCTTCTCGAGTTACGACGGGGACCTCAGGGACCCGCTCTGGTGGCCTCAGGAAAGGCCAGTCCCCATGCGAGTTGCTAGAGGACCTCTCGGGATACCTCTCCCTTCCCTGCCGGGGCCTCAGTCCTTGTGTGGAGTCGGGGCCGGAACCTGAGGATTCCTCTCCAGTGTTGCCATGGATTTTGGGGTGCTTCTGAGTCTCCCCAGGGGAGTCAGGCCTCGTCTCGAGTGGGGGCATGCATGTGCGCTTTACTACCGAGCTGCAGCAGTAGTGTCACGCTTCCTGTCACTTGGATCAAGGGATCTGCGGCTTTACCTCTAGGCTGTCCCTCGAGGCTTTCCCACGAGGCTTACCCATAGGGCTGTGCCACGTGCCACCTTGGTGTGAGTCGATCCTCGGCGTGAAAGACGAGCCGGTGAAGGGAAAAGAGGTTCCTCTGGAATGGACTGAGACATCTGGGGGACTCTTGGAATGGTGGCACGACCCTGGAGTTACTCTCGCCGTTCCTGTTGAGAGGGCCTCCTCTTGAGATGCGACGGGAACGCCGGGAACTCTTTCCCGACGAAGCAGGGAAAGGATCCCTCATCTCGAGCTACGAGGCGTAAACGGGGCTCCTCTGGATGTGGGCGGGACCCTCGTGTTTCCTCTCGAGTGGAGACGGGTATGTCGGGGAACTTCTTGATTTGCACCAAGGGTGTGAAGGACCGTTTCGAAGTTCCAGAGGTGACGTGTGATCAGCCTCGAGACGCCTCAGCGGAAATGGGCCCCATCTCGCCTGGAGGGGAGAACCTCCTGGATTTTCTCGAGTTGCGGCAGGTCTTCTCGAGTTACGACCGGGACTTCAGGGACCCGATCTTGTGGCCTCAGGAAAGGCCAGTCCCCATGCGAGTTGCTAGGGGACCACTCGAGATTCCACTCCCGTCCATGCCGGGTTCTCAGTCCTTGTGTGGAGTCGGGGCCATAACCTGAGGATTCCTCTCCAGTGTTGCCATGGATCTTGGGGTGCTTCTGAGTCTCCCCAGGGGAGTCAGGCCTCGTCTCGATTGGGGGCATGCACGTGCGCTTTCCTCCCGAGCTGCAGCAGTAGTGTCACGCTTCCTGTCACGTGGATCAAGGGATCTGTGGCTTTCCATTGAGGCTGTCCCTCGAGGCTTTCCCACCAGGCTTTTCCACAGGGCTGTGCCGTGTGCCACCTTGGTGTCAATCGATCCTCGGCGTGAAAGACGAGACGGTGAAGGGAAAAGAGGTTCCTCTGCAATGGACTGAGACATCTGGGGGACTCTTGGAATGGTGGCACGACCCTGCAGTTCCTCTCGCCATTCCTGTTGAGAGGGCCTCCTCTTGAGATGCGACGGGAACGCCGGGGACTCTTTCCCGAAGAAGCAGGGAAAGGATCCCTCATCTCGAGCTACGAGGCGGAAACGGGGCTCCTCTGAATGTGGGCGGGACCCTCGTGTTTCCTCTCGAGTGGAGACGGGTATGTCGGCAAACTTCTTGATTCGCACCAAGGGTGTGAAGCACCCTTTAGAAGTTCCAGAGGTGAGGTGTGATCATCCTCGAGACGCCTCAGCAGAAAAGGGCCTCATCTCGCCTGGAGGGGAGAACCTACTGGATTTTCTCGAGTTGCGGCAGGTCTTCTCGAGTTACGACGGGAACCTCAGGGACCCGCTCTGGTGGCCTCAGGAAAGGCCAGTCCCCATGCGAGTTGCTAGGGGCCATCTCGGGATTCCTCTCCCGTCCAGGCCGGGGCCTAAGACCTTGTGTGGAGTCGGGGCTGGAACCTGAGGATTCCTCTCCAGTGTTGCCATGGATCTTTGGGTGCTTCTGAGTCTCCCCAGGGGAGTCAGGCCTCGTCTCGAGTGGGGGCATGCACGTGCGCTTTCCTCCCAGGCTGCAGCAGTAGTGTCACGCTTCCTGTCACGTAGATCAAGGGATATTTGGCTTTCCCTCGAGGCTGTCCCTCGAGGCTTTCCCACGAGGCTTTCCCACAGGGTTGTGCCACGTGCCCCCTTGGTGTGAGTCGATCCTCGGAGTGAAAGACGAGCCGGTGAAGGGAAAAGAGGTTCCTCTGTAATGGACTGAGACATCTGGGGGACTCTTGGAATGGTGGCACGACCCTGGAGTTCCTCTCGCCGTTCCTGTTGAGAGGGCCTCCTCTTGAGATGCGACGGGAACGCCGGGGCTCTTTCCCGAAGAAGCAGGGAAAGGATCCCTCACCTCGAGCTACGAGGCGGAAACGGGGCTCCTCTGGATGTGGGCGGGACCCTCGTGTTTCCTCTCGAGTGGAGACGGGTATGTCGGGGAACTTCTTGATTTGCACCAAGGGTGTGAAGGACCCTTTCGAAGTTCCAGAGGCGAGGTGTGAGCAGCCTGGAGACGCCTCAGAGGAAATGGGCCTCATCTCGCCTGGAGGGGAGAATCTCCTGGATTTTCTCGAGTTGTGGCAGGTCTTCTCCAGTTACGACGGCGACCTCAGGGACACGCTCTGGTGGCCTCAGGAAAGGCCAGTCCCCATGCGAGTTGCTAGGGGCCATCTCGTGATTCCTCTCCCGTCCATGCCGGGGCCTAGGACCTTGTGTGGAGTCGGGGCCGGAACCTGAGGATTCCTCTCCAGTGTTGCCATGGATCTTGGGGTGCTTCTGAGTCTCCCCAGGGGAGTCAGGCCTCGTCTCGAGTGGGGGCATGCACGTGCGCTTTCCACCCGAGCTGCAGCAGTAGTGTCACGCTTCCTGTCACTTGGATCAAGGGATCTGCGGCTTTACCTCTAGGCTGTCCCTCGAGGCTTTCCCACGAGGCTTACCCAGAGGGCTGTGCCACGTGCCACCTTGGTGTGAGTCGATCCTCGGCGTGAAAGACGAGCCGGTGAAGGGAAAAGAGGTTCCTCTGGTATGGACTGAGACATCTGGGGGACTCTTGGAATGGTGGCACGACCCTGGAGTTCCTCTCGCCGTTCCTGTTGAGAGGGCCTCCTCTTGAGATGCGACGGGAACGCCGGGAACTCTCTCCCGACGAAGCAGGGAAAGGATCCCTCACCTCGAGCTACGAGGCGGAAACGGGGCTCCTCTGGATGTGGGCGGGACCCTCGTGTTTCCTCTCGAGTGGAGATGGGTATGTCGGGGAACTTCTTGATTTGCACCAAGGGTGTGAAGGACCCTTTCGAAGTTCCAGAGGGGAGGTGTGAGCAGCCTGGAGACGCCTCAGAGGAAATGGGCCTCATCTCGCCTGGAGGGGAGAACCTCCTGGATTTTCTCGAGTTGCGGCAGGTCTTCTCGAGTTACGACGGGGACCGCAGGGACACGCTCTGGTGGCCTCAGGAAAGGCCAGTCCCCATGCGAGTTGCTAGGGGACCTCTCGGAATTCCTCTCCCGTCCATGCCGGGGCCTCAGTCCTTGTGTGGAGTCAGGGCCGGAACCTGAGGATTCCTCTCCAGTGTTGCCATGGATCTTGGGGTGCTTCTGAGTCTCCCCAGGGGAGTCAGGCCTCGTCTCGAGTGGGGGCATGCACGTGCGCTTTCCTCCCGAGCTGCAGCAGTAGTGTCACGCTTCCTGTCACGTGGATCAAGGGATCTGCGGCTTTCCCTCGAGGCTGTCCCTCCAGGCTTTCCCACGGGGCTTTCCCACAGGGCTGTGCCACGTGCCACCTTGGTGTGAGTCGATCCTCGGCTTGAAAGACGAGCCAGTGAAGGGAAAAGAGGTTCCTTTGGAAAGGACTGAGACATCTGGGGGACTCTTGGAATGGTGGCACGACCCTGGAGTTCCGCTCGCCGTTCCTGTTGGGAGGGCCTCCTCTTGAGATGCGACGGGAACGCCGGGAACTCTTTCCCGACGAAGCAGGGAAAGGATCCCTCATCTCGAGCTACGAGGCGGAAACGGGGCTCCTCTGCATGTGGGCGGGACCCTCGTGTTTCCTCTCGAGTGGAGACGGGTATGTCGGGGAACTTCTTGATTTGCACCAAGGATGTGAAGGACCCTTTCGAAGTTCCAGAGGTGAGGTGTGATCAGCCTTGAGTCGCCTCAGTGGAAATGTGCCTCATCTCGCCTGGAGGGGAGAACCTCATGGATTTTCTCGAGTTGCGGCAGGCCTTCTCGAGTTACGACGGGGACCTCAGGGACCCGCTCTGGTGGCCTCAGGAAAGGCCAGTCCCCATGCGAGTTGCTAGAGGACCTCTCGGGATTCCTCTCCCTTCCCTGCCGGGGCCTCAGTCCTTGTGTGGAGTCGGGGCCGGAACCTGAGGATTCCTCTCCAGTGTTGCCATGGATTTTGGGGTGCTTCTGAGTCTCCCCAGGGGAGTCAGGCCTCGTCTCGAGTGGGGGCATGCATGTGCGCTTTACTACCGAGCTGCAGCAGTAGTGTCACGCTTCCTGTCACTTGGATCAAGGGATCTGCGGCTTTACCTCTAGGCTGTCCCTCGAGGCTTTCCCACGAGGCTTACCCATAGGGCTGTGCCACGTGCCACCTTGGTGTGAGTCGATCCTCGGCGTGAAAGACGAGCCGGTGAAGGGAAAAGAGGTTCCTCTGGAATGGACTGAGACATCTGGGGGACTCTTGGAATGGTGGCACGACCCTGGAGTTACTCTCGCCGTTCCTGTTGAGAGGGCCTCCTCTTGAGATGCGACGGGAACGCCGGGAACTCTTTCCCGACGAAGCAGGGAAAGGATCCCTCATCTCAAGCTACGAGGCGTAAACGGGGCTCCTCTGGATGTGGGCGGGACCCTCGTGTTTCCTCTCGAGTGGAGACGGGTATGTCGGGGAACTTCTTGATTTGCACCAAGGGTGTGAAGGACCGTTTCGAAGTTCCAGAGGTGACGTGTGATCAGCCTCGAGACGCCTCAGCGGAAATGGGCCCCATCTCGCCTGGAGGGGAGAACCTCCTGGATTTTCTCGAGTTGCGGCAGGTCTTCTCGAGTTACGACCGGGACTTCAGGGACCCGATCTTGTGGCCTCAGGAAAGGCCAGTCCCCATGCGAGTTGCTAGGGGACCACTCGAGATTCCACTCCCGTCCATGCCGGGTTCTCAGTCCTTGTGTGGAGTCGGGGCCATAACCTGAGGATTCCTCTCCAGTGTTGCCATGGATCTTGGGGTGCTTCTGAGTCTCCCCAGGGGAGTCAGGCCTCGTCTCGATTGGGGGCATGCACGTGCGCTTTCCTCCCGAGCTGCAGCAGTAGTGTCACGCTTCCTGTCACGTGGATCAAGGGATCTGTGGCTTTCCATTGAGGCTGTCCCTCGAGGCTTTCCCACCAGGCTTTTCCACAGGGCTGTGCCGTGTGCCACCTTGGTGTCAATCGATCCTCGGCGTGAAAGACGAGACGGTGAAGGGAAAAGAGGTTCCTCTGCAATGGACTGAGACATCTGGGGGACTCTTGGAATGGTGGCACGACCCTGCAGTTCCTCTCGCCATTCCTGTTGAGAGGGCCTCCTCTTGAGATGCGACGGGAACGCCGGGGACTCTTTCCCGAAGAAGCAGGGAAAGGATCCCTCATCTCGAGCTACGAGGCGGAAACGGGGCTCCTCTGAATGTGGGCGGGACCCTCGTGTTTCCTCTCGAGTGGAGACGGGTATGTCGGCAAACTTCTTGATTCGCACCAAGGGTGTGAAGCACCCTTTAGAAGTTCCAGAGGTGAGGTGTGATCATCCTCGAGACGCCTCAGCAGAAAAGGGCCTCATCTCGCCTGGAGGGGAGAACCTACTGGATTTTCTCGAGTTGCGGCAGGTCTTCTCGAGTTACGACGGGAACCTCAGGGACCCGCTCTGGTGGCCTCAGGAAAGGCCAGTCCCCATGCGAGTTGCTAGGGGCCATCTCGGGATTCCTCTCCCGTCCAGGCCGGGGCCTAAGACCTTGTGTGGAGTCGGGGCTGGAACCTGAGGATTCCTCTCCAGTGTTGCCATGGATCTTTGGGTGCTTCTGAGTCTCCCCAGGGGAGTCAGGCCTCGTCTCGAGTGGGGGCATGCACGTGCGCTTTCCTCCCAGGCTGCAGCAGTAGTGTCACGCTTCCTGTCACGTAGATCAAGGGATATTTGGCTTTCCCTCGAGGCTGTCCCTCGAGGCTTTCCCACGAGGCTTTCCCACAGGGTTGTGCCACGTGCCCCCTTGGTGTGAGTCGATCCTCGGAGTGAAAGACGAGCCGGTGAAGGGAAAAGAGGTTCCTCTGTAATGGACTGAGACATCTGGGGGACTCTTGGAATGGTGGCACGACCCTGGAGTTCCTCTCGCCGTTCCTGTTGAGAGGGCCTCCTCTTGAGATGCGACGGGAACGCCGGGGCTCTTTCCCGAAGAAGCAGGGAAAGGATCCCTCACCTCGAGCTACGAGGCGGAAACGGGGCTCCTCTGGATGTGGGCGGGACCCTCGTGTTTCCTCTCGAGTGGAGACGGGTATGTCGGGGAACTTCTTGATTTGCACCAAGGGTGTGAAGGACCCTTTCGAAGTTCCAGAGGCGAGGTGTGAGCAGCCTGGAGACGCCTCAGAGGAAATGGGCCTCATCTCGCCTGGAGGGGAGAATCTCCTGGATTTTCTCGAGTTGTGGCAGGTCTTCTCCAGTTACGACGGCGACCTCAGGGACACGCTATGGTGGCCTCAGGAAAGGCCAGTCCCCATGCGAGTTGCTAGGGGCCATCTCGTGATTCCTCTCCCGTCCATGCCGGGGCCTAGGACCTTGTGTGGAGTCGGGGCCGGAACCTGAGGATTCCTCTCCAGTGTTGCCATGGATCTTGGGGTGCTTCTGAGTCTCCCCAGGGGAGTCAGGCCTCGTCTCGAGTGGGGGCATGCACGTGCGCTTTCCACCCGAGCTGCAGCAGTAGTGTCACGCTTCCTGTCACTTGGATCAAGGGATCTGCGGCTTTACCTCTAGGCTGTCCCTCGAGGCTTTCCCACGAGGCTTACCCAGAGGGCTGTGCCACGTGCCACCTTGGTGTGAGTCGATCCTCGGCGTGAAAGACGAGCCGGTGAAGGGAAAAGAGGTTCCTCTGGAATGGACTGAGACATCTGGGGGACTCTTGGAATGGTGGCACGACCCTGGAGTTACTCTCGCCGTTCCTGTTGAGAGGGCCTCCTCTTGAGATGCGACGGGAACGCCGGGAACTCTTTCCCGACGAAGCAGGGAAAGGATCCCTCATCTCGAGCTACGAGGCGTAAACGGGGCTCCTCTGGATGTGGGCGGGACCCTCGTGTTTCCTCTCGAGTGGAGACGGGTATGTCGGGGAACTTCTTGATTTGCACCAAGGGTGTGAAGGACCGTTTCGAAGTTCCAGAGGGGAGGTGTGATCAGCCTCGAGACGCCTCAGCGGAAATGGGCCCCATCTCGCCTGGAGGGGAGAACCTCCTGGATTTTCTCGAGTTGCGGCAGGTCTTCTCGAGTTACGACCGGGACTTCAGGGACCCGATCTTGTGGCCTCAGGAAAGGCCAGTCCCCATGCGAGTTGCTAGGGGACCACTCGAGATTCCACTCCCGTCCATGCCGGGTTCTCAGTCCTTGTGTGGAGTCGGGGCCATAACCTGAGGATTCCTCTACAGTGTTGCCATGGATCTTGGGGTGCTTCTGAGTCTCCCCAGGGGAGTCAGGCCTCGTCTCGATTGGGGGCATGCACGTGCGCTTTCCTCCCGAGCTGCAGCAGTAGTATCACGCTTCTTGTCACGTGGATCAAGGGATCTGTGGCTTTCCATTGAGGCTGTCCCTCGAGGCTTTCCCACCAGGCTTTTCCACAGGGCTGTGCCGTGTGCCACCTTGGTGTCAATCGATCCTCGGCGTGAAAGACGAGACGGTGAAGGGAAAAGAGGTTCCTCTGCAATGGACTGAGACATCTGGGGGACTCTTGGAATGGTGGCACGACCCTGCAGTTCCTCTCGCCATTCCTGTTGAGAGGGCCTCCTCTTGAGATGCGACGGGCACGCCAGGGACTCTTTCCCGAAGAAGCAGGGAAAGGATCCCTCATCTCGAGCTACGAGGCGGAAACGGGGCTCCTCTGAATGTGGGCGGGACCCTCGTGTTTCCTCTCGAGTGGAGACGGGTATGTCGGCAAACTTCTTGATTCGCACCAAGGGTGTGAAGCACCCTTTAGAAGTTCCAGAGGTGAGGTGTGATCATCCTCGAGACGCCTCAGCAGAAAAGGGCCTCATCTCGCCTGGAGTGGAGAACCTCCTGGATTTTCTCGAGTTGCGGCAGGTCTTCTCGAGTTACGACGGGAACCTCAGGGACCCGCTCTGGTGGCCTCAGGAAAGGCCAGTCCCCATGCGAGTTGCTAGGGGCCATCTCGGGATTCCTGTCCCGTCCAGGCCGGGGCCTAAGACCTTGTGTGGAGTCGGGGCTGGAACCTGAGGATTCCTCTCCAGTGTTGCCATGGATCTTTGGGTGCTTCTGAGTCTCCCCAGGGGAGTCAGGCCTCGTCTCGAGTGGGGGCATGCACGTGCGCTTTCCTCCCAGGCTGCAGCAGTAGTGTCACGCTTCCTGTCACGTAGATCAAGGGATATTTGGCTTTCCCTCGAGGCTGTCCCTCGAGGCTTTCCCACGAGGCTTTCCCACAGGGTTGTGCCACGTGCCCCCTTGGTGTGAGTCGATCCTCGGCGTGAAAGACGAGCCGGTGAAGGGAAAAGAGGTTCCTCTGTAATGGACTGAGACATCTGGGGGACTCTTGGAATGGTGGCACGACCCTGGAGTTCCTCTCGCCGTTCCTGTTGAGAGGGCCTCCTCTTGAGATGCGACGGGAACGCCGGGGCTCTTTCCCGAAGAAGCAGGGAAAGGATCCCTCACCTCGAGCTACGAGGCGGAAACGGGGCTCCTCTGGATGTGGGCGGGACCCTCGTGTTTCCTCTCGAGTGGAGACGGGTATGTCGGGGAACTTCTTGATTTGCACCAAGGGTGTGAAGGACCCTTTCGAAGTTCCAGAGGCGAGGTGTGAGCAGCCTGGAGACGCCTCAGAGGAAATGGGCCTCATCTCGCCTGGAGGGGAGAATCTCCTGGATTTTCTCGAGTTGTGGCAGGTCTTCTCCAGTTACGACGGCGACCTCAGGGACACGCTCTGGTGGCCTCAGGAAAGGCCAGTCCCCATGCGAGTTGCTAGGGGCCATCTCGTGATTCCTCTCCCGTCCATGCCGGGGCCTAGGACCTTGTGTGGAGTCGGGGCCGGAACCTGAGGATTCCTCTCCAGTGTTGCCATGGATCTTGGGGTGCTTCTGAGTCTCCCCAGGGGAGTCAGGCCTCGTCTCGAGTGGGGGCATGCACGTGCGCTTTCCTCCCGAGCTGCAGCAGTAGTGCCACGCTTCCTGTCACGTGGATCAAGGGATCTGTGGCTTTCCCTCGAGGCTTTCCCACGAGGCTTTCCCACAGGGTTGTGCCACGTGCCACCTTGGTGTGAGTCGATCCTCGGCGTATAAGGCGAGCCCGTGTAGGGAAAAGAGGTTCCTCTGGTATGGACTGAGACATCTGGGGGACTCTTGGAATGGTGGCACGACCCTGGAGTTCCTCTCGCCGTTCCTGTTGAGAGGGCCTCCTCTTGAGATGCGACGGGAACGCCGGGCACTCTCTCCCGACGAAGCAGGGAAAGGATCCCTCACCTCGAGCTACGAGGCGGAAAGGGGGCTCCTCTGGATGTGGGCGGGACCCTCGTGTTTCCTCTCGAGTGGAGATGGGTGTGTCGGGGAACTTCTTGATTTGCACCAAGGGTGTGAAGGACCCTTTCGAAGTTCCAGAGGTGAGGTGTGAGCAGCCTGGAGACGCCTCAGAGGAAATGGGCCTCATCTCGCCTGGAGGGGAGAACCTCCTGGATTTTCTCGAGTTGCGGCAGGTCTTCTCGAGTTACGACAGGGACCTCAGGGACCCGCTCTGGTGGCCTCAGGAAAGGCCAGTCCCCATGCGAGTTGCTAGGGGCCATCTCAGGATTCCTCTCCCGTCCATGCCGGGGCCTAGGACCTTGTGTGGAGTCGGGGCCGGAACCTGAGGATTCCTCTCCAGTGTTGCCATGGATCTTGGGGTGCTCCTGAGTCTCCCCAGGGGAGTCAGGCCTCGTCTCGAGTGGGGGCATGCACGTGCACTTTCCTCCCGAGCTGCAGCAGTAGTGTCACGCTTCCTTTCACTTGGATCAAGGGATCTGCGGCTTCTCCTCTAGGCTGTCCCTCGAGGCTTTCCCACGAGGCTTACCCACAGGGCTGTGCCACGTGCCACCTTGGTGTGAGTCGATCCTCCGCGTGAAAGACGAGCCGGTGAAGGGAAAAGAGGTTCCTCTGGTATGGACTGAGACATCCGGGGGACTCTTGGAATGGTGGCACGACCCTGGAGTTCCTCTCGCCGTTCCTGTTGAGAGGGCCTCCTCTTGAGATGCGACGGGAACGCCCGGAACTCTTTCCCATCGAAGCAGGGAAAGGATCCCTCATCTCGAGCTACGAGGCGGAAATGGGGCTACTCTGGATGTGGGCGGCACCCTCCTGTTTCCTCTCGAGTGGAGACGGGTATGTCGGGGAACTTCTTGATTTGCACCAAGGGTGTGAAGGACCGTTTCTAAGTTCCAGAGGTGAGGTGTGATCAGCCTCGAGACGCCTCAGCGGAAATGGGCCCCATCTCGCCTGGAGGGGAGAACCTCCTGGATTTTCTCGAGTTGCGGCAGGTCTTCTCGAGTTACGACCGGGACTTCAGAGACCCGATCTTGTGGCCTCAGGAAAGGCCAGTCCCCATGCGAGTTGCTAGGGGACCACTCGAGATTCCACTCACGTCCATGCCGGGTTCTCATTCCTTGTGTGGAGTCGGGGCCATAACCTGAGGATTCCTCTCCAGTGTTGCCATGGATCTTGGGGTGCTTCTGAGTCTCCCCAGGGGAGTCAGGCCTCGTCTCGAGTGGGGGCATGCACGTGCGCTTTCCTCCCGAGCTGCAGCAGTAGTGTCACGCTTCCTGTCACGTGGATCAAGGGATCTGTGGCTTTCCATTGAGGCTGTCCCTCGAGGCTTTCCCACGAGGCTTTTCCACAGGGCTGTACCGTGTGCCACCTTGGTGTCAATCGATCCTCGGCGTGAAAGACGAGACGGTGAAGGGAAAAGAGGTTCCTCTGCAATGGACTGAGACATCTGGGGGACTCTTGGAATGGTGGCACGACCCTGGAGTTCCTCTCGCCATTCCTGTTGAGAGGGCCTCCTCTTGAGATGCGACGGGAACGCCGGGGACTCTTTCCCGAAGAAGCAGGGAAAGGATCCCTCATCTCGAGCTACGAGGCGGAAACGGGGCTCCTCTGAATGTGGGCGGGACCCTCGTGTTTCCTCTCGAGTGGAGATGGGTATGTCGGGGAACTTCTTCATTAGCACCCAAGGTGTGAAGGACCCTTTCGAAGTTCCAGAGGTGAGGTGTGATCAGCCTGGAGACGCCTCAGAGGAAATGGGCCTCATCTCGCCTGGAGGGGAGAACCTCCTGGAATTTCTCGAGTTGCGGCAGGTCTTCTCGAGTTACGACGGGGACCTCAGGGACACGCTCTGGTGGCCTCAGGAAAGGCCAGTCCCCATGCGAGTTGCAAGGAGCCATCTCGGGATTCCTCTCCCGTCCATGCCGGGGCCTAGGACCTTGTGTGGAGTCGGGGCCGGAACCTGAGGATTCCTCTCCAGTGTTGCCATGGATCTTGGGGTGTTTCTGAGTCTCCCCAGGGGAGTCAGGCCTCGTCTCGAGTGGGGGCATGCACGTGTGCTTTCCTCCCGAGCTGCAGCAGTAGTGTCACGCTTCCTGTCACGTGGATCAAGGAATCTGTGGCTTTGTCTCGAGGCTGTCCATCGAGGCTTTCCCACGAGGCTTTCCCCCAGGGCTGTGCCACGTGCCACCTTGGTGTGAGTCGATCCTCGGCGTGAAAGACGCGCCGGTGAAGGGAAAAGAGGTTCCTCTGGAATGGACTGAGACATCTGGGGGACTCTTGGAATGGTGACACGACCCTGGAGTTCCTCTCACCGTTCCTGTTGAGAGGGCCTCCTCTTGAGATGCGACGGGAACGCCGGGAACTCTTTCCCGACGAAGCAGGGAAAGGATCCCTCATCTCGAGCTACGAGGCGGAAATGGGGCTCCTCTGGATGTGGGCGGGACACTCGTGTTTCCTCTCGAGTGGAGACGGGTATGTCGGGGAACTTCTTGATTTGCACCAAGTGTGTGAAGGACCCTTTCGAAGTTCCAGAGGTTAAGTGTGATCAGCCTGGAGACGCCTCAGCGGAAATGGGCCTCATCTCGCCTGGAGAGGAGAACCTCCTCGATTTTCTCGAGTTGCGGCAGGTCTTCACGAGTTACGGCGGGGACCTCAGGGACCCGCTCTGGTGGCCTCAGGAAAGGCCAGTCCCCATGAGAGTTGCTAGGGGCCATTTCGGGATTCCTCTCCCGTCCATGCCGGGGCTTCAGTCCTTGTGTGGTGTCGGGGCCGGAACCTGAGGATTCCTTTCCAGTGTTGCCATGGATCTTGGGGTGCTTCTCAGTCTCCCCAGGGGAGTCAGGCCTCGTCTCCAGTGGGGGCATGCACGTGCGCTTTCCTCCCGAGCTGCAGCAGTAGTGTCACGCTTCCTGTCACGTGGATCAAGGGATCTGTGGCTTTCCCTCGAGGCTTTCCCACGAGGCTTTCCCACAGGGCTGTGCCAAGTGCCACCTTGGTGTGAGTCGATCCTCGGCGTGAAAGACGAGCCGGTGAAGGGAAAAGAGGTTCCTCTGTAATGGACTGATACATCTGGGGGACTCTTGGCATGGTGGCACGACCCTGCAGTTCCTCTAGCCGATCCTGTTCAGAGGGCCTCCTCTTGAGAGGCGACCGGAACGCCGGGAACTCTCTCCCGACGAAGCAGGGAAAGGATCCCTCATCTCGAGCTACAAGGCGGAAACGGGGCTCCTCTGGATGTGAGAGGGACCCTCGTGTTTCCTCTCGAGTGGAGACAGGTATGTCGGGGAACTTCTTGATTTGCACCAAGGGTGTGAAGGACGCTTTCGAAGTTCCAGAGTGAGGTGTGAGCAGCCTGGAGACGCCTTAGCGGAAATGGGCCTCATCTCGCCTGGAGGGGAGAACCTCCTGGATTTTCTCGAGTTGCGGCAGGTCTTCTCGAGTTACGACGGGGACCTCAGGGACCCGCTCTGGTGGCCTCAGGAAAGGCCAGTCCCCATGCGAGTTGCTACGGGCCATCTCGGGATTCCTCTCCCGTCAATGCCGGGGCCTAAGACCTTGTGTGGAGTCGGGGCCGGAACCTGAGGATTCCTCTCCAGTGTTGCCATGGATCTTGGGGTGCTTCTGAGTCTCCCCAGGGGAGTCAGGCCTCGTCTCGAGTGGGGGCATGCACGTGCGCTTTCCTCCCGAGCTGCAGCAGTAGTGTCACGCTTCCTGTCACGTGGATCAAGGGATCTGTGGCTTTCCCTCGAGGCTGTCCCTCGAGGCTTTCCCACGAGGCTTTCCCACAGGGATGTGCCACGTGCCACCTTGATGTGAGTCGATCCTCGGCGTGAAAGACGAGCCGGTGAAGGGAAAAGAGGTTCCTCTGGAATGGACTGAGACATCTGGGGGACTCTTGGAATGGTGGCAGGACCCTGGAGTTCCTCTCGCCGTTCCTGTTGAGAGGGCCTCCTCTTGAGATGCGACCGGAACGCCGGGAACTCTTTCCGGACGAAGCAGGGAAAGGATCCCTCATCTCGAGCTACGAGGCGGAAACGGGGCTCCTCTGCATGTGGCCAGGACCCTCGTGTTTCCTCTCGAGTGAAGACGGGTATGTCGGGGAACTTCTTGATTTGCACCAAGGGTGTGAAGGAGCCTTTCGAAGTTCCAGAGGTGAGGTGTGATCAGCCTCGAGACGGCTCAGCGGAAATGGGCCTCATCTCGCCTGGAGCGGAGAACCTCCTGGATTTTCTCGAGTTAGGGCAGGTCTTCTCGAGTTACGACGGGGACCTCAGGGACCCGCTCTGGTGGCCTCAGGAAAGGCCAGTCCCCATGCGAGTTGCAAGGGGACCTCTCGGGATTCCTCTCCCGTCCATGCCGGGGCTTCAGTCCTTGTGTGGAGTCGGGGCCGGAACCTGAGGATTCCTCTCCAGTGTTGCCATGGATCTTGGGGTGCTTCTGAGTCTCCCCAGGGGAGTCAGGCATCGTCACGAGTGGGGGTATACACGTGCGCTTTCCTCCTGAGCTGCAGAAGTAGTGTCACGCTTCCTGTCACGTGGATCAAGGGTTATTTGGCTTTCCCTCGAGGCTGTCCCTCGAGGCTTTCCCACGAGGCTTTCCACAAGGCTGTGCCATGTGCCACCTTGGTGTGAGTCGATCCTCGGCGTGAAAGACGAGCCGGTGAAGGGAAAAGAGGTTCCTCTGTAATGGACTGATACATCTGGGGGACTCTTGGCATGGTGGCACGACCCTGCAGTTCCTCTAGCCGATCCTGTTCAGAGGGCCTCCTCTTGAGATGCGACGGGAACGCCGGGAACTCTTTCCCGAAGAAGCAGGGAAAGGATCCCTCATCTCGAGCTACGAGGCGGAAATGGGGCTCCTCTGGATGTGGGCGGGACCCTCGTGTTTCCTCTCGAGTGGAGACGGGTATGTCGGGGAACTTCTTGATTTGCACCAAGTGTGTGAAGGACCCTTTCGAAGTTCCAGAGGTTAAGTGTGATCAGCCTGGAGACGCCTCAGCGGAAATGGGCCTCATCTCGCCTGGAGAGGAGAACCTCCTCGATTTTCTCGAGTTGCGGCAGGTCTTCACGAGTTACGGCGGGGACCTCAGGGACCCGCTCTGGTGGCCTCAGGAAAGGCCAGTCCCCATGCGAGTTGCTACGGGCCATCTCGGGATTCCTCTCCCGTCAATGCCGGGGCCTAAGACCTTGTGTGGAGTCGGGGCCCGAACCTGAGGATTCCTCTCCAGTGTTGCCATGGATCTTGGGGTGCTTCTGAGTCTCCCCAGGGGAGTCAGGCCTCGTCTCGAGTGGGGGCATGCACGTGCGCTTTCCTCCCGAGCTGCAGCAGTAGTGTCACGCTTCCTGTCACGTGGGTCAAGGGATCTGTTGCTTTCTCTCGAGGCTGTCCCTCGAGGCTTTCCCACGAGGCTTTCCCACAGGGCTGTGCCACGTGCCACCTTGGTGTGAGTCGATCCTCGGCGTGAAAGACGTGCCGGTGAAGGGAAAAGAGGTTCCTCTGGAATGGACTGAGACATCTGGGGGACTCTTGGAATGGTGGCACGACCCTGGAGTTCCTCTCGCCGTTCCTGTTGAGAGGGCCTCCTCTTGAGGTGCGACGGGAACGCCGGGAACTCTTTCCCGACGAAGCAGGGAAAGGATCGCTCATCTCGAGCTACGAGGCGTAAACGGGGCTCCTCTGGATGTGGGCGGGACCCACGTGTTTCCTCTCAAGTGGAGACGGGTATGTCGGGGAACTTCTTGATTTGCACCAAGGGTGTGAAGGACCCTTTCGAAGTTACAGAGGTGAGGTGTGATCAGCCTCGAGACGGCTCAGCGGAAATGGGCCTCATCTCGCCTGGAGGGGAGAACCTCCTGGATTTTGTCGAGTTGCGGCAGGTCTTCTCGAGTTACGACGGGGACCTCAGGGACCCGCTCTGGTGGCCTCAGGAAAGGCCAGTCCCCATGCGAGTTGCTAGGGGACCTCTCGGGATTCCTCTCCCGTCCATGCCGGGGCCTAAGACCTTGTGTGGAGTCGGGGCCGAACCTGAGGATTCCTCTCCAGTGTTGCCATGGATCTTGGGGTGCTTCTGAGACTCCCGAGGGGAGTCAGGCCCCGTCTCGAGTGGGGGCATCCACGTGCGCTTCCCTCCCGAGCTGCAGCAGTAGTGTCACGCTTCCTGTCACGTGGATCAAGGGATCTGTGGCTTTCCCTCGAGGCTTTCCCACAAGGCTTTCCCACAGGGCTGTGCCACATGCCACCTTGTTGTGAGTCGATCCTCGGCGTGAAAGACGAGCCGGTGAAGGGAAAAGAGGTTCCTCTGGAATGGACTGAGACATCTGGGGGACTCTTGGAATGGTGGCACGACCCTGGAGTTCCTCTCGCCGTTCCTGTTGAGAGGGCGTCCTCTTGAGGTGCGACGGGAACGCCGGGAACTCTTTCCCGACGAAGCAGGGAAAGGATCCCTCATCTCGAGCTACGAGGCGGAAACGGGGCTCCTCTGGATGTGGGCGGGACCCACGTGTTTCCTCTCGAGTGGAGACGGGTATGTCGGGGAACTTCTTGATTTGCACCAAGGGTGTGAAGGACCCTTTCGAAGTTCCAGATGTGAGGTGTGATCAGCCTCGAGACGCCTCAGCGGAAATGGGCCTCATCTCGCCTGGAGGGGAGAACCTCCTGGATTTTCTCAAGTTGTGGCAGGTCTTCTCGAGTTACGACGGGGACCTCAGGGACCCGCTCTGGTGGCCTCAAGAAAGGCCAGTCCCCGTGCGAGTTGCTAGGGGCCATATCGGGATTCCTCTCCCGTCCATGCCGGGGCCTAAGACCTTGTTTGGAGTCGGGGCCGAACCTGAGGATTCCTCTCCAGTGTTGCCATGGTTCTTGGGGTGCTTCTGAGTCTCCCGAGGGGAGTCAGGCCTCGTCTCGAGTGGGGGCATCCACGTGGGCTTCCCTGCCGAGCTGCAACAGTAGTGTCACGCTTCCTGTCACGTGGATCAAGGGATCTGTGGCTTTCCCTCGAGGCTTTCCCACGAGGCTTTCCCACAGGGCTGTGACACGTGCCCCCTTGGTGTGAGTCGATCCTCGGCGTGAAAGACGTGCCGGTGAAGGGAAAAGAGGTTCCTCTGGAATGGACTGAGACATCTGGGGGACTCTTGGAATGGTGGCACGACCCTGGAGTTCCTCTCGCCGTTCCTGTTGAGAGGGCCTCCTCTTGAGATGCGACGGGAACGCCGGGAACTCTTTCCCGACGAAGCAGCGAAAGGATCCCTCATCTCAAGCTACGA
The DNA here is from genome assembly GCF_023091745.1 of Budorcas taxicolor. Classification (NCBI taxonomy): domain Eukaryota; kingdom Metazoa; phylum Chordata; class Mammalia; order Artiodactyla; family Bovidae; genus Budorcas; species Budorcas taxicolor. The sequence goes on along the minus strand of NW_026292767.1, from coordinate 202,100 downwards.
GGCGGAAACGGGGCTCCTCTGGATGTGGGCGGGACCCTCGTCATTCCTCTCGAGGGGAGACGGGTATGTCGGGGAACTTCTTGATTTGCACCAAGGTTGTGAAGGACCCTTTCGAAGTTCCAGAGGTGAGGTGTGATCAGCCTCGAGACGCCTCAGCGGAAATGGGCCTCATCTCGCCTGGAGGGGAGAACCTCCTGGATTTTCTCGTGTTGCGGCAGGTCTTCTCGAGTTACGACGGGGACCTCAGGGACCCGCTCTGGTGGCCTCAGGAAAGGCCAGTCCCCATGCGAGTTGCTAGGGGACCTCTCGGGATTCCTCTCCCGTCCATGCCGGGGCCTCAGTCCTTGTGTGGAGTCGGGGCCGGAACCTGAGGATTCCTCTCCAGTGTTGCCAAGGATCTTGGGGTGCTTCTGAGTCTCCCCAGGGGAGTCAGGCCTCGTCTCGAGTGGGGGCATGCATGTGCGTTTCCTCCCGAGCTGCAGCAGTAGTGTCACGCTTCCTGTCACGTGGGTCAAGGGACCTGTTGCTTTCTCTCGAGGCTGTCCCTCGAGGCTTTCCCACGAGGCTTTCCCACAGGGCTGTGCCACGTGCCACCTTGGTGTGAGTCGATCCTCGGCGTGAAAGACGAGCCGGTGAAGGGAAAAGAGGTTCCTCTGGAATGGACTGAGACATCTGGGGGACTCTTGGAATGGTGGCACGACCCTGGAGTTCCTCTCGCCATTCCTGTTGAGAGGGCCTCCTCTTGAGATGCGACGGGAACGCCGGGAACTCTTTCCCGACGAAGCAGGGAAAGGATCCCTCATCTCGAGCTACGAGGCGGAAACGGGGCTCCTCTGGATGTGGGCGGGACCCACGTGTTTCCTCTCGAGTGGAGACGGGTATGTCGGGGAACTTCTTGATTTGCACCAAGGGTGTGAAGGACCCTTTCGAAGTTCCAGATGTGAGGTGTGATCAGCCTCGAGACGCCTCAGCGGAAATGGCCTCATCTCGCCTGGAGGGGAGAACCTCCTGGATTTTCTCAAGTTGTGGCAGGTCTTCTCGAGTTACGACGGGGACCTCAGGGACCCGCTCTGGTGGCCTCAAGAAAGGCCAGTCCCCGTGCGAGTTGCTAGGGGCCATCTCGGGATTCCTCTCCCGTCCATGCCGGGGCCTAAGACCTTGTGTGGAGTCGGGGCCGAACCTGAGGATTCCTCTCCAGTGTTGCCATGGATCTTGGGGTGCTTCTGAGTCTCCCGAGGGGAGTCAGGCCCCGTCTCGATTGGGGGCATCCACGTGCGCTTCCCTCCCGAGCTGCAGCAGTAGTGTCACGCTTCCTGTCACGTGGATCAAGGGATCTGTGGCTTTCCCTCGAGGCTGTCCCACGAGGCTTTCCCACAGGGCTGTGCCACGTGCCACCTTGGTGGGAGTCGATCCTCGGCGTGAAAGACGAGCCGGTGAAGGGAAAAGAGGTTCCTCTGGAATGGACTGAGACATCTGGGGGACTCTTGGAATGGTGGCACGACCCTGGAGTTCCTCTCGCCATTCCTGTTGAGAGGGCCTCCTCTTGAGATGCGACGGGAACGCCGGGAACTCTTTCCCGACGAAGCAGGGAAAGGATCCCTCATCTCAAGCTACGAGGCGGAAACGGGGCTCCTCTGGATGTGGGCGGGACCCTCGTCATTCCTCTCGAGGGGAGACGGGTATGTCGGGGAACTTCTTGATTTGCACCAAGGTTGTGAAGGACCCTTTCGAAGTTCCAGAGGTGAGGTGTGATCAGCCTCGAGACGCCTCAGCGGAAATGGGCCTCATCTCGCCTGGAGGGGAGAACCTCCTGGATTTTCTCGTGTTGCGGCAGGTCTTCTCGAGTTACGACGGGGACCTCAGGGACCCGCTCTGGTGGCCTCAGGAAAGGCCAGTCCCCATGCGAGTTGCTAGGGGACCTCTCGGGATTCCTCTCCCGTCCATGCCGGGGCCTCAGTCCTTGTGTGGAGTCGGGGCCGGAACCTGAGGATTCCTCTCCAGTGTTGCCAAGGATCTTGGGGTGCTTCTGAGTCTCCCCAGGGGAGTCAGGCCTCGTCTCGAGTGGGGGCATGCATGTGCGTTTCCTCCCGAGCTGCAGCAGTAGTGTCACGCTTCCTGTCACGTGGATCAAGGGATCTGTGGCTTTCCCTCGAGGCTTTCCCACGAGGCTTTCCCACAGGGCTGTGCCACGTGCCACCTTGTTGTGAGTCGATCCTCGGCGTGAAAGACGAGCCGGTGAAGGGAAAAGAGGTTCCTCTGGAATGGACTGAGACATCTGGGGGACTCTTGGAATGGTGGCACGACCCTGGAGTTCCTCTCGCCGTTCCTGTTGAGAGGGCCTCCTCTTGAGGTGCGACGGGAACGCCGGGAACTCTTTCCCGACGAAGCAGGGAAAGGATCCCTCATCTCGAGCTACGAGGCGGAAACGGGGCTCCTCTGGATGTGGGCGGGACCCACGTGTTTCCTCTCGAGTGGAGACGGGTATGTCGGGGAACTTCTTGATTTGCACCAAGGGCGTGAAGGACCCTTTCGAAGTTCCAGAGGTGAGGTGTGATCAGCCTCGAGACGCCTCAGCGGAAATGGGCCTCATCTCGCCTGGAGGGGAGAACCTCCTGGATTTTCTCGAGTTGCGGCAGGTTTTCTCGAGTTACGACGGGGACCTCAGGGAACCGCTCTGGTGGCCTCAAGAAAGGCCAGTCCCCGTGCGAGTTGCTAGGGGCCATCTCGGGATTCCTCTCCCGTCCATGCCGGGGCCTAAGACCTTGTGTGGAGACGGGGCCGTACCTGAGGATGCCTCTCCAGTGTTGCCATGGATCTTGGGGTGCTTCTGAGTCTCCCGAGGGGAGTCAGGCCCCGTCTCGAGTGGGGGCATCCACGTGGGCTTCCCTCCCTAGCTGCAGCAGTAGTGTCACACTTCCTGTCACGTGGATCAAGGGATCTGTGGCTTTCCCTCGAGGCTTTCCCACGAGGCTTTCCCACAGGGCTGTGCCACGTGCCACCTTGGTGTGAGTCGATCCTCGGCGTGAAAGACGTGCCGGTGAAGGGAAAAGAGGTTCCTCTGGAATGGACTGAGACATCTGGGGGACTCTTGGAATGGTGGCACGACCCTGGAGTTCCTCTCGCCGTTCCTGTTGAGAGGGCCTCCTCTTGAGATGCGACGGGAACGCCGGGAACTCTTTCCCGACGAAGCAGGGAAAGGATCCCTCATCTCAAGCTACGAGGCGGAAACGGGGCTCCTCTGGATGTGGGAGGGACCCTCGTGATTCCTCTCGAGGGGAGACGGGTATGTCGGGGAACTTCTTGATTTGCACCAAGGTTGTGAAGGACCCTTTCGAAGTTCCAGAGGTGAGGTGTGATCAGCCTCGAGACGCCTCAGCGGAAATGGGCCTCATCTCGCCTGGAGGGGAGAACCTCCTGGATTTTCTCGTGTTGCGGCAGGTCTTCTCGAGTTACGACGGGGACCTCAGGGACCCGCTCTGGTGGCCTCAGGAAAGGCCAGTCCCCATGCGAGTTGCTAGGGGACCTCTCGGGATTCCTCTCCCGTCCATGCCGGGGCCTCAGTCCTTGTGTGGAGTCTGGGCCGGAACCTGAGGATTCCTCTCCAGTGTTGCCATGGATCTTGGGGTGCTTCTGAGTCTCCCCAGGGGAGTCAGGCCTCGTCTCGAGTGGGGGCATGCACGTGCGCTTTCCTCCCGAGCTGCAGCAGTAGTGTCACGCTTCCTGTCACGTGGGTCAAGGGACCTGTTGCTTTCTCTCGAGGCTGTCCCGCGAGGCTTTCCCACGAGGCTTTCCCACAGGGCTGTGCCACGTGCCACCTTGGTGTGAGTCGATCCTCGGCGTGAAAGACGAGCCGGTGAAGGGAAAAGAGGTTCCTCTGGAATGGACTGAGACATCTGGGGGACTCTTGGAATGGTGGCACGACCCTGGAGTTCCTCTCGCCGTTCCTGTTGAGAGGGCCTCCTCTTGAGGTGCGACGGGAACGCCGGGAACTCTTTCCCGACGAAGCAGGGAAAGGATCCCTCATCTCGAGCTACGAGGCGGAAACGGGGCTCCTCTGGATGTGGGCGGGACCCACGTGTTTCCTCTCGAGTGGAGACGGGTATGTCGGGGAACTTCTTGATTTGCACCAAGGGAGTGAAGGACCCTTTCGAAGTTCCAGATGTGAGGTGTGAGCAGCCTCGAGACGCCTCAGCGGAAATGGGCCTCATCTCGCCTGGAGGGGAGAACCTCCTGGATTTTCTCAAGTTGTGGCAGGTCTTCTCGAGTTACGACGGGGACCTCAGGGACCCGCTCTGGTGGCCTCAAGAAAGGCCAGTCCCCGTGCGAGTTGCTAGGGGCCATATCGGGATTCCTCTCCCGTCCATGCCGGGGCCTAAGACCTTGTGTGGAGTCGGGGCCGAACCTGAGGATTCCTCTCCAGTGTTGCCATGGTTCTTGGGGTGCTTCTGAGTCTCCCGAGGGGAGTCAGGCCTCGTCTCGAGTGGGGGCATCCACGTGGGCTTCCCTCCCGAGCTGCAACAGTAGTGTCACGCTTCCTGTCACGTGGATCAAGGGATCTGTGGCTTTCCCTCGAGGCTTTCCCACGAGGCTTTCCCACAGGGCTGTGCCACGTGCCACCTTGGTGTGAGTCGATCCTCGGCGTGAAAGACGTGCCGGTGAAGGGAAAAGAGGTTCCTCTGGAATGGACTGAGACATCTGGGGGACTCTTGGAATGGTGGCACGACCCTGGAGTTCCTCTCGCCGTTCCTGTTGAGAGGGCCTCCTCTTGAGATGCGACGGGAACGCCGGGAACTCTTTCCCGACGAAGCAGGGAAAGGATCCCTCATCTCAAGCTACGAGGCGGAAACGGGGCTCCTCTGGATGTGGGCGGGACCCACGTGATTCCTCTCGAGGGGAGACGGGTATGTCGGGGAACTTCTTGATTTGCACCAAGGCTGTGAAGGACCCTTTCGAAGTTCCAGAGGTGAGGTGTGATCAGCCTCGAGACGCCTCAGCGGAAATGGGCCTCATCTCGCCTGGAGGGGAGAACCTCCTGGATTTTCTCGTGTTGCGGCAGGTCTTCTTGAGTTACGACGGGGACCTCAGGGACCCGCTCTGGTGGCCTCAGGAAAGGCCAGTCCCCATGCGAGTTGCTAGGGGACCTCTCGGGATTCCTCTCCCGTCCATGCCGGGGCCTCAGTCCTTGTGTGGAGTCGGGGCCGGAACCTGAGGATTCCTCTCCAGTGTTGCCAAGGATCTTGGGGTGCTTCTGAGTCTCCCCAGGGGAGTCAGGCCTCGTCTCGAGTGGGGGCATGCATGTGCGTTTCCTCCCGAGCTGCAGCAGTAGTGTCACGCTTCCTGTCACGTGGATCAAGGGATCTGTGGCTTTCCCTCGAGGCTTTCCCACGAGGCTTTCCCACAGGGCTGTGCCACGTGCCACCTTGTTGTGAGTCGATCCTCGGCGTGAAAGACGAGCCGGTGAAGGGAAAAGAGGTTCCTCTGGAATGGACTGAGACATCTGGGGGACTCTTGGAATGGTGGCACGACCCTGGAGTTCCTCTCGCCGTTCCTGTTGAGAGGGCCTCCTCTTGAGGTGCGACGGGAACGCCGGGAACTCTTTCCCGACGAAGCAGGGAAAGGATCCCTCATCTCGAGCTACGAGGCGGAAACGGGGCTCCTCTGGATGTGGGCGGGACCCACGTGTTTCCTCTCGAGTGGAGACGGGTATGTCGGGGAACTTCTTGATTTGCACCAAGGGCGTGAAGGACCCTTTCGAAGTTCCAGAGGTGAGGTGTGATCAGCCTCGAGACGCCTCAGCGGAAATGGGCCTCATCTCGCCTGGAGGGGAGAACCTCCTGGATTTTCTCGAGTTGCGGCAGGTTTTCTCGAGTTACGACGGGGACCTCAGGGACCCGCTCTGGTGGCCTCAAGAAAGGCCAGTCCCCGTGCGAGTTGCTAGGGGCCATATCGGGATTCCTCTCCCGTCCATGCCGGGGCCTAAGACCTTGTTTGGAGTCGGGGCCGAACCTGAGGATTCCTCTCCAGTGTTGCCATGGTTCTTGGGGTGCTTCTGAGTCTCCCGAGGGGAGTCAGGCCTCGTCTCGAGTGGGGGCATCCACGTGGGCTTCCCTCCCGAGCTGCAGCAGTAGTGTCACGCTTCCTGTCACGTGGATCAAGGGATCTGTGGCTTTCCCTCGAGGCTTTCCCACGAGGCTTTCCCACAGGGCTGTGCCACGTGCCACATTGGTGTGAGTCGATCCTCGGCGTGAAAGACGTGCCGGTGAAGGGAAAAGAGGTTCCTCTGGAATGGACTGAGACATCTGGGGGACTCTTGGAATGGTGGCACGACCCTGGAGTTCCTCTCGCCGTTCCTGTTGAGAGGGCCTCCTCTTGAGATGCGACGGGAACGCCGGGAACTCTTTCCCGACGAAGCAGGGAAAGGATCCCTCATCTCAAGCTACGAGGCGGAAACGGGGCTCCTCTGGATGTGGGCGGGACCCTCGTGATTCCTCTCGAGGGGAGACGGGTATGTCGGGGAACTTCTTGATTTGCACCAAGGTTGTGAAGGACCCTTTCGAAGTTCCAGAGGTGAGGTGTGATCAGCCTCGAGACGCCTCAGCGGAAATGGGCCTCATCTCGCCTGGAGGGGAGAACCTCCTGGATTTTCTCGTGTTGCGGCAGGTCTTCTCGAGTTACGACGGGGACCTCAGGGACCCGCTCTGGTGGCCTCAGGAAAGGCCAGTCCCCATGCGAGTTGCTAGGGGACCTCTCGGGATTCCTCTCCCGTCCATGCCGGGGCCTCAGTCCTTGTGTGGAGTCGGGGCCGGAACCTGAGGATTCCTCTCCAGTGTTGCCAAGGATCTTGGGGTGCTTCTGAGTCTCCCCAGGGGAGTCAGGCCTCGTCTCGAGTGGGGGCATGCATGTGCGTTTCCTCCCGAGCTGCAGCAGTAGTGTCACGCTTCCTGTCACGTGGATCAAGGGATCTGTGGCTTTCCCTCGAGGCTTTCCCACGAGGCTTTCCCACAGGGCTGTGCCACGTGCCACCTTGTTGTGAGTCGATCCTCGGCGTGAAAGACGAGCCGGTGAAGGGAAAAGAGGTTCCTCTGGAATGGACTGAGACATCTGGGGGACTCTTGGAATGGTGGCACGACCCTGGAGTTCCTCTCGCCGTTCCTGTTGAGAGGGCCTCCTCTTGAGGTGCGACGGGAACGCCGGGAACTCTTTCCCGACGAAGCAGGGAAAGGATCCCTCATCTCGAGCTACGAGGCGGAAACGGGGCTCCTCTGGATGTGGGCGGGACCCTCGTGATTCCTCTCGAGGGGAGACGGGTATGTCGGGGAACTTCTTGATTTGCACCAAGGTTGTGAAGGACCCTTTCGAAGTTCCAGAGGTGAGGTGTGATCAGCCTCGAGACGCCTCAGCGGAAATGGGCCTCATCTCGCCTGGAGGGGAGAACCTCCTGGATTTTCTCGAGTTGCGGCAGGTCTTCTCGAGTTACGACGGGGACCTCAGGGACCCGCTCTGGTGGCCTCAGGAACGGCCAGTCCCCATGCGAGTTGCTAGGGGACCTCTCGGGATTCCTCTCCCGTCCATGCCGGGGCCTCAGTCCTTGTGTGGAGTCGGGGCCGGAACCTGAGGATTCCTCTCCAGTGTTGCCAAGGATCTTGGGGTGCTTCTGAGTCTCCCCAGGGGAGTCAGGCCTCGTCTCGAGTGGGGGCATGCATGTGCGTTTCCTCCCGAGCTGCAGCAGTAGTGTCACGCTTCCTGTCACGTGGATCAAGGGATCTGTGGCTTTCCCTCGAGGCTTTCCCACGAGGCTTTCCCACAGGGCTGTGCCACGTGCCACCTTGTTGTGAGTCGATCCTCGGCGTGAAAGACGAGCCGGTGAAGGGAAAAGAGGTTCCTCTGGAATGGACTGAGACATCTGGGGGACTCTTGGAATGGTGGCACGACCCTGGAGTTCCTCTCGCCGTTCCTGTTGAGAGGGCCTCCTCTTGAGGTGCGACGGGAACGCCGGGAACTCTTTCCCGACGAAGCAGGGAAAGGATCCCTCATCTCGAGCTACGAGGCGGAAACGGGGCTCCTCTGGATGTGGGCGGGACCCTCGTGATTCCTCTCGAGGGGAGACGGGTATGTCGGGGAACTTCTTGATTTGCACCAAGGTTGTGAAGGACCCTTTCGAAGTTCCAGAGGTGAGGTGTGATCAGCCTCGAGACGCCTCAGCGGAAATGGGCCTCATCTCGCCTGGAGGGGAGAACCTCCTGGATTTTCTCGAGTTGCGGCAGGTCTTCTCGAGTTACGACGGGGACCTCAGGGACCCGCTCTGGTGGCCTCAGGAACGGCCAGTCCCCATGCGAGTTGCTAGGGGACCTCTCGGGATTCCTCTCCCGTCCATGCCGGGGCCTCAGTCCTTGTGTGGAGTCGGGGCCGGAACCTGAGGATTCCTCTCCAGTGTTGCCAAGGATCTTGGGGTGCTTCTGAGTCTCCCCAGGGGAGTCAGGCCTCGTCTCGAGTGGGGGCATGCATGTGCGTTTCCTCCCGAGCTGCAGCAGTAGTGTCACGCTTCCTGTCACGTGGATCAAGGGATCTGTGGCTTTCCCTCGAGGCTTTCCCACGAGGCTTTCCCACAGGGCTGTGCCACGTGCCACCTTGTTGTGAGTCGATCCTCGGCGTGAAAGACGAGCCGGTGAAGGGAAAAGAGGTTCCTCTGGAATGGACTGAGACATCTGGGGGACTCTTGGAATGGTGGCACGACCCTGGAGTTCCTCTCGCCGTTCCTGTTGAGAGGGCCTCCTCTTGAGGTGCGACGGGAACGCCGGGAACTCTTTCCCGACGAAGCAGGGAAAGGATCCCTCATCTCGAGCTACGAGGCGGAAACGGGGCTCCTCTGGATGTGGGCGGGACCCACGTGTTTCCTCTCGAGTGGAGACGGGTATGTCGGGGAACTTCTTGATTTGCACCAAGGGTGTGAAGGACCCTTTCGAAGTTCCAGATGTGAGGTGTGATCAGCCTCGAGACGCCTCAGCGGAAATGGGCCTCATCTCGCCTGGAGGGGAGAACCTCCTGGATTTTCTCAAGTTGTGGCAGGTCTTCTCGAGTTACGACGGGGACCTCAGGGACCCGCTCTGGTGGCCTCAAGAAAGGCCAGTCCCCGTGCGAGTTGCTAGGGGCCATCTCGGGATTCCTCTCCCGTCCATGCCGGGGCCTAAGACCTTGTGTGGAGTCGGGGCCGAACCTGAGGATTCCTCTCCAGTGTTGCCATGGATCTTGGGGTGCTTCTGAGACTCCCGAGGGGAGTCAGGCCCCGTCTCGAGTGGGGGCATCCACGTGCGCTTCCCTCCCGAGCTGCAGCAGTAGTGTCACGCTTCCTGTCATGTGGATCAAGGGATCTGTGGCTTTCCCTCGAGGCTTTCCCACGAGGCTTTCCCACAGGGCTGTGCCACGTGCCACCTTGGTGTGAGTCGATCCTCGGCGTGAAAGACGTGCCGGTGAAGGGAAAAGAGGTTCCTCTGGAATGGTCTGAGACATCTGGGGGACTCTTGGAATGGTGGCACGACCCTGGAGTTCCTCTCGCCGTTCCTGTTGAGAGGCCTCCTCTTGAGATGCGACGGGAACGCCGGGAACTCTTTCCCGACGAAGCAGGGAAAGGATCCCTCATCTCAAGCTACGAGGCGGAAACGGGGCTCCTCTGGATGTGGGCGGGACCCTCGTGATTCCTCTCGAGGGGAGACGGGTATGTCGGGGAACTTCTTGATTTGCACCAAGGTTGTGAAGGACCCTTTCGAAGTTCCAGAGGTGAGGTGTGATCAGCCTCGAGACGCCTCAGCGGAAATGGGCCTCATCTCGCCTGGAGGGGAGAACCTCCTGGATTTTCTCGTGTTGCGGCAGGTCTTCTCGAGTTACGACGGGGACCTCAGGGACCCGCTCTGGTGGCCTCAGGAAAGGCCAGTCCCCATGCGAGTTGCTAGGGGACCTCTCGGGATTCCTCTCCCGTCCATGCTGGGGCCTCAGTCCTTGTGTGGAGTCGGGGCCGGAACCTGAGGATTCCTCTCCAGTGTTGCCAAGGATCTTGGGGTGCTTCTGAGTCTCCCCAGGGGAGTCAGGCCTCGTCTCGAGTGGGGGCATGCATGTGCGTTTCCTCCCGAGCTGCAGCAGTAGTGTCACGCTTCCTGTCACGTGGATCAAGGGATCTGTGGCTTTCCCTCGAGGCTTTCCCACGAGGCTTTCCCACAGGGCTGTGCCACGTGCCACCTTGTTGTGAGTCGATCCTCGGCGTGAAAGACGAGCCGGTGAAGGGAAAAGAGGTTCCTCTGGAATGGACTGAGACATCTGGGGGACTCTTGGAATGGTGGCACGACCCTGGAGTTCCTCTCGCCGTTCCTGTTGAGAGGGCCTCCTCTTGAGGTGCGACGGGAACGCCGGGAACTCTTTCCCGACGAAGCAGGGAAAGGATCCCTCATCTCGAGCTACGAGGTGGAAACGGGGCTCCTCTGGATGTGGGCGGGACCCACGTGTTTCCTCTCGAGTGGAGACGGGTATGTCGGGGAACTTCTTGATTTGCACCAAGGGCGTGAAGGACCCTTTCGAAGTTCCAGAGGTGAGGTGTGATCAGCCTCGAGACGCCTCAGCGGAAATGGGCATCATCTCGCCTGGAGGGGAGAACCTCCTGGATTTTCTCGAGTTGCGGCAGGTTTTCTCGAGTTACGACGGGGACCTCAGGGACCCGCTCTGGTGGCCTCAAGAAAGGCCAGTCCCCGTACGAGTTGCTAGGGGCCATATCGGGATTCCTCTCCCGTCCATGCCGGGGCCTAAGACCTTGTTTGGAGTCGGGGCCGAACCTGAGGATTCCTCTCCAGTGTTGCCATGGTTCTTGGGGTGCTTCTGAGTCTCCCGAGGGGAGTCAGGCCTCGTCTCGAGTGGGGGCATCCACGTGGGCTTCCCTCCCGAGCTGCAGCAGTAGTGTCACGCTTCCTGTCACGTGGATCAAGGGATCTGTGGCTTTCCCTCGAGGCTTTCCCACGAGGCTTTCCCACAGGGCTGTGCCACGTGCCACCTTGGTGTGAGTCGATCCTCGGCGTGAAAGACGTGCCGGTGAAGGGAAAAGAGGTTCCTCTGGAATGGACTGAGACATCTGGGGGACTCTTGAAATGGTGGCACGACCCTGGTGTTCCTCTCGCCGTTCCTGTTGAGAGGGCCTCCTCTTGAGATGCGACGGGAACGCCGGGAACTCTTTCCCGACGAAGCAGGGAAAGGATCCCTCATCTCAAGCTACGAGGCGGAAACGGGGCTCCTCTGGATGTGGGCGGGACCCTCGTGATTCCTCTCGAGGGGAGACGGGTATGTCGGGGAACTTCTTGATTTGCACCAAGGTTGTGAAGGACCCTTTCGAAGTTCCAGAGGTGAGGTGTGATCAGCCTCGAGACGCCTCAGCGGAAATGGGCCTCATCTCGCCTGGAGGGGAGAACCTCCTGGATTTTCTCGTGTTGCGGCAGGTCTTCTCGAGTTACGACGGGGACATCAGGGACCCGCTCTGGTGGCCTCAGGAAAGGCCAGTCCCCATGCGAGTTGCTAGGGGACCTCTCGGGATTCCTCTCCCGTCCATGCTGGGGCCTCAGTCCTTGTGTGGAGTCGGGGCCGGAACCTGAGGATTCCTCTCCAGTGTTGCCAAGGATCTTGGGGTGCTTCTGAGTCTCCCCAGGGGAGTCAGGCCTCGTCTCGAGTGGGGGCATGCATGTGCGTTTCCTCCCGAGCTGCAGCAGTAGTGTCACGCTTCCTGTCACGTGGATCAAGGGATCTGTGGCTTTCCCTCGAGGCTTTCCCACGAGGCTTTCCCACAGGGCTGTGCCACATGCCACCTTGTTGTGAATCGATCCTCGGCGTGAAAGACGAGCCGGTGAAGGGAAAAGAGGTTCCTCTGGAATGGACTGAGACATCTGGGGGACTCTTGGAATGGTGGCACGACCCTGGAGTTCCTCTCGCCGTTCCTTTTGAGAGGGCCTCCTCTTGAGGTGCGACGGGAACGCCGGGAACTCTTTCCCGACGAAGCAGGGAAAGGATCCCTCATCTCGAGCTACGAGGTGGAAACGGGGCTCCTCTGGATGTGGGCGGGACCCACGTGTTTCCTCTCGAGTGGAGACGGGTATGTCGGGGAACTTCTTGATTTGCACCAAGGGCGTGAAGGACCCTTTCGAAGTTCCAGAGGTGAGGTGTGATCAGCCTCGAGACGCCTCAGGGGAAATGGGCCTCATCTCGCCTGGAGGGGAGAACCTCCTGGATTTTCTCGAGTTGCGGCAGGTTTTCTCGAGTTACGACGGGGACCTCAGGGATCCGCTCTGGTGGCCTCAAGAAAGGCCAGTCCCCGTGCGAGTTGCTAGGGGCCATATCGGGATTCCTCTCCCGTCCATGCCGGGGCCTAAGACCTTGTTTGGAGTCGGGGCCGAACCTGAGGATTCCTCTCCAGTGTTGCCATGGTTCTTGGGGTGCTTCTGAGTCTCCCGAGGGGAGTCAGGCCTCGTCTCGAGTGGGGGCATCCACGTGGCTTCCCTCCCGAGCTGCAGCAGTAGTGTCACGCTTCCTGTCACGTGGATCAAGGGATCTGTGGCTTTCCCTCCAGGCTTTCCCACGAGGCTTTCCCACAGGGCTGTGCCACGTGCCACCTTGGTGTGAGTCGATCCTCGGCGTGAAAGACGTGCCGGTGAAGGGAAAAGAGGTTCCTCTGGAATGGACTGAGACATCTGGGGGACTCTTGGAATGGTGGCACGACCCTGGAGTTCCTCTCGCCGTTCCTGTTGAGAGGGCCTCCTCTTGAGGTGCGACGGGAACGCCGGGAACTCTTTCCCGACGAAGCAGGGAAAGGATCCCTCATCTCGAGCTACGAGGTGGAAACGGGGCTCCTCTGGATGTGGGCGGGACCCACGTGTTTCCTCTCGAGTGGAGACGGGTATGTCGGGGAACTTCTTGATTTGCACCAAGGGCGTGAAGGACCCTTTCGAAGTTCCAGAGGTGAGGTGTGATCAGCCTCGAGACGCCTCAGCGGAAATGGGCATCATCTCGCCTGGAGGGGAGAACCTCCTGGATTTTCTCGAGTTGCGGCAGGTTTTCTCGAGTTACGACGGGGACCTCAGGGACCCGCTCTGGTGGCCTCAAGAAAGGCCAGTCCCCGTACGAGTTGCTAGGGGCCATATCGGGATTCCTCTCCCGTCCATGACGGGGCCTAAGACCTTGTTTGGAGTCGGGGCCGAACCTGAGGATTCCTCTCCAGTGTTGCCATGGTTCTTGGGGTGCTTCTGAGTCTCCCGAGGGGAGTCAGGCCTCGTCTCGAGTGGGGGCATCCACGTGCGCTTCCCTCCCGAGCTGCAGCAGTAGTGTCACGCTTCCTGTCACGTGGATCAAGGGATCTGTGGCTTTCCCTCGAGGCTTTCCCACGAGGCTTTCCCACAGGGCTGTGCCACGTGCCACCTTGGTGTGAGTCGATCCTCGGCGTGAAAGACGTGCCGGTGAAGGGAAAAGAGGTTCCTCTGGAATGGACTGAGACATCTGGGGGACTCTTGAAATGGTGGCACGACCCTGGTGTTCCTCTCGCCGTTCCTGTTGAGAGGGCCTCCTCTTGAGATGCGACGGGAACGCCGGGAACTCTTTCCCGACGAAGCAGGGAAAGGATCCCTCATCTCAAGCTACGAGGCGGAAACGGGGCTCCTCTGGATGTGGGCGGGACCCTCGTGATTCCTCTCGAGGGGAGACGGGTATGTCGGGGAACTTCTTGATTTGCACCAAGGTTGTGAAGGACCCTTTCGAAGTTCCAGAGGTGAGGTGTGATCAGCCTCGAGACGCCTCAGCGGAAATGGGCCTCATCTCGCCTGGAGGGGAGAACCTCCTGGATTTTCTCGTGTTGCGGCAGGTCTTCTCGAGTTACGACGGGGACATCAGGGACCCGCTCTGGTGGCCTCAGGAAAGGCCAGTCCCCATGCGAGTTGCTAGGGGACCTCTCGGGATTCCTCTTCCGTCCATGCTGGGGCCTCAGTCCTTGTGTGGAGTCGGGGCCGGAACCTGAGGATTCCTCTCCAGTGTTGCCAAGGATCTTGGGGTGCTTCTGAGTCTCCCCAGGGGAGTCAGGCCTCGTCTCGAGTGGGGGCATGCATGTGCGTTTCCTCCCGAGCTGCAGCAGTAGTGTCACGCTTCCTGTCACGTGGATCAAGGGATCTGTGGCTTTCCCTCGAGGCTTTCCCACGAGGCTTTCCCACAGGGCTGTGCCACATGCCACCTTGTTGTGAGTCGATCCTCGGCGTGAAAGACGAGCCGGTGAAGGGAAAAGAGGTTCCTCTGGAATGGACTGAGACATCTGGGGGACTCTTGGAATGGTGGCACGACCCTGGAGTTCCTCTCGCCGTTCCTGTTGAGAGGGCCTCCTCTTGAGGTGCGACGGGAACGCCGGGAACTCTTTCCCGACGAAGCAGGGAAAGGATCCCTCATCTCGAGCTACGAGGTGGAAACGGGGCTCCTCTGGATGTGGGCGGGACCCACGTGTTTCCTCTCGAGTGGAGACGGGTATGTCGGGGAACTTCTTGATTTGCACCAAGGGCGTGAAGGACCCTTTCGAAGTTCCAGAGGTGAGGTGTGATCAGCCTCGAGACGCCTCAGGGGAAATGGGCCTCATCTCGCCTGGAGGGGAGAACCTCCTGGATTTTCTCGAGTTGCGGCAGGTTTTCTCGAGTTACGACGGGGACCTCAGGGACCCGCTCTGGTGGCCTCAAGAAAGGCCAGTCCCCGTGCGAGTTGCTAGGGGCCATATCGGGATTCCTCTCCCGTCCATGCCGGGGCCTAAGACCTTGTTTGGAGTCGGGGCCGAACCTGAGGATTCCTCTCCAGTGTTGCCATGGTTCTTGGGGTGCTTCTGAGTCTCCCGAGGGGAGTCAGGCCTCGTCTCGAGTGGGGGCATCCACGTGGGCTTCCCTCCCGAGCTGCAGCAGTAGTGTCACGCTTCCTGTCACGTGGATCAAGGGATCTGTGGCTTTCCCTCGAGGCTTTCCCACGAGGCTTTCCCACAGGGCTGTGCCACGTGCCACCTTGGTGTGAGTCGATCCTCGGCGTGAAAGACGTGCCGGTGAAGGGAAAAGAGGTTCCTCTGGAATGGACTGAGACATCTGGGGGACTCTTGGAATGGTGGCACGACCCTGGAGTTCCTCTCGCCGTTCCTGTTGAGAGGGCCTCCTCTTGAGATGCGACGGGAACGCCGGGAACTCTTTCCCGACGAAGCAGGGAAAGGATCCCTCATCTCAAGCTACGAGGCGGAAACGGGGCTCCTCTGGATGTGGGCGGGACCCTCGTGATTCCTCTCGAGGGGAGACGGGTATGTCGGGGAACTTTTTGATTTGCACCAAGGTTGTGAAGGACCCTTTCGAAGTTCCAGAGGTGAGGTGTGATCAGCCTCGAGACGCCTCAGCGGAAATGGGCCTCATCTCGCCTGGAGGGGAGAACCTCCTGGATTTTCTCGTGTTGCGGCAGGTCTTCTCGAGTTACGACGGGGACCTCAGGGACCCGCTCTGGTGGCCTCAGGAAAGGCCAGTCCCCATGCGAGTTGCTAGGGGACCTCTCGGGATTCCTCTCCCGTCCATGCCGGGGCCTCAGTCCTTGTGTGGAGTCGGGGCCGGAACCTGAGGATTCCTCTCCAGTGTTGCCAAGGATCTTGGGGTGCTTCTGAGTCTCCCCAGGGGAGTCAGGCCTCGTCTCGAGTGGGGGCATGCATGTGCGTTTCCTCCCGAGCTGCAGCAGTAGTGTCACGCTTCCTGTCACGTGGATCAAGGGATCTGTGGCTTTCCCTCGAGGCTTTCCCACGAGGCTTTCCCACAGGGCTGTGCCACGTGCCACCTTGTTGTGAGTCGATCCTCGGCGTGAAAGACGAGCCGGTGAAGGGAAAAGAGGTTCCTCTGGAATGGACTGAGACATCTGGGGGACTCTTGGAATGGTGGCACGACCCTGGAGTTCCTCTCGCCGTTCCTGTTGAGAGGGCCTCCTCTTGAGGTGCGACGGGAACGCCGGGAACTCTTTCCCGACGAAGCAGGGAAAGGATCCCTCATCTCGAGCTACGAGGTGGAAACGGGGCTCCTCTGGATGTGGGCGGGACCCACGTGTTTCCTCTCGAGTGGAGACGGGTATGTCGGGGAACTTCTTGATTTGCACCAAGGGCGTGAAGGACCCTTTCGAAGTTCCAGAGGTGAGGTGTGATCAGCCTCGAGACGCCTCAGGGGAAATGGGCCTCATCTCGCCTGGAGGGGAGAACCTCCTGGATTTTCTCGAGTTGCGGCAGGTTTTCTCGAGTTACGACGGGGACCTCAGGGACCCGCTCTGGTGGCCTCAAGAAAGGCCAGTCCCCGTGCGAGTTGCTAGGGGCCATATCGGGATTCCTCTCCCGTCCATGCCGGGGCCTAAGACCTTGTTTGGAGTCGGGGCCGAACCTGAGGATTCCTCTCCAGTGTTGCCATGGTTCTTGGGGTGCTTCTGAGTCTCCCGAGGGGAGTCAGGCCTCGTCTCGAGTGGGGGCATCCACGTGGGCTTCCCTCCCGAGCTGCAGCAGTAGTGTCACGCTTCCTGTCACGTGGATCAAGGGATCTGTGGCTTTCCCTCGAGGCTTTCCCACGAGGCTTTCCCACAGGGCTGTGCCACGTGCCACCTTGGTGTGAGTCGATCCTCGGCGTGAAAGACGTGCCGGTGAAGGGAAAAGAGGTTCCTCTGGAATGGACTGAGACATCTGGGGGACTCTTGGAATGGTGGCACGACCCTGGAGTTCCTCTCGCCGTTCCTGTTGAGAGGGCCTCCTCTTGAGATGCGACGGGAACGCCGGGAACTCTTTCCCGACGAAGCAGGGAAAGGATCCCTCATCTCAAGCTACGAGGCGGAAACGGGGCTCCTCTGGATGTGGGCGGGACCCTCGTGATTCCTCTCGAGGGGAGACGGGTATGTCGGGGAACTTCTTGATTTGCACCAAGGTTGTGAAGGACCCTTTCGAAGTTCCAGAGGTGAGGTGTGATCAGCCTCGAGACGCCTCAGCGGAAATGGGCCTCATCTCGCCTGGAGGGGAGAACCTCCTGGATTTTCTCGTGTTGCGGCAGGTCTTCTCGAGTTACGACGGGGACCTCAGGGACCCGCTCTGGTGGCCTCAGGAAAGGCCAGTCCCCATGCGAGTTGCTAGGGGACCTCTCGGGATTCCTCTCCCGTCCATGCCGGGGCCTCAGTCCTTGTGTGGAGTCGGGGCTGGAAACTGAGGATTCCTCTCCAGTGTTGCCAAGGATCTTGGGGTGCTTCTGAGTCTCCCCAGGGGAGTCAGGCCTCGTCTGGGGTGGGGGCATGCATGTGCGTTTCCTCCCGAGCTGCAGCAGTAGTGTCACGCTTCCTGTCACGTGGATCAAGGGATCTGTGGCTTTCCCTCGAGGCTTTCCCACGAGGCTTTCCCACAGGGCTGTGCCACGTGCCACCTTGTTGTGAGTCGATCCTCGGCGTGAAAGACGAGCCGGTGAAGGGAAAAGAGGTTCCTCTGGAATGGACTGAGACATCTGGGGGACTCTTGGAATGGTGGCACGACCCTGGAGTTCCTCTCGCCGTTCCTGTTGAGAGGGCCTCCTCTTGAGGTGCGACGGGAACGCCGGGAACTCTTTCCCGACGAAGCAGGGAAAGGATCCCTCATCTCGAGCTACGAGGTGGAAACGGAGCTCCTCTGGATGTGGGCGGGACCCACGTGTTTCCTCTCGAGTGGAGACGGGTATGTCGGGGAACTTCTTGATTTTCACCAAGGGCGTGAAGGACCCTTTCGAAGTTCCAGAGGTGAGGTGTGATCAGCCTCGAGACGCCTCAGGGGAAATGGGCCTCATCTCGCCTGGAGGGGAGAACCTCCTGGATTTTCTCGAGTTGCGGCAGGTTTTCTCGAGTTACGACGGGGACCTCAGGGACCCGCTCTGGTGGCCTCAAGAAAGGCCAGTCCCCGTGCGAGTTGCTAGGGGCCATATCGGGATTCCTCTCCCGTCCATGCCGGGGCCTAAGACCTTGTTTGGAGTCGGGGCCGAACCTGAGGATTCCTCTCCAGTGTTGCCATGGTTCTTGGGGTGCTTCTGAGTCTCCCGAGGGGAGTCAGGCCTCGTCTCGAGTGGGGGCATCCACGTGGGCTTCCCTCCCGAGCTGCAGCAGTAGTGTCACGCTTCCTGTCACGTGGATCAAGGGATCTGTGGCTTTCCCTCGAGGCTTTCCCACGAGGCTTTCCCACAGGGCTGTGCCACGTGCCACCTTGGTGTGAGTCGATCCTCGGCGTGAAAGACGTGCCGGTGAAGGGAAAAGAGGTTCCTCTGGAATGGACTGAGACATCTGGGGGACTCTTGGAATGGTGGCACGACCCTGGAGTTCCTCTCGCCGTTCCTGTTGAGAGGGCCTCCTCTTGAGATGCGACGGGAACGCCGGGAACTCTTTCCCGACGAAGCAGGGAAAGGATCCCTCATCTCAAGCTACGAGGCGGAAACGGGGCTCCTCTGGATGTGGGCGGGACCCTCGTGATTCCTCTCGAGGGGAGACGGGTATGTCGGGGAACTTCTTGATTTGCACCAAGGTTGTGAAGGACCCTTTCGAAGTTCCAGAGGTGAGGTGTGATCAGCCTCGAGATGCCTCAGCGGAAATGGGCCTCATCTCGCCTGGAGGGGAGAACCTCCTGGATTTTCTCGTGTTGCGGCAGGTCTTCTCGAGTTACGACGGGGACCTCAGGGACCCGCTCTGGTGGCCTCAGGAAAGGCCAGTCCCCATGCGAGTTGCTAGGGGACCTCTCGGGATTCCTCTCCCGTCCATGCCGGGGCCTCAGTCCTTGTGTGGAGTCGGGGCCGGAACCTGAGGATTCCTCTCCAGTGTTGCCAAGGATCTTGGGGTGCTTCTGAGTCTCCCCAGGGGAGTCAGGCCTCGTCTCGAGTGGGGGCATGCATGTGCGTTTCCTCCCGAGCTGCAGCAGTAGTGTCACGCTTCCTGTCACGTGGATCAAGGGATCTGTGGCTCTCCCTCGAGGCTTTCCCACGAGGCTTACCCACAGGGCTGTGCCACGTGCCACCTTGTTGTGAGTCGATCCTCGGCGTGAAAGACGAGCCGGTGAAGGGAAAAGAGGTTCCTCTGGAATGGACTGAGACATCTGGGGTACTCTTGGAATGGTGGCACGACCCTGGAGTTCCTCTCGCCGTTCCTGTTGAGAGGGCCTCCTCTTGAGGTGCGACGGGAACGCCGGGAACTCTTTCCCGACGAAGCAGGGAAAGGATCCCTCATCTCGAGCTACGAGGCGGAAACGGGGCTCCTCTGGATGTGGGCGGGACCCATGTGTTTCCTCTCGAGTGGAGACGGGTATGTCGGGGAACTTCTTGATTTGCACCAAGGGCGTGAAGGACCCTTTCGAAGTTCCAGAGGTGAGGTGTGATCAGCCTCGAGACGCCTCAGCGGAAATGGGCATCATCTCGCCTGGAGGGGAGAACCTCCTGGATTTTCTCGAGTTGCGGCAGGTTTTCTCGAGTTACGACGGGGACCTCAGGGACCCGCTCTGGTGGCCTCAAGAAAGGCCAGTCCCCGTGCGAGTTGCTAGGGGCCATATCGGGATTCCTCTCCCGTCCATGACGGGGCCTAAGACCTTGTTTGGAGTCGGGGCCGAACCTGAGGATTCCTCTCCAGTGTTGCCATGGTTCTTGGGGTGCTTCTGAGTCTCCCGAGGGGAGTCAGGCCTCGTCTCGAGTGGGGGCATCCACGTGGGCTTCCCTCCCGAGCTGCAGCAGTAGTGTCACGCTTCCTGTCACGTGGATCAAGGGATCTGTGGCTTTCCCTCGAGGCTTTCCCACGAGGCTTTCCCACAGGGCTGTGCCACGTGCCACCTTGGTGTGAGTCGATCCTCGGCGTGAAAGACGTGCCGGTGAAGGGAAAAGAGGTTCCTCTGGAATGGACTGAGACATCTGGGGGACTCTTGAAATGGTGGCACGACCCTGGAGTTCCTCTCGCCGTTCCTGTTGAGAGGGCCTCCTCTTGAGATGCGACGGGAACGCCGGGAACTCTTTCCCGACGAAGCAGGGAAAGGATCCCTCATCTCAAGCTACGAGGCGGAAACGGGGCTCCTCTGGATGTGGGCGGGACCCTCGTGATTCCTCTCGAGGGGAGACGGGTATGTCGGGGAACTTCTTGATTTGCACCAAGGTTGTGAAGGACCCTTTCGAAGTTCCAGAGGTGAGGTGTGATCAGCCTCGAGACGCCTCAGCGGAAATGGGCCTCATCTCGCCTGGAGGGGAGAACCTCCTGGATTTTCTCGTGTTGCGGCAGGTCTTCTCGAGTTACGACGGGGACATCAGGGACCCGCTCTGGTGGCCTCAGGAAAGGCCAGTCCCCATGCGAGTTGCTAGGGGACCTCTCGGGATTCCTCTCCCGTCCATGCTGGGGCCTCAGTCCTTGTGTGGAGTCGGGGCCGGAACCTGAGGATTCCTCTCCAGTGTTGCCAAGGATCTTGGGGTGCTTCTGAGTCGCCCCAGGGGAGTCAGACCTCGTCTCGAGTGTGGGCATGCATGTGCGTTTCCTCCCGAGCTGCAGCAGTAGTGTCACGCTTCCTGTCACGTGGATCAAGGGATCTGTGGCTTTCCCTCGAGGCTTTCCCACGAGGCTTTCCCACAGGGCTGTGCCACATGCCACCTTGTTGTGAGTCGATGCTCGGCGTGAAAGACGAGCCGGTGAAGGGAAAAGAGGTTCCTCTGGAATGGACTGAGACATCTGGGGGACTCTTGGAATGGTGGCACGACCCTGGAGTTCCTCTCGCCGTTCCTGTTGAGAGGGCCTCCTCTTGAGGTGCGACGGGAACGCCGGGAACTCTTTCCCGACGAAGCAGGGAAAGGATCCCTCATCTCGAGCTACGAGGTGGAAACGGGGCTCCTCTGGATGTGGGCGGGACCCACGTGTTTACTCTCGAGTGGAGACGGGTATGTCGGGGAACTTCTTGATTTGCACCAAGGGCGTGAAGGACCCTTTCGAAGTTCCAGAGGTGAGGTGTGATCAGCCTCGAGACGCCTCAGGGGAAATGGGCCTCATCTCGCCTGGAGGGGAGAACCTCCTGGATTTTCTCGAGTTGCGGCAGGTTTTCTCGAGTTACGACGGGGACCTCAGGGACCCGCTCTGGTGGCCTCAAGAAAGGCCAGTCCCCGTGCGAGTTGCTAGGGGCCATATCAGGATTCCTCTCCCGTCCATGCCGGGGCCTAAGACCTTGTTTGGAGTCGGGGCCGAACCTGAGGATTCCTCTCCAGTGTTGCCATGGTTCTTGGGGTGCTTCTGAGTCTCCCGAGGGGAGTCAGGCCTCGTCTCGAGTGGGGGCATCCACGTGGGCTTCCCTCCCGAGCTGCAGCAGTAGTGTCACGCTTCCTGTCACGTGGATCAAGGGATCTGTGGCTTTCCCTCGAGGCTTTCCCACGAGGCTTTCCCACAGGGCTGTGCCACGTGCCACCTTGGTGTGAGTCGATCCTCGGCGTGAAAGACGTGCCGGTGAAGGGAAAAGAGGTTCCTCTGGAATGGACTGAGACATCTGGGGGACTCTTGGAATGGTGGCACGACCCTGGAGTTCCTCTCGCCGTTCCTGTTGAGAGGGCCTCCTCTTGAGATGCGACGGGAACGCCGGGAACTCTTTCCCGACGAAGCAGGGAAAGGATCCCTCATCTCAAGCTACGAGGCGGAAACGGGGCTCCTCTGGATGTGGGCGGGACCCTCGTGATTCCTCTCGAGGGGAGACGGGTATGTCGGGGAACTTCTTGATTTGCACCAAGGTTGTGAAGGACCCTTTCGAAGTTCCAGAGGTGAGGTGTGATCAGCCTCGAGATGCCTCAGCGGAAATGGGCCTCATCTCGCCTGGAGGGGAGAACCTCCTGGATTTTCTCGTGTTGCGGCAGGTCTTCTCGAGTTACGACGGGGACCTCAGGGACCCGCTCTGGTGGCCTCAGGAAAGGCCAGTCCCCATGCGAGTTGCTAGGGGACCTCTCGGGATTCCTCTCCCGTCCATGCCGGGGCCTCAGTCCTTGTGTGGAGTCGGGGCCGGAACCTGAGGATTCCTCTCCAGTGTTGCCATGGATCTTGGGGTGCTTCTCAGTCTCCCCAGGGGAGTCAGGCCTCGTCTCGAGTGGGGGCATGCACGTGCGCTTTCCTCCCGAGCTGCAGCAGTAGTGTCACGCTTCCTGTCATGTGGATCAAGGGATCTGTTGCTTTCTCTCGAGGCTGTCCTTCGAGGCTTTCCCACGAGGCTTTCCCACAGGGCTGTGCCACGTGCCACCTTGGTGTGAGTCGATCCTCGGCGTGAAAGACGAGCCGGTGAAGGGAAAAGAGGTTCCTCTGGAATGGACTGAGACATCTGGGGGTCTCTTGGAATGGTGGCACGACCCTGGAGTTCCTCTCGCCGTTCCTGTTGAGAGGGCCTCCTCTTGAGGTGCGACGGGAAAGCCGGGAACTCTTTCCCGACGAAGCAGGGAAAGGATCCCTCATCTCGATCTGCGAGGCGGAAACGGGGCTCCTCTGGATGTGGGCGGGACCCACGTGTTTCCTCTCGAGTGGAGACGGGTATGTCCGGGAACTTCTTGTTTTGCACCATGGTTGTGAAGGACCCTTTCGAAGTTCCAGAGGTGAGGTGTGATCAGCCTCGAGACGCCTCAGCGGAAATGGGCCTCATCTCGCCTGGAGGGGAGAACCTCCTGGATTTTGTGGAGTTGCGGCAGGTCTTCTCGAGTTACGACGGGGACCTCAGGGACCCGCTCTGGTGGCCTCAGGAAAGGCCAGTCCCCATGCGAGTTGCTAGGGGACCTCTCGGGATTCCTCTCCCGTCCATGCCGGGAGCTCAGTCCTTGTGTGGAGTCTGGGCCGGAACCTGAGGATTCCTCTCCCGTGTTGCCAAGGATCTTGGGGTGCTTCTGAGTCTCCCCAGGGGAGTCAGGCCTCGTCTCGAGTGGGGGCATGCACGTGCGCTTTCCTTCCGAGCTGCAGCAGTAGTGTCACGCTTCCTGTCACGTGGGTCAAGGGATCTGTTGCTTTCTCTCGAGGCTGTCCCTCGAGGCTTTCCCACGAGGCTTTCCCACAGGGCTGTGCCACGTGCCACCTTGGTGTGAGTCGATCCCCGGCGTGAAAGACGTGCCGGTGAAGGGAAAAGAGGTTTCTCTGGAATGGACTGAGACATCTGGGGGACTCTTGGAAAGGTGGCACGACCCTGGAGTTCCTCTCGCCTTTCCTGTTTAGAGGGCCTCCTATTGAGATGGGTCGGGAACGCCGGGATCTCTTTCCTGACGAAGCAGGGAAAGGATCCCTCATCTCGAGCTACGAGGCGGAAACGGGGCTCCTCTGGATGTGGACGGGACCCTCGTGATTCCTCTCGAGTGGAGACGGGTATGTCGCGGAACTTCTTGATTTGCACATAGGGTGTGAAGGACCCTTTCGAAGTTCCAGAGGGGAGGTGTGATCAGCCTCGAGACGCCTCAGCGGAAATGGGCCTCATCTCGCATGGAGGGAAGAACCTACTGGATTTTCTCGAGTTGCGGCAGGTCTTCTCGAGTTACGACGGGGTCCTCAGGGACCCGCTCTGGTGGCCTCAGGAAAGGCCAGTCCCCGTGCGAGTTGCTAGGGGCCATCTCGGGATTCCTCTCCCGTCCATGCCTGGGCCTAAGACCTTGTTGGAGTCGGGGCCGAACCTGAGGATTCCTCTCCAGTGTTGACATGGATCTTTGGGTGCCTCTGAGTCTCCCCAAGGGAGTCAATCCTCGTCTCGAGTGTGGGAATGCACGTGCGCTTCCCTCCCGAGCTGCAGTAGTAGGGTCACGCTTCCTGTCACGTGGATCAAGGGATCTGTGGCTTTCCCTCGAGGCTTTCCCTCGAGGCTTTCCGACGAGGCTTACCCACAGGGCTGTGCCAAGTGCCACCTTGTTGTGAGTCGATCCTCGGCGTGAAAGACGAGCCAGTGAAGGGAAAAGAGGTTCCTCGTTAATGGACTGAGACATCTGGGGGACTCTTGGAATGGTGGCACGACCCTGGCGTTCCTCTCGTCGTCCTCCTCTTGAGATGCGACGGGAACGCCGGGAATTCTTTCACGACGAAGCAGGGAAAGGATCCCTCACCTCGAGCAACGAGGCGGAAACGGGGCTCCTCTGGATGTGGACGGGACCCTCGTGATTCCTCTAGAGTGGAGACGGGTATGTCGGGTAACTTCTTGATTTGCACCAAGGGTGTGAAGGAGCCTTTCGAAGTTCCAGAGGTGAGGTGTGATCTGCCTCGAGACGCCTCAGCGGAAATGGGCCTCATCTCGCCTGGAGGGGAGAACCTCCTGGATTTTCTCGAGTTGCGGCAGGTCTTCTCGAGTTACGACGGGGACCTCAGGGACCCGCTCTGGTGGCCTCAGGAAAGGCCAGTCCCCATGCGAGTTGCTAGGGGACCTCTCGGGATTCCTCTCCCGTCCATGCCGGGGCCTCAGTCCTTGTGTGGAGTCGGGGCCGGAACCTGAGGATTCCTCTCCAGTGTTGCCATGGATCTTGGGGTGCTTCTCAGTCTCCCCAGGGGAGTCAGGCCTCGTCTCGAGTGGGGGCATGCACGTGCGCTTTCCTCCCGATCTGCAGCAGTAGTGTCACGCTTCCTGTCATGTGGATCAAGGGATCTGTTGCTTTCTCTCGAGGCTGTCCTTCGAGGCTTTCCCACGAGGCTTTCCCACAGGGCTGTGCCACGTGCCACCTTGGTGTGAGTCGATCCTCGGCGTGAAAGACGAGCCGGTGAAGGGAAAAGAGGTTCCTCTGGAATGGACTGAGACATCTGGGGGACTCTTGGAATGGTGGCACGACCCTGGAGTTACTCTCGCCGTTCCTGTTGAGAGGGCCTCCTCTTGAGGTGCGACGGGAAAGCCGGGAACTCTTTCCCGACGAAGCAGGGAAAGGATCCCTCATCTCGATCTGCGAGGCGGAAACGGGGCTCCTCTGGATGTGGGCGGGACCCACGTGTTTCCTCTCGAGTGGAGACGGGTATGTCCGGGAACTTCTTGTTTTGCACCATGGTTGTGAAGGACCCTTTCGAAGTTCCAGAGGTGAGGTGTGATCAGCCTCGAGACGCCTCAGCGGAAATGGGCCTCATCTCGCCTGGAGGGGAGAACCTCCTGGATTTTGTGGAGTTGCGGCAGGTCTTCTCGAGTTACGACGGGGACCTCAGGGACCCGCTCTGGTGGCCTCAGGAAAGGCCAGTCCCCATGCGAGTTGCTAGGGGACCTCTCGGGATTCCTCTCCCGTCCATGCCGGGAGCTCAGTCCTTGTGTGGAGTCTGGGCCGGAACCTGAGGATTCCTCTCCCGTGTTGCCAAGGATCTTGGGGTGCTTCTGAGTCTCCCCAGGGGAGTCAGGCCTCGTCTCGAGTGGGGGCATGCACGTGCGCTTTCCTTCCGAGCTGCAGCAGTAGTGTCACGCTTCCTGTCACGTGGGTCAAGGGATCTGTTGCTTTCTCTCGAGGCTGTCCCTCGAGGCTTTCCCACGAGGCTTTCCCACAGGGCTGTGCCACGTGCCACCTTGGTGTGAGTCGATCCCCGGCGTGAAAGACGTGCCGGTGAAGGGAAAAGAGGTTTCTCTGGAATGGACTGAGACATCTGGGGGACTCTTGGAAAGGTGGCACGACCCTGGAGTTCCTCTCGCCTTTCCTGTTTAGAGGGCCTCCTATTGAGATGGGTCGGGAACGCCGGGAACTCTTTCCTGACGAAGCAGGGAAAGGATCCCTCATCTCGAGCTACGAGGCGGAAACGGGGCTCCTCTGGATGTGGACGGGACCCTCGTGATTCCTCTCGAGTGGAGACGGGTATGTCGCGGAACTTCTTGATTTGCACATAGGGTGTGAAGGACCCTTTCGAAGTTCCAGAGGGGAGGTGTGATCAGCCTCGAGACGCCTCAGCGGAAATGGGCCTCATCTCGCATGGAGGGAAGAACCTACTGGATTTTCTCGAGTTGCGGCAGGTCTTCTCGAGTTACGACGGGGTCCTCAGGGACCCGCTCTGGTGGCCTCAGGAAAGGCCAGTCCCCGTGCGAGTTGCTAGGGGCCATCTCGGGATTCCTCTCCCGTCCATGCCTGGGCCTAAGACCTTGTTGGAGTCGGGGCCGAACCTGAGGATTCCTCTCCAGTGTTGACATGGATCTTTGGGTGCCTCTGAGTCTCCCCAAGGGAGTCAATCCTCGTCTCGAGTGGGGGAATGCACGTGCGCTTCCCTCCCGAGCTGCAGTAGTAGGGTCACGCTTCCTGTCACGTGGATCAAGGGATCTGTGGCTTTCCCTCGAGGCTTTCCCTCGAGGCTTTCCGACGAGGCTTTCCCACAGGGCTGTGCCAAGTGCCACCTTGTTGTGAGTCGATCCTCGGCGTGAAAGACGAGCCAGTGAAGGGAAAAGAGGTTCCTCGTTAATGGACTGAGACATCTGGGGGACTCTTGGAATGGTGGCACGACCCTGGCGTTCCTCTCGTCGTCCTCCTCTTGAGATGCGACGGGAACGCCGGGAATTCTTTCACGACGAAGCAGGGAAAGGATCCCTCACCTCGAGCAACGAGGCGGAAACGGGGCTCCTCTGGATGTGGACGGGACCCTCGTGATTCCTCTAGAGTGGAGACGGGTATGTCGGGTAACTTCTTGATTTGCACCAAGGGTGTGAAGGAGCCTTTCGAAGTTCCAGAGGTGAGGTGTGATCTGCCTCGAGACGCCTCAGCGGAAATGGGCCTCATCTCGCCTGGAGGGGAGAACCTCCTGGATTTTCTCGAGTTGCGGCAGGTCTTCTCGAGTTACGACGGGGACCTCAGGGACCCGCTCTGGTGGCCTCAAGAAAGGCCAGTCCCCGTGCGAGTTGCTAGGGGCCATCTCGGGATTCCTCTCCCGTCCATGCCGGGGCCTATGACCTTGCGTGGAGTCGGGTCCGAACCTGAGGATTCCTCTCCAGTGTTGCCATGGATCTTGGGGTGCTTCTGAGTCTCCCCAGAGGAGTCAGGCCTCGTCTCGAGTGGGGGCATGCACGTGGGCTTTCCTCCTGAGCTGCAGCAGTAGTGTCACGCTTCCTGTCACGTGGATCAAGGGATCTGTGTTTTTCCCTCGAGGCTGTCCCTCGAGGCTTTCCCACGAGGCTTTCCCACAGGGCTGTACCACGTGCCACCTTGGTGTGAGTCGTACCTCGGTGTGAAAGTCGAGCCGGTGTAGGGAAAAGAGGTTCCACTGGTATGGACTGAGACATCTGGGGGACTCTTGGAATGGTGGCACGACCCTGGAGTTCCTCTCGCCGTTCCTGTTGAGAGGGCCTCCTCTTGAGATGCGACGGGAACGCCGGGAACTCTTTCCAGACGAAGCAGGGAAAGGATCCCTCATCTCGAGCTACGAGGTGGAAATGGGGCTCCTCTGGATGTGGGCGGAACCCTCGTGTTTCCTCTCGAGGGGAGACGGGTATGTCGGGAAACTTCTTGATTTGCACCAAGGGTGTGAAGGAGCCTTTCGAAGTTCCAGAGGTGAGGTGTGATCTGCCTCGAGACGCCTCAGCGGAAATGGGCCTCATCTCGCCTGGAGGGGAGAACCTCCTGGATTTTCTCGCGTTGCGGCAGGTTTTCTCGAGTTACGACGGGGACCTCAGGGACCCGCTCTGGTGGCCTCAGGAAAGGCCAGTCCCCGTGCGAGTTGCTAGGGGCCATCTCTGGATTGCTCTCCCGTCCATGCCGGGGCCTAAGACCTTGTGTGGAGCCGGGGCCGGAACCTGAGCATTCCTATCCAGTGTTGACATGGATCTTGGGGTGCCTCTGAGTCTCCCCAAGGGAGTCAAGCCTCGTCTCGTGTGGGGGAATGCACGTGCGCTTCCCTCCCGAGCTGCAGCTGTAGGGTCACGCTTCCCGTCACGTGGATCAAGGGATCTGTGGCTTTCCCTCGAGGCTTTCCCTCGAGGCTTTCCCACGAGGCTTTCCCACAGGGCTCTGCCACGTGGCACCCTGCTGTGAGTCGATCCTCTGCGTGAAAGACGAGCCGGTGAAGGGAAAAGAGGTTCCTCTGGAATGGACTGAGACATCTGGGGGACGCTTGGAATGGTGGCACGACCCTGGAGTTCCTCTCGCCGTTCCTGTTGAGAGGGCCTCCTCTTGAGATGCGACGGGAATGCCGGGAATTCTTTCCCGACGAAGCAGGGAAAGGATCCCTCACCTCGAGCTACGAGGCAGAAACGGGGCTCCTCTGGATGTGGCGGGACCCTCGTGTTTCCTCTCGAGTGGAGACGGGTATGTCGGGGAACTTCTTGAGGTGCACCCAGGGTGTGAGGTACCCTTTCGAAGTTCCAGAAGTGAGGTGTGATTAGCCCCGAGAAGCCTCTGCGGAAATGGGCCTCATCTCGCCTGGAGGGGAGAACCTCCTGGATTTTGTGGAGTTGCGGCAGGTCTTCTCGAGTTACGACGGGGACCTCAGGGACCCGCTCTGGTGGCCTCAGGAAAGGCCAGTCCCCATGCGAGTTGCTAGGGGACCTCTCGGGATTCCTCTCCCGTCCATGCCGGGAGCTCAGTCCTTGTGTGGAGTCTGGGCCTGAACCTGAGGATTCCTCTCCCGTGTTGCCAAGGATCTTGGGGTGCTTCTGAGTCTCCCCAGGGGAGTCAGGCCTCGTCTCGAGTGGGGGCATGCACGTGCGCTTTCCTTCCGAGCTGCAGCAGTAGTGTCACGCTTCCTGTCACGTGGGTCAAGGGATCTGTTGCTTTCTCTCGAGGCTGTCCCTCGAGGCTTTCCCACGAGGCTTTCCCACAGGGCTGTGCCACGTGCCACCTTGGTGTGAGTCGATCCCCGGCGTGAAAGACGTGCCGGTGAAGGGAAAAGAGGTTTCTCTGGAATGGACTGAGACATCTGGGGGACTCTTGGAAAGGTGGCACGACCCTGGAGTTCCTCTCGCCTTTCCTGTTTAGAGGGCCTCCTATTGAGATGGGTCGGGAACGCCGGGAACTCTTTCCTGACGAAGCAGGGAAAGGATCCCTCATCTCGAGCTACGAGGCGGAAACGGGGCTCCTCTGGATGTGGACGGGACCCTCGTGATTCCTCTCGAGTGGAGACGGGTATGTCGGGTAACTTCTTGATTTGCACCAAGGGTGTGAAGGAGCCTTTCGAAGTTCCAGAGGTGAGGTGTGATCTGCCTCGAGACGCCTCAGCGGAAATGGGCCTCATCTCGCCTGGAGGGGAGAACCTCCTGGATTTTCTCGAGTTGCGGCAGGTCTTCTCGAGTTACGACGGGGACCTCAGGGACCCGCTCTGGTGGCCTCAAGAAAGGCCAGTCCCCGTGCGAGTTGCTAGGGGCCATCTCGGGATTCCTCTCCCGTCCATGCCGGGGCCTATGACCTTGCGTGGAGTCGGGTCCGAACCTGAGGATTCCTCTCCAGTGTTGCCATGGATCTTGGGGTGCTTCTGAGTCTCCCCAGAGGAGTCAGGCCTCGTCTCGAGTGGGGGCATGCACGTGGGCTTTCCTCCTGAGCTGCAGCAGTAGTGTCACGCTTCCTGTCACGTGGATCAAGGGATCTGTGTTTTTCCCTCGAGGCTGTCCCTCGAGGCTTTCCCACGAGGCTTTCCCACAGGGCTGTACCACGTGCCACCTTGGTGTGAGTCGTACCTCGGTGTGAAAGTCGAGCCGGTGTAGGGAAAAGAGGTTCCACTGGTATGGACTGAGACATCTGGGGGACTCTTGGAATGGTGGCACGACCCTGGAGTTCCTCTCGCCGTTCCTGTTGAGAGGGCCTCCTCTTGAGATGCGACGGGAACGCCGGGAACTCTTTCCAGACGAAGCAGGGAAAGGATCCCTCATCTCGAGCTACGAGGTGGAAATGGGGCTCCTCTGGATGTGGGCGGAACCCTCGTGTTTCCTCTCGAGGGGAGACGGGTATGTCGGGAAACTTCTTGATTTGCACCAAGGGTGTGAAGGAGCCTTTCGAAGTTCCAGAGGTGAGGTGTGATCTGCCTCGAGACGCCACAGCGGAAATGGGCCTCATCTCGCCTGGAGGGGAGAACCTCCTGGATTTTCTCGCGTTGCGGCAGGTTTTCTCGAGTTACGACGGGGACCTCAGGGACCCGCTCTGGTGGCCTCAGGAAAGGCCAGTCCCCGTGCGAGTTGCTAGGGGCCATCTCTGGATTGCTCTCCCGTCCATGCCGGGGCCTAAGACCTTGTGTGGAGCCGGGGCCGGAACCTGAGCATTCCTATCCAGTGTTGACATGGATCTTGGGGTGCCTCTGAGTCTCCCCAAGGGAGTCAAGCCTCGTCTCGTGTGGGGGAATGCACGTGCGCTTCCCTCCCGAGCTGCAGCTGTAGGGTCACGCTTCCCGTCACGTGGATCAAGGGATCTGTGGCTTTCCCTCGAGGCTTTCCCTCGAGGCTTTCCCACGAGGCTTTCCCACAGGGCTCTGCCACGTGGCACCCTGCTGTGAGTCGATCCTCTGCGTGAAAGACGAGCGGTGAAGGGAAAAGAGGTTCCTCTGGAATGGACTGAGACATCTGGGGGACGCTTGGAATGGTGGCACGACCCTGGAGTTCCTCTCGCCGTTCCTGTTGAGAGGGCCTCCTCTTGAGATGCGACGGGAATGCCGGGAATTCTTTCCCGACGAAGCAGGGAAAGGATCCCTCACCTCGAGCTACGAGGCAGAAACGGGGCTCCTCTGGATGTGGCGGGACCCTCGTGTTTCCTCTCGAGTGGAGACGGGTATGTCGGGGAACTTCTTGAGGTGCACCCAGGGTGTGAGGTACCCTTTCGAAGTTCCAGAAGTGAGGTGTGATTAGCCCGAGAAGCCTCTGCGGAAATGGGCCTCATCTCGCCTGGAGGGGAGAACCTCCTGGATTTTGTGAGTTGCGGCAGGTCTTCTCGAGTTACGACGGGGACCTCAGGGACCCGCTCTGGTGGCCTCAGGAAAGGCCAGTCCCCATGCGAGTTGCTAGGGGACCTCTCGGGATTCCTCTCCCGTCCATGCCGGGAGCTCAGTCCTTGTGTGGAGTCTGGGCCTGAACCTGAGGATTCCTCTCCCGTGTTGCCAAGGATCTTGGGGTGCTTCTGAGTCTCCCCAGGGGAGTTCAGGCCTCGTCTCGAGTGGGGGCATGCACGTGCGCTTTCCTTCCGAGCTGCAGCAGTAGTGTCACGCTTCCTGTCACGTGGGTCAAGGGATCTGTTGCTTTCTCTCGAGGCTGTCCCTCGAGGCTTTCCCACGAGGCTTTCCCACAGGGCTGTGCCACGTGCCACCTTGGTGTGAGTCGATCCCCGGCGTGAAAGACGTGCCGGTGAAGGGAAAAGAGGTTTCTCTGGAATGGACTGAGACATCTGGGGGACTCTTGGAAAGGTGGCACGACCCTGGAGTTCCTCTCGCCTTTCCTGTTTAGAGGGCCTCCTATTGAGATGGGTCGGGAACGCCGGGAACTCTTTCCTGACGAAGCAGGGAAAGGATCCCTCATCTCGAGCTACGAGGCGGAAACGGGGCTCCTCTGGATGTGGACGGGACCCTCGTGATTCCTCTCGAGTGGAGACGGGTATGTCGCGGAACTTCTTGATTTGCACATAGGGTGTGAAGGACCCTTTCGAAGTTCCAGAGGGGAGGTGTGATCAGCCTCGAGACGCCTCAGCGGAAATGGGCCTCATCTCGCATGGAGGGAAGAACCTACTGGATTTTCTCGAGTTGCGGCAGGTCTTCTCGAGTTACGACGGGGTCCTCAGGGACCCGCTCTGGTGGCCTCAGGAAAGGCCAGTCCCCGTGCGAGTTGCTAGGGGCCATCTCGGGATTCCTCTCCCGTCCATGCCTGGGCCTAAGACCTTGTTGGAGTCGGGGCCGAACCTGAGGATTCCTCTCCAGTGTTGACATGGATCTTTGGGTGCCTCTGAGTCTCCCCAAGGGAGTCAATCCTCGTCTCGAGTGGGGGAATGCACGTGCGCTTCCCTCCCGAGCTGCAGTAGTAGGGTCACGCTTCCTGTCACGTGGATCAAGGGATCTGTGGCTTTCCCTCGAGGCTTTCCCTCGAGGCTTTCCGACGAGGCTTTCCCACAGGGCTGTGCCAAGTGCCACCTTGTTGTGAGTCGATCCTCGGCGTGAAAGACGAGCCAGTGAAGGAAAAGAGGTTCCTCGTTAATGGACTGAGACATCTGGGGGACTCTTGGAATGGTGGCACGACCCTGGCGTTCCTCTCGTCGTCCTCCTCTTGAGATGCGACGGGAACGCCGGGAATTCTTTCACGACGAAGCAGGGAAAGGATCCCTCACCTCGAGCAACGAGGCGGAAACGGGGCTCCTCTGGATGTGGACGGGACCCTCGTGATTCCTCTAGAGTGGAGACGGGTATGTCGGGTAACTTCTTGATTTGCACCAAGGGTGTGAAGGAGCCTTTCGAAGTTCCAGAGGTGAGGTGTGATCTGCCTCGAGACGCCTCAGCGGAAATGGGCCTCATCTCGCCTGGAGGGGAGAACCTCCTGGATTTTCTCGAGTTGCGGCAGGTCTTCTCGAGTTACGACGGGGACCTCAGGGACCCGCTCTGGTGGCCTCAAGAAAGGCCAGTCCCCGTGCGAGTTGCTAGGGGCCATCTCGGGATTCCTCTCCCGTCCATGCCGGGGCCTATGACCTTGCGTGGAGTCGGGTCCGAACCTGAGGATTCCTCTCCCGTGTTGCCATGGATCTTGGGGTGCTTCTGAGTCCCCCAGGGGAGTCAGGCCTCGTCTCGAGTGGGGGCATGCACGTGGGCTTTCCTCCTGAGCTGCAGCAGTTAGTGTCACGCTTCCTGTCACGTGGATCAAGGGATCTGTGTTTTTCCCTCGAGGCTGTCCCTCGAGGCTTTCCCACGAGGCTTTCCCACAGGGCTGTACCACGTGCCACCTTGGTGTGAGTCGTACCTCGGTGTGAAAGTCGAGCCGGTGTAGGGAAAAGAGGTTCCACTGGTATGGACTGAGACATCTGGGGGACTCTTGGAATGGTGGCACGACCCTGGAGTTCCTCTCGCCGTTCCTGTTGAGAGGGCCTCCTCTTGAGATGCGACGGGAACGCCGGGAACTCTTTCCAGACGAAGCAGGGAAAGGATCCCTCATCTCGAGCTACGAGGTGGAAATGGGGCTCCTCTGGATGTGGGCGGAACCCTCGTGTTTCCTCTCGAGGGGAGACGGGTATGTCGGGAAACTTCTTGATTTGCACCAAGGGTGTGAAGGAGCCTTTCGAAGTTCCATAGGTGAGGTGTGATCTGCCTCGAGACGCCTCAGCGGAAATGGGCCTCATCTCGCCTGGAGGGGAGAACCTCCTGGATTTTCTCGAGTTGCGGCAGGTTTTCTCGAGTTACGACGGGGACCTCAGGGACCCGCTCTGGTGGCCTCAGGAAAGGCCAGTCCCCGTGCGAGTTGCTAGGGGCCATCTCTGGATTGCTCTCCCGTCCATGCCGGGGCCTAAGACCTTGTGTGGAGCCGGGGCCGGAACCTGAGCATTCCTATCCAGTGTTGACATGGATCTTGGGGTGCCTCTGAGTCTCCCCAAGGGAGTCAAGCCTCGTCTCGTGTGGGGGAATGCACGTGCGCTTCCCTCCCGAGCTGCAGCTGTAGGGTCACGCTTCCCGTCACGTGGATCAAGGGATCTGTGGCTTTCCCTCGAGGCTTTCCCTCGAGGCTTTCCCACGAGGCTTTCCCACAGGGCTCTGCCACGTGGCACCCTGCTGTGAGTCGATCCGCTGCGTGAAAGACGAGCCGGTGAAGGGAAAAGAGGTTCCTCTGGAATGGACTGAGACATCTGGGGGACGCTTGGAATGGTGGCACGACCCTGGAGTTCCTCTCGCCGTTCCTGTTGAGAGGGCCTCCTCTTGAGATGCGACGGGAATGCCGGGAATTCTTTCCCGACGAAGCAGGGAAAGGATCGCTCACCTCGAGCTACGAGGCAGAAACGGGGCTCCTCTGGATGTGGCGGGACCCTCGTGTTTCCTCTCGAGTGGAGACGGGTATGTCGGGGAACTTCTTGAGGTGCACCCAGGGTGTGAGGTACCCTTTCGAAGTTCCAGAAGTGAGGTGTGATTAGCCCCGAGAAGCCTCTGCGGAAATGGGCCTCATCTCGCCTGGAGGGGAGAACCTCCTGGATTTTGTGGAGTTGCGGCAGGTCTTCTCGAGTTACGACGGGGACCTCAGGGACCCGCTCTGGTGGCCTCAGGAAAGGCCAGTCCCCATGCGAGTTGCTAGGGGACCTCTCGGGATTCCTCTCCCGTCCATGCCGGGAGCTCAGTCCTTGTGTGGAGTCTGGGCCTGAACCTGAGGATTCCTCTCCCGTGTTGCCAAGGATCTTGGGGTGCTTCTGAGTCTCCCCAGGGGAGTCAGGCCTCGTCTCGAGTGGGGG
The DNA here is from genome assembly GCF_023091745.1 of Budorcas taxicolor. Lineage (NCBI taxonomy): Eukaryota > Metazoa > Chordata > Mammalia > Artiodactyla > Bovidae > Budorcas > Budorcas taxicolor. The sequence goes on along the minus strand of NW_026292767.1, from coordinate 167,787 downwards.
CATGCACGTGCGCTTTCCTTCCGAGCTGCAGCAGTAGTGTCACGCTTCCTGTCACGTGGGTCAAGGGATCTGTTGCTTTCTCTCGAGGCTGTCCCTCGAGGCTTTCCCACGAGGCTTTCCCACAGGGCTGTGCCACGTGCCACCTTGGTGTGAGTCGATCCCCGGCGTGAAAGACGTGCCGGTGAAGGGAAAAGAGGTTTCTCTGGAATGGACTGAGACATCTGGGGGACTCTTGGAAAGGTGGCACGACCCTGGAGTTCCTCTCGCCTTTCCTGTTTAGAGGGCCTCCTATTGAGATGGGTCGGGAATGCCGGGAACTCTTTCCTGACGAAGCAGGGAAAGGATCCCTCATCTCGAGCTACGAGGCGGAAACGGGGCTCCTCTGGATGTGGACGGGACCCTCGTGATTCCTCTAGAGTGGAGACGGGTATGTCGGGTAACTTCTTGATTTGCACCAAGGGTGTGAAGGAGCCTTTCGAAGTTCCAGAGGTGAGGTGTGATCTGCCTCGAGACGCCTCAGCGGAAATGGGCCTCATCTCGCCTGGAGGGGAGAACCTCCTGGATTTTCTCGAGTTGCGGCAGGTCTTCTCGAGTTACGACGGGGACCTCAGGGACCCGCTCTGGTGGCCTCAAGAAAGGCCAGTCCCCGTGCGAGTTGCTAGGGGCCATCTCGGGATTCCTCTCCCGTCCATGCCGGGGCCTATGACCTTGCGTGGAGTCGGGTCCGAACCTGAGGATTCCTCTCCCGTGTTGCCATGGATCTTGGGGTGCTTCTGAGTCTCCCCAGGGGAGTCAGGCCTCGTCTCGAGTGGGGGCATGCACGTGGGCTTTCCTCCTGAGCTGCAGCAGTAGTGTCACGCTTCCTGTCACGTGGATCAAGGGATCTGTGTTTTTCCCTCGAGGCTGTCCCTCGAGGCTTTCCCACGAGGCTTTCCCACAGGGCTGTACCACGTGCCACCTTGGTGTGAGTCGTACCTCGGTGTGAAAGTCGAGCCGGTGTAGGGAAAAGAGGTTCCACTGGTATGGACTGAGACATCTGGGGGACTCTTGGAATGGTGGCACGACCCTGGAGTTCCTCTCGCCGTTCCTGTTGAGAGGGCCTCCTCTTGAGATGCGACGGGAACGCCGGGAACTCTTTCCAGACGAAGCAGGGAAAGGATCCCTCATCTCGAGCTACGAGGTGGAAATGGGGCTCCTCTGGATGTGGGCGGAACCCTCGTGTTTCCTCTCGAGGGGAGACGGGTATGTCGGGAAACTTCTTGATTTGCACCAAGGGTGTGAAGGAGCCTTTCGAAGTTCCATAGGTGAGGTGTGATCTGCCTCGAGACGCCTCAGCGGAAATGGGCCTCATCTCGCCTGGAGGGGAGAACCTCCTGGATTTTCTCGAGTTGCGGCAGGTTTTCTCGAGTTACGACGGGGACCTCAGGGACCCGCTCTGGTGGCCTCAGGAAAGGCCAGTCCCCGTGCGAGTTGCTAGGGGCCATCTCTGGATTGCTCTCCCGTCCATGCCGGGGCCTAAGACCTTGTGTGGAGCCGGGGCCGGAACCTGAGCATTCCTATCCAGTGTTGACATGGATCTTGGGGTGCCTCTGAGTCTCCCCAAGGGAGTCAACCCTCGTCTCGTGTGGGGGAATGCACGTGCGCTTCCCTCCCGAGCTGCAGCTGTAGGGTCACGCTTCCCGTCACGTGGATCAAGGGATCTGTGGCTTTCCCTCGAGGCTTTCCCTCGAGGCTTTCCCACGAGGCTTTCCCACAGGGCTCTGCCACGTGGCACCCTGCTGTGAGTCGATCCGCTGCGTGAAAGACGAGCCGGTGAAGGGAAAAGAGGTTCCTCTGGAATGGACTGAGACATCTGGGGGACGCTTGGAATGGTGGCACGACCCTGGAGTTCCTCTCGCCGTTCCTGTTGAGAGGGCCTCCTCTTGAGATGCGACGGGAATGCCGGGAATTCTTTCCCGACGAAGCAGGGAAAGGATCGCTCACCTCGAGCTACGAGGCAGAAACGGGGCTCCTCTGGATGTGGCGGGACCCTCGTGTTTCCTCTCGAGTGGAGACGGGTATGTCGGGGAACTTCTTGAGGTGCACCCAGGGTGTGAGGTACCCTTTCGAAGTTCCAGAAGTGAGGTGTGATTAGCCCCGAGAAGCCTCTGCGGAAATGGGCCTCATCTCGCCTGGAGGGGAGAACCTCCTGGATTTTGTGGAGTTGCGGCAGGTCTTCTCGAGTTACGACGGGGACCTCAGGGACCCGCTCTGGTGGCCTCAGGAAAGGCCAGTCCCCATGCGAGTTGCTAGGGGACCTCTCGGGATTCCTCTCCCGTCCATGCCGGGAGCTCAGTCCTTGTGTGGAGTCTGGGCCTGAACCTGAGGATTCCTCTCCCGTGTTGCCAGGATCTTGGGGTGCTTCTGAGTCTCCCCAGGGGAGTCAGGCCTCGTCTCGAGTGGGGGCATGCACGTGCGCTTCCCTCCCGAGCTGCAGTAGTAGGGTCACGCTTCCTGTCACGTGGATCAAGGGATCTGTGGCTTTCCCTCGAGGCTTTCCCTCGAGGCTTTCCGACGAGGCTTTCCCACAGGGCTGTGCCAAGTGCCACCTTGTTGTGAGTCGATCCTCGCGTGAAAGACGAGCCAGTGAAGGGAAAAGAGGTTCCTCGTTAATGGACTGAGACATCTGGGGGACTCTTGGAATGGTGGCACGACCCTGGCGTTCCTCTCGTCGTCCTCCTCTTGAGATGCGACGGGAACGCCGGGAATTCTTTCACGACGAAGCAGGGAAAGGATCCCTCACCTCGAGCAACGAGGCGGAAACGGGGCTCCTCTGGATGTGGACGGGACCCTCGTGATTCCTCTAGAGTGGAGACGGGTATGTCGGGTAATTCTTGATTTGCACCAAGGGTGTGAAGGAGCCTTTCGAAGTTCCAGAGGTTGAGGTGTGATCTGCCTCGAGACGCCTCAGCGGAAATGGGCCTCATCTCGCCTGGAGGGGAGAACCTCCTGGATTTTCTCGAGTTGCGGCAGGTCTTCTCGAGTTACGACGGGGACCTCAGGGACCCGCTCTGGTGGCCTCAAGAAAGGCCAGTCCCCGTGCGAGTTGCTAGGGGCCATCTCGGGATTCCTCTCCCGTCCATGCCGGGGCCTATGACCTTGCGTGGAGTCGGGTCCGAACCTGAGGATTCCTCTCCAGTGTTGCCATGGATCTTGGGGTGCTTCTGAGTCTCCCCAGGGAGTCAGGCCTCGTCTCGAGTGGCGGCATGCACGTGGGCTTTCCTCCTGAGCTGCAGCAGTAGTGTCACGCTTCCTGTCACGTGGATCAAGGGATCTGTGTTTTTCCCTCGAGGCTGTCCCTCGAGGCTTTCCCACGAGGCTTTCCCACAGGGCTGTACCACGTGCCACCTTGGTGTGAGTCGTACCTCGTGTGAAAGTCGAGCCGGTGTAGGGAAAAGAGGTTCCACTGGTATGGACTGAGACATCTGGGGGACTCTTGGAATGGTGGCACGACCCTGGAGTTCCTCTCGCCGTTCCTGTTGAGAGGGCCTCCTCTTGAGATGCGACGGGAACGCCGGGAACTCTTTCCAGACGAAGCAGGGAAAGGATCCCTCATCTCGAGCTACGAGGTGGAAATGGGGCTCCTCTGGATGTGGGCGGAACCCTCGTGTTTCCTCTCGAGGGGAGACGGGTATGTCGGGAAACTTCTTGATTTGCACCAAGGGTGTGAAGGAGCCTTTCGAAGTTCCAGAGGTGAGGTGTGATCTGCCTCGAGACGCCTCAGCGGAAATGGGCCTCATCTCGCCTGGAGGGGAGAACCTCCTGGATTTTCTCGAGTTGCGGCATGTCTTTTCGAGTTACGACGGGGACCTCAGGGACCCGCTCTGGTGGCCTCAGGAAAGGCCAGTCCCCGTGCGAGTTGCTAGGGGCCATCTCTGGATTGCTCTCCCGTCCATGCCGGGGCCTAAGACCTTGTGTGGAGCCGGGGCCAGAACCTGAGCATTCCTCTCCAGTGTTGACATGGATCTTGGGGTGCCTCTGAGTCTCCCCAAGGGAGTCAGGCCTCGTCTCGTGTGGGGGAATGCACGTGCGCTTCCCTCCCGAGCTGCAGCTGTAGGGTCACGCTTCCCGTCACGTGGATCAAGGGATCTGTGGCTTTCCCTCGAGGCTTTCCCTCGAGGCTTTCCCACGAGGCTTTCCCACAGGGCTCTGCCACGTGGCACCCTGCTGTGAGTCGATCCTCTGCGTGAAAGACGAGCCGGTGAAGGGAAAAGAGGTTCCTCTGGAATGGACTGAGACATCTGGGGGACGCTTGGAATGGTGGCACGACCCTGGAGTTCCTCTCGCCGTTCCTGTTGAGAGGGCCTCCTCTTGAGATGCGACGGGAATGCCGGGAATTCTTTCCCGACGAAGCAGGGAAAGGATCCCTCACCTCGAGCTACGAGGCAGAAACGGGGCTCCTCTGGATGTGGCGGGACCCTCGTGTTTCCTCTCGAGTGGAGACGGGTATGTCGGGGAACTTCTTGAGGTGCACCCAGGGTGTGAGGTACCCTTTCGAAGTTCCAGAAGTGAGGTGTGATTAGCCCCGAGAAGCCTCTGCGGAAATGGGCCTCCTCTCGCATGGAGGGGAGAACCTCCTGGGTTTTCTCGAGTTGCGGCAGGTCTTCTCGAGTTACGACGGGGACCTCAGGGACCCGCTCTGGTGGCCTCAGGAAGGGCCAGTCCCCATGTGAGTTGCTAGGGGCCATCTCGGGATTCCCCTCCCGTCGATGCCGGGGCCTAAGACCATGTGTGGAGCCGGGGCCGGAACCTGAGCATTCCTCTCCAGTGTTGACATGGATCTTGGGGTGCCTCTGAGTCTCCCCAAGGGAGTCAATCCTCGTCTCGAGTGGGGGAATGCACGTGCGCTTCCCTCCCGAGCTGCAGTAGTAGGGTCACGCTTCCTGTCACGTGGATCAAGGGATCTGTGGCTTTCCCTCGAGGCTTTCCCTCGAGGCTTTCCCACGAGTCTTTCCCACAGGGCTCTGCCACGTGGCACCCTGGTGTGAGTCGATCCTCTGCGTGAAAGACGAGCCGGTGAAGGGAAAAGAGGTTCCTCTGGAATGGACTGAGACACCTGGGGGACTCTTGGAATGGTGGCACGACCCTGGAGTTCCTCTCGCCGTTCCTGTTGAGAGGGCCTCCTCTTGAGATGCGACGGGAATGCCGGGAACTATTTCCCGACGAAGCAGGGAAAGGATCCCTCACCTCGAGCTACGAGGCGGAAACGGGGCTCCTCTGGATGTGGGCGGGACCGTCGTGATTCCTCTCGAGTGGAGACGGGTATGTCGGGGAACTTCTTGATTTGCACCAAGGGTGTGAAGGACCCTTTCGAAGTTCGAGAGGTGAGGTGTGATCAGCCTCGAGACGCTTCTGCGGAAAAGGGCCTCATCTCGCCTGGAGGGGAGAACCTCCTGGATTTTGTCGAGTTGCGGCAGGTCTTCTCGAGTTACGACGGGGACCTCAGGGACCCGCTCTGGTGGCCTCAGGAAAGGCCAGTCCCCATGCGAGTTGCTAGGGGACCTCTCGGGATTCCTCTCCCGTCCATGCCGGGGCCTCAGTCCTTGTGTGGAGTCGGGGCCGGAACCTGAGGATTCCTCTCCAGTGTTGCCATAGATCTAGGGGTGCTTCTGAGTCTCCTCAGGGGAGTCAGGCCTCGTCTCGAGTGGGGGCATGCACGTGCGCTTTCCTCCCGAGCTGCAGCAGTAGGGTCACGCTTCCTGTCACGTGGATCAATGGATCTGTAGCTTTCCCACGAGGCTTTCCCACAGGGCTGTGCCAAGTGCCACCTTGTTGTGAGTCGATCCTCGGCGTGAAAGACGAGCCCGTGAAGGGAAAAGAGGTTCCTCGTTAATGGACTGAGACATATGGGGGACTCTTGGAATGGTGGCACGACCCTGGCGTTCCTCTCGTCGTTCCTGTTGAGAGGGCCTCCTCTTGAGATGCGACGGGAACGCCGGGAATTCTTTCACGACGAAGCAGGGAAAGGATCCCTCATCTCGAGCAACGAGGCGGGAAACGGGGCTACTCTGGATGTGGGCGGACCCTCGTGTTTCCTCTCGAGTGGAGACCGGTATGTCGGGGAACTTCTTGATTTGCACCAAGTGTGTGAAGGAACCTTTCGACGTTCCAGAGGTGAGGTGTGATTAGCCCCGAGAAGCCTCTGCGGAAATGGGCCTCCTCTCGCCTGCAGGGGAGAACCTCCTGGATATTTTCGAGTTGCGGTAGGTCTTCTCGAGTTAAGACGGGGACCTCAGGGACCCGCTCTGGTGGCCTCAGGAAGGTCCAGTCCCCATGCGAGTTGCTAGGGGCCATCTCGGGATTCCTCTCCCGTCGATGCCCGGGAATAAGGCCTTGTGTGGAGTCGGGGCCGGGACCTGAGCATTCCTCTCCAATGTTGACATGGATCTTGGGGTGCCTCTGAGTATCCCCAGGGGAGTCAGGCCTCGTCTCGAGTGGGGGCGTGCACGTGCGCTTCCCTCCCGAGCTGCAGCAGAAGTGTCACGCTTCCTGTCACGTGGATAAAGGGATCTGTGGCTTTCCCTCGAGGCTTTCCCTCGAGGCTTTCCCACGAGGCTTACCCACAGGGCTCTGCCAAGTGACACCTTGGTGTGAGTCGATCCTCGGCGTGAAAGACGATCCGGTGAAGGGAAAAGAGGTTCCTCTGGAATGGACTGAGAGATCTGGGGGACTCTTGGAATGGTGGCACGACCCTGGAGTTCCTCTCGCCGTTCCTGTTGAGAGGGCCTCCTCTTGAGATGCGACAGGAATGCCGGGAACTCTTTCCCGACGAAGCAGGGAAAGGATCCCTCATCTCGAGCTACGAGGCGGAAACGGGGCTCCTCTGGATGTGGGCGGGACCCTCGTGATTCCTCTCGAGTGGAGACGGGTATGTCGGGGAACTTCTTGATTTGCACCAAGGGTGTGAAGGACCCTTTCGAAGTTCCAGAGGTGAGGTGTGATCAGCCTCGAGAACGCCTCAGCGGAAATGGGCCTCATCTCTCCTGGAGGGGAGAACCTCCTGGATTTTCTCGAGTTGCGGCAGGTCTTCTCGAGTTACGACGGGGTCCTCAGGGACCCGCTCTGGTGGCCTCAGGAAAGGCCAGTCCCCGTGCGAGTTGCTAGGGGCCATCTCGGGATTCCTCTCCCGTCCATGCCTGGGCCTAAGACCTTGTTGGAGTCGGGGCCGAACCTGAGGATTCCTCTCCAGTGTTGACATGGATCTTTGGGTGCCTCTGAGTCTCCCCAAGGGAGTCAATCCTCGTCTCGAGTGGGGGAATGCACGTGCGCTTCCCTCCCGAGCTGCAGTAGTAGGGTCACGCTTCCTGTCACGTGGATCAAGGGATCTGTGGCTTTCCCTCGAGGCTTTCCCTCGAGGCTTTCCGACGAGGCTTTCCCACAGGGCTGTGCCAAGTGCCACCTTGTTGTGAGTCGATCCTCGGCGTGAAAGACGAGCCAGTGAAGGGAAAAGAGGTTCCTCGTTAATGGACTGAGACATCTGGGGGACTCTTGGAATGGTGGCACGACCCTGGCGTTCCTCTCGTCGTCCTCCTCTTGAGATGCGACGGGAACGCCGGGAATTCTTTCACGACGAAGCAGGGAAAGGATCCCTCACCTCGAGCAACGAGGCGGAAACGGGGCTCCTCTGGATGTGGACGGGACCCTCGTGATTCCTCTAGAGTGGAGACGGGTATGTCGGGTAACTTCTTGATTTGCACCAAGGGTGTGAAGGAGCCTTTCGAAGTTCCAGAGGTGAGGTGTGATCTGCCTCGAGACGCCTCAGCGGAAATGGGCCTCATCTCGCCTGGAGGGGATAACCTCCTGGATTTTCTCGAGTTGCGGCAGGTCTTCTCGAGTTACGACGGGGACCTCAGGGACCCGCTCTGGTGGCCTCAAGAAAGGCCAGTCCCCGTGCGAGTTGCTAGGGGCCATCTCGGGATTGCTCTCCCGTCCATGCCGGGGCCTATGACCTTGCGTGGAGTCGGGTCCGAACCTGAGGATTCCTCTCCAGTGTTGCCATGGATCTTGGGGTGCTTCTGAGTCTCCCCAGGGGAGTCAGGCCTCGTCTCGAGTGGGGGCATGCACGTGGGCTTTCCTCCTGAGCTGCAGCAGTAGTGTCACGCTTCCTGTCACGTGGATCAAGGGATCTGTGTTTTTCCCTCGAGGCTGTCCCTCGAGGCTTTCCCACGAGGCTTTCCCACAGGGCTGTACCACGTGCCACCTTGGTGTGAGTCGTACCTCGGCGTGAAAGTCGAGCCGGTGTAGGGAAAAGAGGTTCCACTGGTATGGACTGAGACATCTGGGGGACTCTTGGAATGGTGGCACGACCCTGGAGTTCCTCTCGCCGTTCCTGTTGAGAGGGCCTCCTCTTGAGATGCGACGGGAACGCCGGGAACTCTTTCCAGACGAAGCAGGGAAAGGATCCCTCATCTCGAGCTGCGAGGTGGAAATGGGGCTCCTCTGGATGTGGGCGGAACCCTCGTGTTTCCTCTCGAGGGGAGACGGGTATGTCGGGAAACTTCTTGATTTGCACCAAGGGTGTGAAGGAGCCTTTCGAAGTTCCAGAGGTGAGGTGTGATCTGCCTCGAGACGCCTCAGCGGAAATGGGCCTCATCTCGCCTGGAGGGGAGAACCTCCTGGATTTTCTCGAGTTGCGGCATGTCTTTTCGAGTTACGACGGGGACCTCAGGGACCCGCTCTGGTGGCCTCAGGAAAGGCCAGTCCCCGTGCGAGTTGCTAGGGGCCATCTCTGGATTGCTCTCCCGTCCATGCCGGGGCCTAAGACCTTGTTTGGAGCCGGGGCCGGAACCTGAGCATTCCTCTCCAGTGTTGACATGGATCTTGGGGTGCCTCTGAGTCTCCCCAAGGGAGTCAAGCCTCGTCTCGTGTGGGGGAATGCACGTGCGCTTCCCTCCCGAGCTGCAGCTGTAGGGTCACGCTTCCCGTCACGTGGATCAAGGGATCTGTGGCTTTCCCTCGAGGCTTTCCCTCGAGGCTTTCCCACGAGGCTTTCCCACAGGGCTCTGCCACGTGGCACCCTGCTGTGAGTCGATCCTCTGCGTGAAAGCCGAGCCGGTGAAGGGAAAAGAGGTTCCTCTGGAATGGACTGAGACATCTGGGGGACGCTTGGAATGGTGGCACGACCCTGGAGTTCCTCTCGCCGTTCCTGTTGAGAGGGCCTCCTCTTGAGATGCGACGGGAATGCTGGGAATTCTTTCCCGACGAAGCAGGGAAAGGATCCCTCACCTCGAGCTACGAGGCAGAAACGGGGCTCCTCTGGATGTGGCGGGACCCTCGTGTTTCCTCTCGAGTGGAGACGGGTATGTCGGGGAACTTCTTGAGGTGCACCCAGGGTGTGAGGTACCCTTTCGAAGTTCCAGAAGTGAGGTGTGATTAGCCCCGAGAAGCCTCTGCGGAAATGGGCCTCCTCTCGCATGGAGGGGAGAACCTCCTGGGTTTTCTCGAGTTGCGGCAGGTCTTCTCGAGTTACGACGGGGACCTCAGGGACCCGCTCTGGTGGCCTCAGGAAGGGCCAGTCCCCATGTGAGTTGCTAGGGGCCATCTCGGGATTCCCCTCACGTCGATGCCGGGGCCTAAGACCATGTGTGGAGCCGGGGCCGGAACCTGAGCATTCCTCTCCAGTGTTGACATGGATCTTGGGGTGCCTCTGAGTCTCCCCAAGGGAGTCAATCCTCGTCTCGAGTGGGGGAATGCACGTGCGCTTCCCTCCCGAGCTGCAGTAGTAGTGTCACGCTTCCTGTCACGTGGATCAAGGGATCTGTGGCTTTCCCTCGAGGCTTTCCCTCGAGGCTTTCCCACGAGTCTTTCCCACAGGGCTCTGCCACGTGGCACCCTGGTGTGAGTCGATCCTCTGCGTGAAAGACGAGCCGGTGAAGGGAAAAGAGGTTCCTCTGGAATGGACTGAGACACCTGGGGGACTCTTGGAATGGTGGCACGACCCTGGAGTTCCTCTCGCCGTTCCTGTTGAGAGGGCCTCCTCTTGAGATGCGACGGGAATGCCGGGAACTATTTCCCGACGAAGCAGGGAAAGGATCCCTCACCTCGAGCTACGAGGCGGAAACGGGGCTCCTCTGGATGTGGGCGGGACCGTCGTGATTCCTCTCGAGTGGAGACGGGTATGTCGGGGAACTTCTTGATTTGCACCAAGGGTGTGAAGGACCCTTTCGAAGTTCGAGAGGTGAGGTGTGATCAGCCTCGAGACGCTTCTGCGGAAAAGGGCCTCATCTCGCCTGGAGGGGAGAACCTCCTGGATTTTCTCGAGTTGCGGCAGGTCTTCTCGAGTTACGACGGGGACCTCAGGGACCCGCTCTGGTGGCCTCAGGAAAGGCCAGTCCCCATGCGAGTTGCTAGGGGACCTCTCGGGATTCCTCTCCCGTCCATGCCGGGGCCTCAGTCCTTGTGTGGAGTCGGGGCCGGAACCTGAGGATTCCTCTCCAGTGTTGCCATAGATCTAGGGGTGCTTCTGAGTCTCCTCAGGGGAGTCAGGCCTCGTCTCGAGTGGGGGCATGCATGTGCGCTTTCCTCCCGAGCTGCAGCAGTAGGGTCACGCTTCCTGTCACGTGGATCAAGGGATCTGTAGCTTTCCCACGAGGCTTTCCCACAGGGCTGTGCCAAGTGCCACCTTGTTGTGAGTCGATCCTCGGCGTGAAAGACGAGCCCGTGAAGGGAAAAGAGGTTCCTCGTTAATGGACTGAGACATATGGGGGACTCTTGGAATGGTGGCACGACCCTGGCGTTCCTCTCGTCGTTCCTGTTGAGAGGGCCTCCTCTTGAGATGCGACGGGAACGCCGGGAATTCTTTCACGACGAAGCAGGGAAAGGATCCCTCATCTCGAGCAACGAGGCGGAAACGGGGCTACTCTGGATGTGGGCGGACCCTCGTGTTTCCTCTCGAGTGGAGACCGGTATGTCGGGGAACTTCTTGATTTGCACCAAGTGTGTGAAGGAACCTTTCGACGTTCCAGAGGTGAGGTGTGATTAGCCCCGAGAAGCCTCTGCGGAAATGGGCCTCCTCTCGCCTGCAGGGGAGAACCTCCTGGATATTTTCGAGTTGCGGCAGGTCTTCTCGAGTTAAGACGGGGACCTCAGGGACCCGCTCTGGTGGCCTCAGGAAGGTCCAGTCCCCATGCGAGTTGCTAGGGGCCATCTCGGGATTCCTCTCCCGTCGATGCCCGGGAATAAGGCCTTGTGTGGAGTCGGGGCCGGGACCTGAGCATTCCTCTCCAATGTTGACATGGATCTTGGGGTGCCTCTGAGTATCCCCAGGGGAGTCAGGCCTCGTCTCGAGTGGGGGCGTGCACGTGCGCTTCCCTCCCGAGCTGCAGCAGAAGTGTCACGCTTCCTGTCACGTGGATAAAGGGATCTGTGGCTTTCCCTCGAGGCTTTCCGTCGAGGCTTTCCCACGAGGTTTACCCACAGGGCTCTGCCAAGTGACACCTTGGTGTGAGTCGATCCTCGGCGTGAAAGACGATCCGGTGAAGGGAAAAGAGGTTCCTCTGGAATGGACTGAGAGATCTGGGGGACTCTTGGAATGGTGGCACGACCCTGGAGTTCCTCTCGCCGTTCCTGTTGAGAGGGCCTCCTCTTGAGATGCGACAGGAATGCCGGGAACTCTTTCCCGACGAAGCAGGGAAAGGATCCCTCATCTCGAGCTACGAGGCGGAAACGGGGCTCCTCTGGATGTGGGCGGGACCCTCGTGATTCCTCTCGAGTGGAGACGGGTATGTCGGGGAACTTCTTGATTTGCACCAAGGGTGTGAAGGACCCTTTCGAAGTTCCAGAGGTGAGGTGTGATCAGCCTCGAGACGCCTCAGCGGAAATGGGCCTCATCTCTCCTGGAGGGGAGAACCTCCTGGATTTTCTCGAGTTGCGGCAGGTCTTCTCGAGTTACGACGGGGACCTCAGGGACCCGCTCTGGTGGCCTCAGGAAAGGCCAGTCCCCATGCGAGTTGCTAGGGGACCTCTCGGGATTCCTCTCCCGTCCATGCCGGGGCCTCAGTCCTTGTGTGGAGTCGGGGCCGGAACCTGAGGATTCCTCTCCAGTTTTGCCATGGATTTTGGGGTGCTTCTGAGTCTCCCCAGGGGAGTCAGGCCTCGTCTCGAGTGGGGGCATGCACGTGCGCTTTCCTCCCGAGCTGCAGCAGTAGTGTCACGCTTCCTGTCACGAGAATCAAGGGATCTGTGGCTTTCCATCGAGGCTGTCCCTCGAGGCTTTCCCACGAGTCTTTCCCACAGGGCTCTGCCACGTGGCACCCTGGTGTGAGTCGATCCTCTGCGTGAAAGACGAGCCCGTGAAGGGAAAAGAGGTTCCTCAGGAATGGACTGAGACATCTGGGGGACTCTTGGAATGGTGGCACGACCCTGGAGTTCCTCTCGCCGTTCCTGTTGAGAGGGCCTCCTCTTGAGATGCGACGGGAATGCCGGGAATTCTTTCCCGACGAAGCAGGGAAAGGATCCCTCACCTCGAGCTACGAGGCAGAAACGGGGCTCCTCTGGATGTGGCGGGACCCTCGTGTTTCCTCTCGAGTGGAGACGGGTATGTCGGGGAACTTCTTGAGGTGCACCCAGGGTGTGAGGTACCCTTTCGAAGTTCCAGAAGTGAGGTGTGATTAGCCCCGAGAAGCCTCTGCGGAAATGGGCCTCCTCTCGCCTGCAGGGGAGAACCTCCTGGGTTTTCTCGAGTTGCGGCAGGTCTTCTCGAGTTACGACGGTGACCTCTGGGACCCGCTCTGGTGGCCTCAGGAAGGGCCAGTCCCCATGTGAGTTGCTAGGGGCCATCTCGGGATTCCTCTCCCGTCGATGCCGGGGCCTAAGACCTTGTGTGGAGCCGGGGCCGGAACCTGAGCATTCCTCTCCAGTGTTGCCATGGATCTTGGGGTGATTCTGAGTATCCCCAGGGAGTCAGGCCTCGTCTCGAGTGGGGGCATGCACGTGCGCTTTCCTCCCGAGCTGCAGCAGTAGTGTCAGGCTTCCTGTCACGTGGATCAAGGGATCTGTGGCTTTCCCTCGAGGCTGTCCCTCGAGGCTTTCCCACGAGGCTTTCCCACAGGGCTGTGCCACGTGCCACCTTGGTGTGACTCGATCCTCGGCGTGAAAGAATAGCCGGTGAAGGGAAAAGAGGTTCCTCTGGAATGGACTGAGACATCTGGGGGACTCTTGGAATGGTGGCACAACCCTGGAGTTCCTCTCCCCGTTCCTGTTGAGAGGGCCTCCTCTTGAGATGCGACGGGAAGGCAGGGAACTCTTTCCCGACGAAGCAGGGAAAGATTCCCTCATCTCGAGCTACGAGGCGGAAACGGGGCTCCTCTGGATGTGGGCGGGACCATCGTGATTCCTATAGAGTGGAGACGGGTATGTCGGGGAACTTCTTGATTTGCACCAAGGGTGTGAAGGAGCCTTTCGAAGTTCCAGAGGTGAGGTGTGATCTGCCTCGAGACGCCTCAGCGGAAATGGGCCTCATCTCGCCTGGAGGGGAGAACCTCCTGGATTTTCACGAGTTGCGGCAGGTCTTCTCGAGTTACGACGGGGACCACAGGGACCCGCTCTGGTGGCCTCAAGAAAGGCCAGTCCCCGTGCGAGTTGCTAGGGGCCATCTCGGGATTCCTCTCCCGTCCATGCCGGGACCTATGACCTTGCGTGGAGTCGGGTCCGAACCTGAGGATTCCTCTCCAGTGTTGCCATGGATCTTGGGGTGCTTCTGAGTCTCCCCAGGGGAGTCAGGCCTCGTCTCGAGTGGGGGCATGCACGTGGGCTTTCCTCCTGAGCTGCAGCAGTAGTGTCACGCTTCCTGTCACGTGGATCAAGGGATCTGTGTCTTTCCCTCGAGGCTGTCCCTCGAGGCTTTCCCACGAGGCTTTCCCACAGGGCTGTACCACGTGCCACCTTGGTGTGAGTCGTACCTCGGCGTGAAAGTCGAGCCGGTGTAGGGAAAAGAGGTTCCACTGGTATGGACTGAGACATCTGGGGGACTCTTGGAATGGTGGCACGACCCTGGAGTTCCTCTCGCCGTTCCTATTGAGAGGGCCTCCTCTTGAGATGCGACGGGAACGCCGGGAACTCTTTCCAGACGAAGCAGGGAAAGGATCCCTCATCTCGAGCTACGAGGCGGAAACGGGGCTCCTCTGGATGTGGGCGGAACCCTCGTGTTTCCTCTCGAGGGGAGACGGGTATGTCGGGAAACTTCTTGATTTGCACCAAGGGTGTGAAGGAGACTTTCGAAGTTCCAGAGGTGAGGTGTGATCTGCCTCGAGACGCCTCAGCGGAAATGGGCCTCATCTCGCCTGGAGGGGAGAACCTCCTGGATTTTCTCGAGTTGCGGCATGTCTTTTCGAGTTACGACGGGGACCTCAGGGACCCGCTCTGGTGGCCTCAGGAAAGGCCAGTCCCCGTGCGAGTTGCTAGGGGCCATCTCTGGATTGCTCTCCCGTCCATGCCGGGGCCTAAGACCTTGTGTGGAGTCGGGGCCGGAACCTGAGGATTCCTCTCCAGTGTTGCCATGGATCTTGGGGTGCTTCTGAGTATCCCCAGGGAGTCAGGCCTCGTCTCGAGTGGGGGCATGCACGTGCGCTTTCCTCCCGAGCTGCAGCAGTAGTGTCACGCTTCCTGTCACGTGGATCAAGGGATCTGTGGCTTTCCCTCGAGGCTGTCCCTCGATGCTTTCCCACGAGGCTTTCCCACAGGGATGTGCCACGTGACACCTTGGAGTGACTCGATCCTCGGCGTGAAAGAATAGCCGGTGAAGGGAAAAGAGGTTCCTCTGGAATGCACTGAGACATCTGGGGGACTCTTGGAATGGTGGCACGACCCTGGAGTTCCTCTCGCCGTTCCTGTTCAGAGGGCCTCCTCTTGAGATGCGACGGGAATGCCGGGAATTCTTTCCCGACGAAGCAGGGAAAGGATCCCTCACCTCGAGCTACGAGGCGGAAACGGGGCTCCTCTGGATGTGGGCGGGACCCTCGTGTTTCCTCTCGAGTGGAGACGGGTATGTCGGGGAACTTCTTGAGGTGCACACAGGGTGTGAAGTACCCTTTCGAAGTTCCAGAAGTGAGGTGTGATTAGCCCCGAGAAGCCTCTGCGGAAATGGGCCTCCTCTCGCATGAAGGGGAGAACCTCCTGGGTTTTCTCGAGTTGCGGCAGGTCTTCTCGAGTTACGACGGGGACCTCAGGGACCCGCTCTGGTGGCCTCAGGAAGGGCCAGTCCCCATGTGAGTTGCTAGGGGCCATCTCGTGATTCCTCTCCCGTCGATGCCGGGGCCTAAGACCTTGTGTGGAACCGGGGCCGGAACCTGAGCATTCCTCTCCAGTGTTGACATGGATCTTGGGGTGCTTCTGAGTATCCCCAGGGAGTCAGGCCTCGTCTCGAGTGGGGGCATGCACGTGCGCTTTCCTCCCGAGCTGCAGCAGTAGTGTCACGCTTCCTGTCACGTGGATCAAGGGATCTGTGGCTTTCCCTCGAGGCTGTCCCTCGATGCTTTCCCACGAGGCTTTCCCACAGGGATGTGCCACGTGACACCTTGGTGTGACTCGATCCTCGGCGTGAAAGAATAGCCGGTGAAGGGAAAAGAGGTTCCTCTGGAATGCACTGAGACATCTGGGGGACTCTTGGAATGGTGGCACGACCCTGGAGTTCCTCTCGCCGTTCCTGTTCAGAGGGCCTCCTCTTGAGATGCGACGGGAATGCCGGGAATTCTTTCCCGACGAAGCAGGGAAAGGATCCCTCACCTCGAGCTACGAGGCGGAAACGGGGCTCCTCTGGATGTGGGCGGGACCCTCGTGTTTCCTCTCGAGTGGAGACGGGTATGTCGGGGAACTTCTTGAGGTGCACCCAGGGTGTGAAGTACCCTTTCGAAGTTCCAGAAGTGAGGTGTGATTAGCCCCGAGAAGCCTCTGCGGAAATGGGCCTCCTCTCGCATGAAGGGGAGAACCTCCTGGGTTTTCTCGAGTTGCGGCAGGTCTTCTCGAGTTACGACGGGGACCTCAGGGACCCGCTCTGGTGGCCTCAGGAAGGGCCAGTCCCCATGTGAGTTGCTAGGGGCCATCTCGTGATTCCTCTCCCGTCGATGCCGGGGCCTAAGACCTTGTGTGGAACCGGGGCCGGAACCTGAGCATTCCTCTCCAGTGTTGACATGGATCTTGGGGTGCCTCTGAGTCTCCCCAAGGGAGTCAAGCCTCGTCTCGAGTGGGGGAATGCACGTGCGCTTCCCTCCCGAGCTGTCGTAGTAGGGTCACGCTTCCCGTCACGTGGATCAAGGGATCTGTGGCTTTCCCTCGATGCTTTCCCTCGAGGCTTTCCCACGAGGCTTTCCCACAGGGCTCTGCCACGTGGCACCCTGCTGTGAGTCGATCCTCTGCGTGAAAGACGAGCCGGTGAAGGGAAAAGAGGTTCCTCTGGAATGGACTGAGACATCTGGGGGACGCTTGGAATGGTGGCACGACCCTGGAGTTCCTCTCGCCGTTCCTGTTGAGAGGGCCTCCTCTTGAGATGCGACGGCAATGCCGGGAATTCTTTCCCGACGAAGCAGGGAAAGGATCCCTCACCTCGAGCTACGAGGCAGAAACGGGTCTCCTCTGGATGTGGCCGGACCCTCGTGTTTCCTCTCGAGTGGAGACGGGTATGTCGGGGAACTTCTTGAGGTGCACCCAGGGTGTGAGGTACCCTTTCGAAGTTCCAGAAGTGAGGTGTGATTAGCCCCGAGAAGCCTCTGCGGAAATGGGCCTCCTCTCGCATGGAGGGGAGAACCTCCTGGGTTTTCTCGAGTTGCGGCAGGTCTTCTCGAGTTACGACGGGGACCTCAGGGACCCGCTCTGGTGGCCTCAGGAAGGGCCAGTCCCCATGTGAGTTGCTAGGGGCCATCTCGGGATTCCCCTCCCGTCGATGCCGGGGCCTAAGACCATGTGTGGAGCCGGGGCCGGAACCTGAGCATTCCTCTCCAGTGTTGACATGGATCTTGGGGTGCCTCTGAGTCTCCCTAAGGGAGTCAATCCTCATCTCGAGTGGGGGAATGCACGTGCGCTTCCCTCCCGAGCTGCAGTAGTAGGGTCACGCTTCCTGTCACGTGGATCAAGGGATCTGTGGCTTTCCCTCGAGGCTTTCCCTCGAGGCTTTGCGACGAGGCTTTCCCACAGGGCTGTGCCAAGTGCCACCTTGTTGTGAGTCGATCCTCGGCGTGAAAGACGAGCCGGTGAAGGGAAAAGAGGTTCCTCGTTAATGGACTGAGACATCTGGGGGACTCTTGGAATGGTGGCACGACCCTGGCGTTCCTCTCGTCGTCCTCCTCTTGAGATGCGACGGGAACGCCGGGAATTCTTTCACGACGAAGCAGGGAAAGGATCCCTCACCTAGAGCAACGAGGCGGAAACGGGGCTCCTCTGGATGTGGGCGGACCCTCGTGTTTCCTCTCGAGTGGAGACCGGTATGTCGGGGAACTTCTTGAGTTGCACCAAGGGTGTGAAGGACCCTTTCGATGTTCCAGAGGTGAGGTGTGATAAGCCCCGAGAAGCCTCTGCGGAAATGGGCCTCATCTCGCCTGCAGGGGAGAACCTCCTGGATATTCTCGAGTTGCGGCAGGTCTTCTCAAGTTACGACTGGGACCTCAGAGACCCGCTCTGGTATCCTCAGGAAGGGCCAGTCCCCATGCGAGTTGCTAGGGGCCATCTCGGGATTCCACTCCCGTCGATACCGAGGACTAAGACCTTGTGTGGAGTAGGGGCCAGAACCTGAGGATTCATTTCCAGGGATGACATGGATTTTGGGGTGCCTCTGAGTCTCCCCAGGGGAGTCAGGCGGCGTCTCGAGTGGGGGCATGCACGTGCGCTTTCCTCCTGAGCTGCAGCAGTAGTGTCACGCTTCCTGTCACGTGGATCAAGGGATCTGTGTCTTTCCCTCGAGGCTGTCCCTCGAGGCTTTCCCACGAGGCTTTCCCACAGGGCTGTACCACGTGCCAACTTGGTGTGAGTCGTACCTCGGCGTGAAAGTCGAGCCGGTGTAGGGAAAAGAGGTTCCACTGGTATGGACTGAGACATCTGGGGGACTCTTGGAATGGTGGCACGACCCTGGAGTTCCTCTCGCCGTTCCTGTTGAGAGGGCCTCCACTTGAGAGGCGACGGGAACGCCGGGAACTCTTTCCAGACGAAGCAGGGAAAGGATCCCTCATCTCGAGCTACGAGGCGGAAACGGGGCTCCTCTGGATGTGGGCGGAACCCTCGTGTTTCCTCTCGAGGGGAGACGGGTATGTCGGGAAACTTCTTGATTTGCACCAAGGGTGTGAAGGACCCTTTCGAAGTTCCAGAGGTGAGGTGTGATCAGCCTCGAGACGCCTCAGCGGAAATGGGCCTCATTTCGCCTGGAGGGGAGAACCTCCTGGATTTTCTCGAGTTGCGGCAGGTCTTCTCGAGTTACGACGGGGACCTCAGGGACCCGCTCTGGTGGCCTCAGGAAAGGCCAGTCCCCATGCGAGTTGCTAGGGGGCCTCTCGGGATTCCTCTCCCGTCGATGCCGGGGACTAAGACCTTGTGTGGAGTCGGGCCCGGAACCTGAGGATTCCTTTCCAGGGATGACATGGATTTTGGGGTGCCTCTGAGTCTCCCCAGGGGAGTCAGGCGGCGTCTCGAGTGGGGGCAGGCACGTGCGCTTCCCTCCCGAGCTGCAGCAGTAGGGTCAGGCTTCCTGTCACGTGGATCAAGGGATCTGTGGCTTTCCCTCGAGGCTTTCCCTCGAGGCTTTCCCACGAGGCTTTCCCACAGGGCTGTGCCAAGTGCCACCTTGGTGTGAGTCGATCCTTGGCGTGAAAGACGAGCTGGTGAAGGGAAAAGAGGTTGCTCTGGAGTGGACTGAGACATCTGGGGGACTCTTGGAATGGTGGCACGACCCTGGAGTTCCTCTCGCCGTTCCTATTCAGAGGGCCTCCTCTTGAGATGCGACAGGAATGCCGGGAATTCTTTCCCGACGAAGCAGGGAAAGGATCCCTCACCTCGAGCTACGATGCGGAAACGGGGCTCCTCTGGATGTGGGCGGGACCCTCGTGATTCCTCTCGAGTGGAGACGGGTATGTCGGGGAACTTCTTGATTTGCACCAAGGGTGTGAAGGACCCTTTCGAAGTTCCAGAGGGGAGGTGTGATCAGCCTCGAGACGCCTCAGCGGAAATGGGCCTCATCTCGCCTGGAGGGGAGAACCTCCTGGATTTTGTCGAGTTGCGGCAGGTCTTCTCGAGTTACGACGGGGACCTCAGGGACCCGCTCTGGTGGCCTCAGGAAAGGCCAGTCCCCATGCGAGTTGCTAGGGGACCTCTCGGGATTCCTCTCCCGTCCATGCCGGGGCCTCAGTCCTTGTGTCGAGTCGGGACCGGAACCTGAGGATTCCTCTCCAGTGTTGCCATGGATCTTGGGGTGCTTCTGAGTCTCCCCAGGGGAGTCAGGCCTCGTCTCGAGTGGGGGCATGCACGTGCGCTTTCCTCCCGAGCTGCAGCAGTAGTGTCACGCTTCCTGTCACGTGGATCAAGGGATCTGTGGCTTTCCCTCGAGGCTGTCCCTCGAGGCTTTCCCACGAGGCTTTCCCACAGGGCTGTGCCACGTGCCAGCTTGGTGTGAGTCGATCCTCGGCGTGAAAGATGAGCCGGTGAAGGAATAGAGGTTCCTCTGGAATGGACTGAGACATCTGGGGGACTCTTGGAATGGTGGCACGACCCTGGAGTTCCTCTCGCCGTTCCTGTTGAGAGGGCCTCCTCTTGAGATGCGACGGGAATGCCGGGAACTCTTTCCCGACGAAGCAGGGAAAGGATCCCTCATCTCGATCTACGAGGTGGAAACGGGGCTCCTCTGGATGTGGGCGGGACCCTCGTGATTCCTCTCGAGTGGAGACGGGTATGTCGGGGAATTTCTTGATTTGCACCAAGGGTGTGAAGGAGCCTTTCGAAGTTCAGAGGTGAGGTGTGATCTGCCTCGAGACGCCTCAGCGGAAATGGGCCTCATCTCGCCTGGAGGGGAGAACCTCCTGGATTTTCTCGAGTTGCGGCATGTCTTTTCGAGTTACGATGGGGACCTCAGGGACCCGCTCTGGTGGCCTCAGGAAAGGCCAGTCCCCGTGCGAGTTGCTAGGGGCCATCTCTGGATTGCTCTCCGTCCATGCCGGGGCTAAGACCTTGTGTGGAGTCGGGGCCGGAACCTGAGGATTCCTCTCCAGTGTTGCCATGGATCTTGGGGTGCTTCTGAGTATCCCCAGGGAGTCAGGCCTCGTCTTGAGTGGGGGCATGCACGTGCGCTTTCCTCCCGAGCTGCAGCAGTAGTGTCACGCTTCCTGTCACGTGGATCAAGGGATCTGTGGCTTTCCCTCGAGGCTGTCCCTCGAGGCTTTCCCATGAGGCTTTCCCAGAGGGCTGTGCCACGTGACACCTTGGTGTGACTCGATCCTCGGCGTGAAAGAATAGCCGGTGAAGGGAAAAGAGGTTCCTCTGGAATGGACTGAGACATCTGGGGGACTCTTGGAATGGTGGCATGACCCTGGAGTTCCTCTCGCCGTTCCTGTTCAGAATGCCTCCTCTTGAGATGCGACGGGAACGCCGGGAATTCTTTCCCGACGAAGCAGGGAAAGGATCCCTCACCTCGAGCTATGAGGCGGAAACGGGGCTCCTCTGGATGTGGGCGGACCCTCGTGTTTCCTCTCGAGTGGAGACCGGGATGTCGGGGAACTTCTTGATTTGCACCAAGGGTGTGAAGGACCCTTTTGACGTTCCAGAGGTGAGGTGTGATTAGCCCCGAGAAGCCTCTGCGGAAATGGGCCTCCTCTCGCCTGCAGGGGAGAACCTCCTGGATATTTTCGAGTTGCGGCAGGTCTTCTCGAGTTAAGACGGGGACCTCAGGGACCCGCTCTGTTGGCCTCAGGAAGGTCCAGTCCCCATGCGAGTTGCTAGGGGCCATCTCGGGATTCCTCTCCCGTCGATGCCCGGGAATAAGGCCTTGTGTGGAGTCGGGGCCGGAACCTGAGCATTCCTCTCCAATGTTGACATGGATCTTGCGGTGCCTCTGAGTATCCCCAGGGGAGTCAGGCCTCGTCTCGAGTGGGGGCGTGCACGTGCGCTTCCCTCCCGAGCTGCAGCAGAAGTGTCACGCTTCCTGTCACGTGGATAAAGGGATCTGTGGCTTTCCCTCGAGGCTTTCCCTCGAGGCTTTCCCACGAGGCTTACCCACAAGGCTCTGCCAAGTGACACCTTGGTGTGAGTCGATCCTCGGCGTGAAAGACGATCTGGTGAAGGGAAAAGAGGTTCCTCTTTAATGGACTGAGACATCTGGGGGACTCTTGGAATGGTGGCACGACCCTGGAGTTCCTCTCGCCGTTCCTGTTGAGAGGGCCTTCTCTTGAGATGCGACAGGAATACCAGGAACTCTTTCCCGACGAAGCAGGGAAAGGATCCCTCATCTCGAGCTACGAGGCGGAAACGGGGCTCCTCTGGATGTGGGCGGAACCCTCGTGATTCCTCTCGAGTGGAGACGGGTATGTCGGGGAACTTCTTGATTTGCACCAAGCGTGTGAAGGACCCTTTCGAAGTTCCAGAGGTGAGGTGTGATCAGCCTCGAGACGCCTCAGCGGAAATGGGCCTCATCTCTCCTGGAGGGGAGAACCTCCTGGATTTTCTCGAGTTGCGGCAGGTCTTCTCGAGTTACGACGGGGACCTCAGGGACCCGCTCTGGTGGCCTCAGGAAAGGCCAGTCCCCATGCGAGTTGCTAGGGGACCTCTCGGGATTCCTCTCCCGTCCATGCCGGGGCCTCAGTCCTTGTGTGGAGTCGGGGCTGGAACCTGAGGATTCCTTTCCAGGGATGACATGGATTTTGGGGTGCCTCTGAGTCTACCCAGGGGAGTCAGGCGGCGTCTCGAGTGGGGGCATGCACATGCGCTTTCCTCCCGAGCTGCAGCAGTAGGGTCAGGCTTCCTGTCACGTGGATCAAGGGATCTGTGGCTTTCCCTCGAGGCTGTCCCTCGAGGCTTTTCCACGAGTCTTTCCCACAGGGCTCTGCCACGTGCCACCCTGGTGTGAGTCGATCCTCTGCGTGAAAGACCAGCCGGTGAAGGGAAAAGAGTTTCCTCTGGAATGGACTGAGACATCTGGGGGACTCTTGGAATGGTGGCACGACCCTGGAGTTCCTCTCGCCGTTCCTGTTGAGAGGGCCTCCTCTTGAGATGCGACGGGAACGCCGGGAACTCTTTCCCGACGAAGCAGGGAAAGGATCCCTCATCTCGAGCTACGAGGCGGAAACGGGGCTCCTCTGGATGTGGGCGGGACCCTCGTGATTCCCCTCGAGTGGAGACGGGTATGTCGGGGAACTTCTTGATTTGCACCAAGGGTGTGAAGGACCCTTTCGAAGTTCCAGAGGGGAGGTGTGATCAGCCTCGAGATGCTTCTGCGGAAATGGGCCTCATCTCGCCTGGAGGGGAGAATCTCCTGGATTTTCTCGAGTTGCGGCTGGTCTTCTCTAGTTACGACGGGGACCTCAGGGACCCGCTCTGGTGGCCTCAGGAAAGGCCAGTCCCCATGCGAGTTGCTAGGGGACCTCTCGGGATTCCTCTCCCGTCCATGCCGGGGCCTCAGTCCTTGTGTGGAGTCGGGGCCGGAACCTGAGGATTCCTCTCCAGTGTTGCCATGGATCTAGGGGTGCTTCTGAGTCTCCTCAGGGGAGTCAGGCCTCGTCTCGAGTATGGGCATGCACGTGCGCTTTCCTCCCGAGCTGCAGCAGTAGTGTCACGCTTCCTGTCACGTGGATCAAGGGATCTGTAGCTTTCCCTCGATGCTTTCCCTCGAGGCTTTATCACGAGGTTTTCCCACAGGGCTGTGCCAAGTGCCACCTTAGTGTGAGTCGATCCTCGGCGTGAAAGACGAGCCGGTGAAGGGAAAAGAGGTTCCTCTGGAATGGACTGAGACATCTGGGGGACTCTTGGAATGGTGGCACGACCCTAGAGTTCCTCTTGCCGTTCCTGTTGAGAGGGCCTCCTCTTGAGATTCGACGGGAGCACCAGGAATTCTTTCCCGACGAAGCAGGGAAAGGATCCCTCACCTAGAGCTACGAGGCGGAAACGGGGCTCCTCTGGATGTGGGCGGGACCCTCGTGTTTCCTCTCGAGTGGAGACGGGTATGTCGGGGAACTTCTTGAGTTGCACCAAGGGTGTGAAGGACCCTTTCGACGTTCCAGAGGTGAGGTGTGATAAGCCCCGAGAAGCCTCTGCGGAAATGGGCCTCATCTCGCCTGCATGGGAGAACCTCCTGGATATTCTCGAGTTGCGGCAGGTCTTCTCGAGTTACGACTGGGACCTCAGAGACCCGCTCTGGTATCCTCAGGAAGGGCCAGTCCCCATGCGAGTTGCTAGGGGCCATCTCGGGATTCCTCTCCCGTCGATGCCGGGGACTAAGACCTTGTGTGGAGTAGGGGCCAGAACCTTAGGATTCCTTTCCAGGGATGACATGGATTTTGGGGTGCTTCTGAGTCTCCCCAGGGGAGTCAGGCGGCGTCTCGAGTGGGGGCATGCACGTGCGCTTTCCTCCCGAGCTGCAGCAGTAGGGTCAGGCTTCCTCTCACGTGGATCAAGGGATCTGTGGCTTTCCCTCGAGGCTGTCCCTCGAGGCTTTTCCACGAGTCTTTCCCACAGGGCTCTGCCACGTGCCACCCTGGTGTGAGTCGATCCTCTGCGTGAAAGACCAGCCGGTGAAGGGAAAAGAGTTTCCTCTGGAATGGACTGAGACATCTGGGGGACTCTTGGAATGGTGGCACGACCCTGGAGTTCCTCTCGCCGTTCCTGTTGAGAGGGCCTCCTCTTGAGATGCGACGGGAACGCCGGGATCTCTTTCCCGACGAAGCAGGGAAAGGATCCCTCATCTCGAGCTACGAGGCGGAAACGGGGCTCCTCTGGATGTGGGCGGGACCCTCGTGATTCCCCTCGAGTGGAGACGGGTATGTCGGGGTACTTCTTGATGTGCACCAAGGGTGTGAAGGACCCTTTCGAAGTTCCAGAGGTGAGGTGTGATCAGCCTCGAGACGCCTCAGCGGAAATGGGCCTCATCTCGCCTGGAGGGGAGAACCTCCTGGATTTTGTCGAGTTGCGGCAGGTCTTCTCGAGTTACGACGGGGGCCTCAGGGACCCGCTCTGGTGGCCTCAGGAAAGGCCAGTCCCCATGCGAGTTGCTAGGGGACCTCTCGGGATTCCTCTCCCGCCCAGGCCGGGGCCTCAGTCCTTGTGTGGAGTCGGGGCCGGAACCTGAGGATTCCTCTCCAGTGTTGCCATGGATCTTGGGGAGCTTCTGAGTCTCCCCAGGGCAGTCAGGCGGTGTCTCGAGTGGGGGAATGCACGTGCGCTTTCCTCCCGAGCTGCAGCAGTAGTGTCACGCTACCTGTCACGTGGATCAATGGATCTGTGGCTTTCCCTCGAGGCTGTCCCTCGAGGCTTTCCCACGAGGCTTTCCCACAGGGCTGTGCCACGTGCCACCTTGGTGTGAGTCGACCCTCGCGTGAAAGACGATCCGGTGAAGGGAAAAGAGGTTCCTCTGGAATGGACTGAGACATCTGGGGGACTCTTGGAATGGTGGCACGACCCTGGAGTTCCTCTCGCCGTTCCTGTTCAGAGGGCCTCCTCTTGAGATGCGACGGGAACGCCGGGAACTCTTTCCCGACGAAGCAGGGAAAGGATCCCTCATCTCGAGCTACGAGGCGGAAACGGGGCTCCTCTGGATGTGGGCGGGACCCTCGTGATTCCACTCGAGTGGAGACGGCTAGGTCGGGGAACTTCTTGATTTGCACCAAGGGTGTGAAGGACCCTTTCGAAGTTCCAGAGGGGAGGTGTGATCAGCCTCGAGACGCCTCTCAGCGGAAATGGGCCTCATCTCGCCTGGAGGGGAGAACCTCCTGAATTTTCTCGAGTTGCGGCAGGTCTTCTCGAGTTACGACGGGGACCTCAGGGACCCGCTCTGGTGGCCTCAGGAAAGGCCAGTCCCCATGCGAGTTGCTAGGGACCTCTCGGGATTCCTCTCCGTCCATGCCGGGGCCTCAGTCCTTGTGTGGACTCGGGGCCGGAACCTGAGGATTCCTCTCCAGTGTTGCCATGGATCTTGGGGTGCTTCTGAGTCTCCCCAGGGGAGTCAGGCCTCGTCTCGAGTGGGGGCATGCACGTGCGCTTTGCTCCCGAGCTGCAGCAGTAGTGTCACGCTTCCTGTCACGTGGATCAAGGGATCTGTGGCTTTCCTCGAGGCTGTCCCTCGAGGCTTTCCCACGAGGCTTTCCCACAGGGCTGTGCCACGTGCCACCTTGGTGTGAGTCGATCCTCGGCGTGAAAGACGAGGTGGTGAAGGGAAAAGAGGTTCCTCTGGAATGGACTGAGACATCTGGGGGACTCTTGGAATGGTGGCACGACCCTGGAGTTCCTCTCGCCGTTCCTGTTGAGAGGGCCTCCTCTTGAGATGCGACGGGAACGCCGGGAACTCTTTCCCGACGAAGCAGGGAAAGGATCCCTCATCTCGAGCTACGAGGCGGAAACGGGGCTCCTCTGGATGTGGCGGGACCCTCGTGATTCCTCTCGAGTTCAGACGGGTATGTCGGGGAACTTCTTGATTTGCACCAAGGGGTGTGAAGGACCCTTTCGAAGTTCCAGAGGTGAGGTGTGATCAGCCTCGAGACGCCTCAGCGGAAATGGGCTTCATCTCGCCTGGAGGGAGAACCTCCTGGATTTTCTCCAGTTGCGGCAGGTCTTTTCGAGTTACGACTGGGACCTCAGGGACCCGCTCTGGTGGCCTCAGGAAAGGCCAGTCCCCATGCGAGTTGCTAGGGACCTCTCAGGATTCCTCTCCCGTTCATGCCGGGGCCTCAGTACTAGTGTGGAGTCGGGACCGGAACCTGAGGATTCCTCTCCAGTGTTGCCATGGATCTTGGGTGCTTCTGAGTCTCCCCAGGGGAGTCAGGCCTCGTCTCGAGTGGGGGGCATGCACGTCTGCTTTCCTCCCGAGCTGCAGCAGTAGTGTCACGCTTCCTGTCACGTGGATCAAGGGATCTGTGGCTTTCCCTCGAGGCTGTCCCTCGAGGCTTTCCCACGAGGCTTTCCCACAGGGCTGTGCCACGTGCCACCTTGGTGTGAGTCGATCCTCGGCGTGAAAGACGAGCCGGTGAAGGGAAAAGAGGTTCCTCTGGAATGGACTGAGACATCTGGGGGACTCTTGGAATGGTGGCACGACCCTGGAGTTCCTCTCGCCGTTCCTGTTGAGAGGGCCTCCTCTTGAGATGCGACGGGAACGCCGGGAACTCTTTCCCGACGAAGCAGGGAAAGGATCCCACATCTCGAGCTACGAGGCGGGAAACGGGGCTCCTCTGGATGTGGGCGGGACCCTCGTGATTCCTCTCGAGTGGAGACGGGTATGTCGGGGAACCTCTTGATTTGCACCAAGGGTGTGAAGGACCCTTTCGAAGTTCCAGAGGTGAGGTGTGATCAGCCTCGAGACGCCTCAGCGGAAATGGGCCTCATTTCGCCTGGAGGGGAGAACCTCCTGGATTTTCTCGAGTTGCGGCAGGTCTTCTCGAGTTACGACGGGGCCCTCAGGGACCCGCTCTGGTGGCCTCAGGAAAGGCCAGTCCCCATGCGAGTTGCTAGGGGACCTCTCGGGATTCCTCTCCCGTCCATGCCGGGGCCTCAGTCCTTGTGTGGAGTCGGGGCCGGAACCTTAGGATTCCTTTCCAGTGTTGCCATGGATCTCGGGGTGCTTCTGAGTCTCCCCAGGGGAGTCAGGCCTCGTCTCGAGTGGGGGCATGCACGTGCGCTTTCCTCCGAGCTGCAGCAGTAGTGTCACGCTTCCTGTCACGTGGATCAAGGGATCTGTGGCTTTCCCTCGAGGCTGTCCCTCGAGGCTTTCCCACGAGGCTTTCCCACAGGGCTGTGCCACGTGCCACCTTGGTGTGAGTCGATCCTCGGCGTGAAAGACGAGCCGGTGAAGGGAAAAGAGGTTCCTCTGGAATGGACTGAGACATCTGGGGGACTCTTGGAATGGTGGCACGACCCTGGAGTTCCTCTCGCCGTTCCTGTTGAGAGGGCCTCCTCTTGAGATGCGACGGGAACGCCGGGAACTCTTTCCGACGAAGCCGGGAAAGGATCCCTCATCTCGAGCTACGAGGCGGAAACGGGGCTCCTCTGGATGTGGGCGGGACCCTCGTGATTCCTCTCGAGTGGAGACGGGTATGTCGGGGAACTTCTTGATTTGCACCAAGGGTGTGAAGGACCCTTTCGAAGTTCCAGAGGGGAGGTGTGATCAGCCTCGAGACGCCTCAGCGGAAAAGGGCCTCATCTCGCTGGAGGGGAGAACCTCCTGGATTTTCTCGAGTTGCGGCAGGTCTTCTCGAGTTACGACGGGGACCTCAGGGACCCGCTCTGGTGGCCTCAGGAAAGGCCAGTCCCCATGCGAGTTGCTAGGGGACCTCTCGGGATTCCTCTCCCGTCCATGCCGGGGCCTCAGTCCTTGTGTGGAGTCGGGGCCGGAACCTGAGGATTCCTCTCCAGTGTTGCCATGGATCTTGGGGTGCTTCTGAGTCTCCCCAGGGGAGTCAGGCCTCGTCTCGAGTGGGGGCATGCACGTGCGCTTTCCTCCCGAGCTGCAGCAGTAGTGTCACGCTTCCTGTCACGTGGATCAAGGGATCTGTGGCTTTCCCTCGAGGCTGTCCCTCGAGGCTTTCCCACGAGGCTTTCCCACAGGGCTCTGCCACGTGCCACCTTGGTGTGAGTCGATCCTCGGCGTGAAAGACGAGCCGGTGAAGGGAAAAGAGGTTCCTCTGGAATGGACTGAGACATCTGGGGGACTCTTGGAATGGTGGCACGACCCTGGAGTTCCTCTCGCCGTTCCTGTTGAGAGGGCCTCCTCTTGAGATGCGACGGGAACGCCGGGAACTCTTTCCCGACGAAGCAGGGAAAGGATCCCTCATCTCGAGCTACGAGGCCGAAACGGGGCTCCTCTGGATGTGGGCGGGACCCTCGTGATTCCTCTCGAGTGGAGACGGGTATGTCGGGGAACTTCTTGATTTGCACCAAGGGTGTGAAGGACCCTTTCGAAGTTCCAGAGGTGAGGTGTGATCAGCCTCGAGACGCCTCAGCGGAAATGGGCCTCATCTCGCCTGGAGGGGAGAACCTCCTGGATTTTCTCGAGTTGCGGCAGGTCTTCTCGAGTTACGACGGGGCCCTCAGGGACCCGCTCTGGTGGCCTCAGGAAAGGCCAGTCCCCATGCGAGTTGCTAGGGGACCTCTCGGGATTCCTCTCCCGTCCATGCCGGGGCCTCAGTCCTTGTGTGGAGTCGGGGCCGGAACCTTAGGATTCCTTTCCAGTGTTGCCATGGATCTCGGGGTGCTTCTGAGTCTCCCCAGGGGAGTCAGGCCTCGTCTCGAGTGGGGGCATGCACGTGCGCTTTCCTCCCGAGCTGCAGCAGTAGTGTCACGCTTCCTGTCACGTGGATCAAGGGATCTGTGGCTTTCCCTCGAGGCTGTCCCTCGAGGCTTTCCCACGAGGCTTTCCCACAGGGCTGTGCCACGTGCCACCTTGGTGTGAGTCGATCCTCGGCGTGAAAGACGAGCCGGTGAAGGGAAAAGAGGTTCCTCTGGAATGGACTGAGACATCTGGGGGACTCTTGGAATGGTGGCACGACCCTGGAGTTCCTCTCGCCGTTCCTGTTGAGAGGGCCTCCTCTTGAGATGCGACGGGAACGCCGGGAACTCTTTCCCGACGAAGCCGGGAAAGGATCCCTCATCTCGAGCTACGAGGCGGAAACGGGGCTCCTCTGGATGTGGGCGGGACCCTCGTGATTCCTCTCGAGTGGAGACGGGTATGTCGGGGAACTTCTTGATTTGCACCAAGGGTGTGAAGGACCCTTTCGAAGTTCCAGAGGGGAGGTGTGATCAGCCTCGAGACGCCTCAGCGGAAATGGGCCTCATCTCGCCTGGAGGGGAGAACCTCCTGGATTTTCTCGAGTTGCGGCAGGTCTTCTCGAGTTACGACGGGGACCTCAGGGACCCGCTCTGGTGGCCTCAGGAAAGGCCAGTCCCCATGCGAGTTGCTAGGGGACCTCTCGGGATTCCTCTCCCGTCCATGCCGGGGCCTCAGTCCTTGTGTGGAGTCGGGGCCGGAACCTGAGGATTCCTCTCCAGTGTTGCCATGGATCTTGGGGTGCTTCTGAGTCTCCCCAGGGGAGTCATGCCTCGTCTCGAGTGGGGGCATGCACGTGCGCTTTCCTCCCGAGCTGCAGCAGTAGTGTCACGCTTCCTGTCACGTGGATCAAGGGATCTGTGGCTTTCCCTCGAGGCTGTCCCTCGAGGCTTTCCCACGAGGCTTTCCCACAGGGCTCTGCCACGTGCCACCTTGGTGTGAGTCGATCCTCGGCGTGAAAGACGAGCCGGTGAAGGGAAAAGAGGTTCCTCTGGAATGGACTGAGACATCTGGGGGACTCTTGGAATGGTGGCACGACCCTGGAGTTCCTCTCGCCGTTCCTGTTGAGAGGGCCTCCTCTTGAGATGCGACGGGAACGCCGGGAACTCTTTCCCGACGAAGCAGGGAAAGGATCCCTCATCTCGAGCTACGAGGCCGAAACGGGGCTCCTCTGGATGTGGGCGGGACCCTCGTGATTCCTCTCGAGTGGAGACGGGTATGTCGGGGAACTTCTTGATTTGCACCAAGGGTGTGAAGGACCCTTTCGAAGTTCCAGAGGGGAGGTGTGATCAGCCTCGAGACGCCTCAGCGGAAATGGGCCTCATCTCGCCTGGAGGGGAGAACCTCCTGGATTTTCTCGAGTTGCGGCAGGTCTTCTCGAGTTACGACGGGGCCCTCAGGGACCCGCTCTGGTGGCCTCAGGAAAGGCCAGTCCCCATGCGAGTTGCTAGGGGACCTCTCGGGATTCCTCTCCCGTCCATGCCGGGGCCTCAGTCCTTGTGTGGAGTCGGGGCCGGAACCTGAGGATTCCTTTCCAGTGTTGCCATGGATCTTGGGGTGCTTCTGAGTCTCCCCAGGTGAGTCAGGCCTCGTCTCGAGTGGGGGCATGCACGTGCGCTTTCCTCCCGAGCTGCAGCAGTAGTGTCACGCTTCCTGTCACGTGGATCAAGGGATCTGTGGCTTTCCCTCGAGGCTGTCCCTCGAGGCTTTCCCACGAGGCTTTCCCACAGGGCTGTGCCACGTGCCACCTTGGTGTGAGTCGATCCTCGGCGTGAAAGACGAGCCGGTGAAGGGAAAAGAGGTTCCTCTGGAATGGACTGAGACATC
This sequence comes from Budorcas taxicolor, assembly GCF_023091745.1. Classification (NCBI taxonomy): domain Eukaryota; kingdom Metazoa; phylum Chordata; class Mammalia; order Artiodactyla; family Bovidae; genus Budorcas; species Budorcas taxicolor. The sequence continues at coordinate 137,498 of NW_026292767.1, read as the reverse complement.
TGGGGGACTCTTGGAATGGTGGCACGACCCTGGAGTTCCTCTCGCCGTTCCTGTTGAGAGGGCCTCCTCTTGAGATGCGACGGGAACGCCGGGAACTCTTTCCCGACGAAGCCGGGAAAGGATCCCTCATCTCGAGCTACAAGGCCGAAACGGGGCTCCTCTGGATGTGGGCGGGACCCTCGTGATTCCTCTCGAGTGGAGACGGGTATGTCGGGGAACTTCTTGATTTGCACCAAGGGTGTGAAGGACCCTTTCGAAGTTCCAGAGGTGAGGTGTGATCAGCCTCGAGACGCCTCAGCGGAAATGGGCCTCATCTCGCCTGGAGGGGAGAACCTCCTGGATTTTCTCGAGTTGCGGCAGGTCTTCTCGAGTTACGACGGGGACCTCAGGGACCCGCTCTGGTGGCCTCAGGAAAGGCCAGTCCCCATGCGAGTTGCTAGGGGACCTCTCGGGATTCCTCTCCCGTCCATGCCGGGGGCTCAGTCCTTGTGTGGAGTCGGGGCCGGAACCTGAGGATTCCTCTCCAGTGTTGCCATGGATCTTGGGGTGCTTCTGAGTCTCCCCAGGGGAGTCAGGCCTCGTCTCGAGTGGGGGCATGCACGTGCGCTTTCCTCCCGAGCTGCAGCAGTAGTGTCACGCTTCCTGTCACGTGGATCAAGGGATCTGTGGCTTTCCCTCGAGGCTGTCCCTCGAGGCTTTCCCACGAGGCTTTCCCACAGGGCTGTGCCACGTGCCACCTTGGTGTGAGTCGATCCTCGGCGTGAAAGACGAGCCGGTGAAGGGAAAAGAGGTTCCTCTGGAATGGACTGAGACATCTGGGGGACTCTTGGAATGGTGGCACGACCCTGGAGTTCCTCTCGCCGTTCCTGTTGAGAGGGCCTCCTCTTGAGATGCGACGGGAACGCCGGGAACTCTTTCCCGACGAAGCCGGGAAAGGATCCCTCATCTCGAGCTACGAGGCGGAAACGGGGCTCCTCTGGATGTGGGCGGGACCCTCGTGATTCCTCTCGAGTGGAGACGGGTATGTCGGGGAACTTCTTGATTTGCACCAAGGGTGTGAAGGACCCTTTCGAAGTTCCAGAGGGGAGGTGTGATCAGCCTCGAGACGCCTCAGCGGAAATGGGCCTCATCTCGCCTGGAGGGGAGAACCTCCTGGATTTTCTCGAGTTGCGGCAGGTCTTCTCGAGTTACGACGGGGACCTCAGGGACCCGCTCTGGTGGCCTCAGGAAAGGCCAGTCCCCATGCGAGTTGCTAGGGGACCTCTCGGGATTCCTCTCCCGTCCATGCCGGGTCCTCAGTCCTTGTGTGGAGTCGGGGCCGGAACCTGAGGATTCCTCTCCAGTGTTGCCATGGATCTTGGGGTGCTTCTGAGTCTCCCCAGGGGAGTCAGGCCTCGTCTCGAGTGGGGGCATGCACGTGCGCTTTCCTCCCGAGCTGCAGCAGTAGTGTCACGCTTCCTGTCACGTGGATCAAGGGATCTGTGGCTTTCCCTCGAGGCTGTCCCTCGAGGCTTTCCCACGAGGCTTTCCCACAGGGCTCTGCCACGTGCCACCTTGGTGTGAGTCGATCCTCGGCGTGAAAGACGAGCCGGTGAAGGGAAAAGAGGTTCCTCTGGAATGGACTGAGACATCTGGGGGACTCTTGGAATGGTGGCACGACCCTGGAGTTCCTCTCGCCGTTCCTGTTGAGAGGGCCTCCTCTTGAGATGCGACGGGAACGCCGGGAACTCTTTCCCGACGAAGCAGGGAAAGGATCCCTCATCTCGAGCTACGAGGCCGAAACGGGGCTCCTCTGGATGTGGGCGGGACCCTCGTGATTCCTCTCGAGTGGAGACGGGTATGTCGGGGAACTTCTTGATTTGCACCAAGGGTGTGAAGGACCCTTTCGAAGTTCCAGAGGTGAGGTGTGATCAGCCTCGAGACGCCTCAGCGGAAATGGGCCTCATCTCGCCTGGAGGGGAGAACCTCCTGGATTTTCTCGAGTTGCGGCAGGTCTTCTCGAGTTACGACGGGGCCCTCAGGGACCCGCTCTGGTGGCCTCAGGAAAGGCCAGTCCCCATGCGAGTTGCTAGGGGACCTCTCGGGATTCCTCTCCCGTCCATGCCGGGGCCTCAGTCCTTGTGTGGAGTCGGGGCCGGAACCTGAGGATTCCTTTCCAGTGTTGCCATGGATCTTGGGGTGCTTCTGAGTCTCCCCAGGGGAGTCAGGCCTCGTCTCGAGTGGGGGCATGCACGTGCGCTTTCCTCCCGAGCTGCAGCAGTAGTGTCACGCTTCCTGTCACGTGGATCAAGGGATCTGTGGCTTTCCCTCGAGGCTGTCCCTCGAGGCTTTCCCACGAGGCTTTCCCACAGGGCTGTGCCACGTGCCACCTTGGTGTGAGTCGATCCTCGGCGTGAAAGACAAGCCGGTGAAGGGAAAAGAGGTTCCTCTGGAATGGACTGAGACATCTGGGGGACTCTTGGAATGGTGGCACGACCCTGGAGTTCCTCTCGCCGTTCCTGTTGAGAGGGCCTCCTCTTGAGATGCGACGGGAACGCCGGGAACTCTTTCCCGACGAAGCCGGGAAAGGATCCCTCATCTCGAGCTACGAGGCGGAAACGGGGCTCCTCTGGATGTGGGCGGGACCCTCGTGATTCCTCTCGAGTGGAGACGGGTATGTCGGGGAACTTCTTGATTTGCACCAAGGGTGTGAAGGACCCTTTCGAAGTTCCAGAGGTGAGGTGTGATCAGCCTCGAGACGCCTCAGCGGAAATGGGCCTCATCTCGCCTGGAGGGGAGAACCTCCTGGATTTTCTCGAGTTGCGGCAGGTCTTCTCGAGTTACGACGGGGACCTCAGGGACCCGCTCTGGTGGCCTCAGGAAAGGCCAGTCCCCATGCGAGTTGCTAGGGGACCTCTCGGGATTCCTCTCCCGTCCATGCCGGGGGCTCAGTCCTTGTGTGGAGTCGGGGCCGGAACCTGAGGATTCCTCTCCAGTGTTGCCATGGATCTTGGGGTGCTTCTGAGTCTCCCCAGGGGAGTCAGGCCTCGTCTCGAGTGGGGGCATGCACGTGCGCTTTCCTCCCGAGCTGCAGCAGTAGTGTCACGCTTCCTGTCACGTGGATCAAGGGATCTGTGGCTTTCCCTCGAGGCTGTCCCTCGAGGCTTTCCCACGAGGCTTTCCCACAGGGCTGTGCCACGTGCCACCTTGGTGTGAGTCGATCCTCGGCGTGAAAGACGAGCCGGTGAAGGGAAAAGAGGTTCCTCTGGAATGGACTGAGACATCTGGGGGACTCTTGGAATGGTGGCACGACCCTGGAGTTCCTCTCGCCGTTCCTGTTGAGAGGGCCTCCTCTTGAGATGCGACGGGAACGCCGGGAACTCTTTCCCGACGAAGCCGGGAAAGGATCCCTCATCTCGAGCTACGAGGCGGAAACGGGGCTCCTCTGGATGTGGGCGGGACCCTCGTGATTCCTCTCGAGTGGAGACGGGTATGTCGGGGAACTTCTTGATTTGCACCAAGGGTGTGAAGGACCCTTTCGAAGTTCCAGAGGGGAGGTGTGATCAGCCTCGAGACGCCTCAGCGGAAATGGGCCTCATCTCGCCTGGAGGGGAGAACCTCCTGGATTTTCTCGAGTTGCGGCAGGTCTTCTCGAGTTACGACGGGGACCTCAGGGACCCGCTCTGGTGGCCTCAGGAAAGGCCAGTCCCCATGCGAGTTGCTAGGGGACCTCTCGGGATTCCTCTCCCGTCCATGCCGGGGCCTCAGTCCTTGTGTGGAGTCGGGGCCGGAACCTGAGGATTCCTCTCCAGTGTTGCCATGGATCTTGGGGTGCTTCTGAGTCTCCCCAGGGGAGTCAGGCCTCGTCTCGAGTGGGGGCATGCACGTGCGCTTTCCTCCCGAGCTGCAGCAGTAGTGTCACGCTTCCTGTCACGTGGATCAAGGGATCTGTGGCTTTCCCTCGAGGCTGTCCCTCGAGGCTTTCCCACGAGGCTTTCCCACAGGGCTCTGCCACGTGCCACCTTGGTGTGAGTCGATCCTCGGCGTGAAAGACGAGCCGGTGAAGGGAAAAGAGGTTCCTCTGGAATGGACTGAGACATCTGGGGGACTCTTGGAATGGTGGCACGACCCTGGAGTTCCTCTCGCCGTTCCTGTTGAGAGGGCCTCCTCTTGAGATGCGACGGGAACGCCGGGAACTCTTTCCCGACGAAGCAGGGAAAGGATCCCTCATCTCGAGCTACGAGGCCGAAACGGGGCTCCTCTGGATGTGGGCGGGACCCTCGTGATTCCTCTCGAGTGGAGACGGGTATGTCGGGGAACTTCTTGATTTGCACCAAGGGTGTGAAGGACCCTTTCGAAGTTCCAGAGGTGAGGTGTGATCAGCCTCGAGACGCCTCAGCGGAAATGGGCCTCATCTCGCCTGGAGGGGAGAACCTCCTGGATTTTCTCGAGTTGCGGCAGGTCTTCTCGAGTTACGACGGGGCCCTCAGGGACCCGCTCTGGTGGCCTCAGGAAAGGCCAGTCCCCATGCGAGTTGCTAGGGGACCTCTCGGGATTCCTCTCCCGTCCATGCCGGGGCCTCAGTCCTTGTGTGGAGTCGGGGCCGGAACCTGAGGATTCCTTTCCAGTGTTGCCATGGATCTTGGGGTGCTTCTGAGTCTCCCCAGGGGAGTCAGGCCTCGTCTCGAGTGGGGGCATGCACGTGCGCTTTCCTCCCGAGCTGCAGCAGTAGTGTCACGCTTCCTGTCACGTGGATCAAGGGATCTGTGGCTTTCCCTCGAGGCTGTCCCTCGAGGCTTTCCCACGAGGCTTTCCCACAGGGCTGTGCCACGTGCCACCTTGGTGTGAGTCGATCCTCGGCGTGAAAGACAAGCCGGTGAAGGGAAAAGAGGTTCCTCTGGAATGGACTGAGACATCTGGGGGACTCTTGGAATGGTGGCACGACCCTGGAGTTCCTCTCGCCGTTCCTGTTGAGAGGGCCTCCTCTTGAGATGCGACGGGAACGCCGGGAACTCTTTCCCGACGAAGCCGGGAAAGGATCCCTCATCTCGAGCTACGAGGCGGAAACGGGGCTCCTCTGGATGTGGGCGGGACCCTCGTGATTCCTCTCGAGTGGAGACGGGTATGTCGGGGAACTTCTTGATTTGCACCAAGGGTGTGAAGGACCCTTTCGAAGTTCCAGAGGTGAGGTGTGATCAGCCTCGAGACGCCTCAGCGGAAATGGGCCTCATCTCGCCTGGAGGGGAGAACCTCCTGGATTTTCTCGAGTTGCGGCAGGTCTTCTCGAGTTACGACGGGGACCTCAGGGACCCGCTCTGGTGGCCTCAGGAAAGGCCAGTCCCCATGCGAGTTGCTAGGGGACCTCTCGGGATTCCTCTCCCGTCCATGCCGGGGGCTCAGTCCTTGTGTGGAGTCGGGGCCGGAACCTGAGGATTCCTCTCCAGTGTTGCCATGGATCTTGGGGTGCTTCTGAGTCTCCCCAGGGGAGTCAGGCCTCGTCTCGAGTGGGGGCATGCACGTGCGCTTTCCTCCCGAGCTGCAGCAGTAGTGTCACGCTTCCTGTCACGTGGATCAAGGGATCTGTGGCTTTCCCTCGAGGCTGTCCCTCGAGGCTTTCCCACGAGGCTTTCCCACAGGGCTGTGCCACGTGCCACCTTGGTGTGAGTCGATCCTCGGCGTGAAAGACGAGCCGGTGAAGGGAAAAGAGGTTCCTCTGGAATGGACTGAGACATCTGGGGGACTCTTGGAATGGTGGCACGACCCTGGAGTTCCTCTCGCCGTTCCTGTTGAGAGGGCCTCCTCTTGAGATGCGACGGGAACGCCGGGAACTCTTTCCCGACGAAGCAGGGAAAGGATCCCTCATCTCGAGCTACGAGGCGGAAACGGGGCTCCTCTGGATGTGGGCGGGACCCTCGTGATTCCTCTCGAGTGGAGACGGGTATGTCGGGGAACTTCTTGATTTGCACCAAGGGTGTGAAGGACCCTTTCAAAGTTACAGAGGTGAGGTGTGATCAGCCTCGAGACGCCTCAGCGAAAATGGGCCTCATCTCGCCTGGAGGGGAGAACCTCCTGGATTTTCTCGAGTTGCGGCAGGTCTTCTCGAGTTACGACGGGGACCTCAGGGACACGCTCTGGTGGCCTCAGGAAAGGCCAGTCCCCATGCGAGTTGCTAGGGGACCTCTCGGGATTCCTCTCCCGTCCATGCCGGGGCCTCAGTCCTTGTGTGGAGTCGGGGCCGGAACCTGAGGATTCCTCTCCAGTGTTGCCATGGATCTTGGGGTGCTTCTGAGTCTCCCCAGGGGAGTCAGGCCTCGTCTCGAGTGGGGGCATGCACGTGCGCTTTCCTCCCGAGCTGCAGCAGTAGTGTCACGCTTCCTGTCACGTGGATCAAGGGATCTGTGGCTTTCCCTCGAGGCTGTCCCTCGAGGCTTTCCCACGAGGCTTTCCCACAGGGCTCTGCCTCGTGCCACCTTGGTGTGAGTCGATCCTCGGCGTGAAAGACGAGCCGGTGAAGGGAAAAGAGGTTCCTCTGGAATGGACTGAGACATCTGGGGGACTCTTGGAATGGTGGCACGACCCTGGAGTTCCTCTCGCCGTTCCTGTTGAGAGGGCCTCCTCTTGAGATGCGACGGGAACGCCGGGAACTCTTTCCCGACGAAGCAGGGAAAGGATCCCTCATCTCGAGCTACGAGGCGGAAACGGGGCTCCTCTGGATGTGGGCGGGACCCTCGTGATTCCTCTCGAGTTCAGACGGGTATGTCGGGGAACTTCTTGATTTGCACCAAGGGTGTGAAGGACCCTTTCGAAGTTCCAGAGGGGAGGTGTGATCAGCCTCGAGACGCCTCAGCGGAAATGGGCCTCATCTCGCCTGGAGGGGAGAACCTCCTGGATTTTGTCGAGTTGCGGCAGGTCTTCTCGAGTTACGACGGGGACCTCAGGGACCCGCTCTGGTGGCCTCAGGAAAGGCCAGTCCCCATGCGAGTTGCTAGGGGACCTCTCGGGATTCCTCTCCCGCCCAGGCCGGGGCCTCAGTCCTTGTGTGGAGTCGGGGCCGGAACCTGAGGATTCCTCTCCAGTGTTGCCATGGATCTTGGGGAGCTTCTGAGTCTCCCCAGGGCAGTCAGGCGGTGTCTCGAGTGGGGGAATGCACGTGCGCTTTCCTCCCGAGCTGCAGCAGTAGTGTCACGCTACCTGTCACGTGGATCAATGGATCTGTGGCTTTCCCTCGAGGCTGTCCCTCGAGGCTTTCCCACGAGGCTTTCCCACAGGGCTGTGCCACGTGCCACCTTGGTGTGAGTCGACCCTCGGCGTGAAAGACGATCCGGTGAAGGGAAAAGAGGTTCCTCTGGAATGGACTGAGACATCTGGGGGACTCTTGGAATGGTGGCACGACCCTGGAGTTCCTCTCGCCGTTCCTGTTGAGAGGGCCTCCTCTTGAGATGCGACGGGAACGCCGGGAACTCTTTCCCGACGAAGCAGGGAAAGGATCCCTCATCTCGAGCTACGAGGCGGAAACGGGGCTCCTCTGGATGTGGGCGGGACCCTCGTGATTCCTCTCGAGTGGAGACGGGTATGTCGGGGAACTTCTTGATTTGCACCAAGGGTGTGAAGGACCCTTTCAAAGTTCCAGAGGTGAGGTGTGATCAGCCTCGAGACGCCTCAGCGAAAATGGGCCTCATCTCGCCTGGAGGGGAGAACCTCCTGGATTTTGTCGAGTTGCGGCAGGTCTTCTCGAGTTACGACGGGGACCTCAGGGACCCGCTCTGGTGGCCTCAGGAAAGGCCAGTCCCCATGCGAGTTGCTAGGGGACCTCTCGGGATTCCTCTCCCGTCCATGCCGGGGGCTCAGTCCTTGTGTGGAGTCGGGGCCGGAACCTGAGGATTCCTCTCCAGTGTTGCCATGGATCTTGGGGTGCTTCTGAGTCTCCCCAGGGGAGTCAGGCCTCGTCTCGAGTGGGGGCATGCACGTGCGCTTTCCTCCCGAGCTGCAGCAGTAGTGTCACGCTTCCTGTCACGTGGATCAAGGGATCTGTGGCTTTCCCTCGAGGCTGTCCCTCGAGGCTTTCCCACGAGGCTTTCCCACAGGGCTCTGCCACGTGCCACCTTGGTGTGAGTCGATCCTCGGCGTGAAAGACGAGCCGGTGAAGGGAAAAGAGGTTCCTCTGGAATGGACTGAGACATCTGGGGGACTCTTGGAATGGTGGCACGACCCTGGAGTTCCTCTCGCCGTTCCTGTTGAGAGGGCCTCCTCTTGAGATGCGACGGGAACGCCGGGAACTCTTTCCCGACGAAGCCGGGAAAGGATCCCTCATCTCGAGCTACGAGGCGGAAACGGGGCTCCTCTGGATGTGGGCGGGACCCTCGTGATTCCTCTCGAGTGGAGACGGGTATGTCGGGGAACTTCTTGATTTGCACCAAGGGTGTGAAGGACCCTTTCGAAGTTCCAGAGGTGAGGTGTGATCAGCCTCGAGACGCCTCAGCGGAAATGGGCCTCATCTCGCCTGGAGGGGAGAACCTCCTGGATTTTCTCGAGTTGCGGCAGGTCTTCTCGAGTTACGACGGGGACCTCAGGGACCCGCTCTGGTGGCCTCAGGAAAGGCCAGTCCCCATGCGAGTTGCTAGGGGACCTCTCGGGATTCCTCTCCCGTCCATGCCGGGGGCTCAGTCCTTGTGTGGAGTCGGGGCCGGAACCTGAGGATTCCTCTCCAGTGTTGCCATGGATCTTGGGGTGCTTCTGAGTCTCCCCAGGGGAGTCAGGCCTCGTCTCGAGTGGGGGCATGCACGTGCGCTTTCCTCCCGAGCTGCAGCAGTAGTGTCACGCTTCCTGTCACGTGGATCAAGGGATCTGTGGCTTTCCCTCGAGGCTGTCCCTCGAGGCTTTCCCACGAGGCTTTCCCACAGGGCTGTGCCACGTGCCACCTTGGTGTGAGTCGATCCTCGGCGTGAAAGACGAGCCGGTGAAGGGAAAAGAGGTTCCTCTGGAATGGACTGAGACATCTGGGGGACTCTTGGAATGGTGGCACGACCCTGGAGTTCCTCTCGCCGTTCCTGTTGAGAGGGCCTCCTCTTGAGATGCGACGGGAACGCCGGGAACTCTTTCCCGACGAAGCCGGGAAAGGATCCCTCATCTCGAGCTACGAGGCGGAAACGGGGCTCCTCTGGATGTGGGCGGGACCCTCGTGATTCCTCTCGAGTGGAGACGGGTATGTCGGGGAACTTCTTGATTTGCACCAAGGGTGTGAAGGACCCTTTCGAAGTTCCAGAGGGGAGGTGTGATCAGCCTCGAGACGCCTCAGCGGAAATGGGCCTCATCTCGCCTGGAGGGGAGAACCTCCTGGATTTTCTCGAGTTGCGGCAGGTCTTCTCGAGTTACGACGGGGACCTCAGGGACCCGCTCTGGTGGCCTCAGGAAAGGCCAGTCCCCATGCGAGTTGCTAGGGGACCTCTCGGGATTCCTCTCCCGTCCATGCCGGGGCCTCAGTCCTTGTGTGGAGTCGGGGCCGGAACCTGAGGATTCCTCTCCAGTGTTGCCATGGATCTTGGGGTGCTTCTGAGTCTCCCCAGGGGAGTCAGGCCTCGTCTCGAGTGGGGGCATGCACGTGCGCTTTCCTCCCGAGCTGCAGCAGTAGTGTCACGCTTCCTGTCACGTGGATCAAGGGATCTGTGGCTTTCCCTCGAGGCTGTCCCTCGAGGCTTTCCCACGAGGCTTTCCCACAGGGCTCTGCCACGTGCCACCTTGGTGTGAGTCGATCCTCGGCGTGAAAGACGGGCCGGTGAAGGGAAAAGAGGTTCCTCTGGAATGGACTGAGACATCTGGGGGACTCTTGGAATGGTGGCACGACCCTGGAGTTCCTCTCGCCGTTCCTGTTGAGAGGGCCTCCTCTTGAGATGCGACGGGAACGCCGGGAACTCTTTCCCGACGAAGCAGGGAAAGGATCCCTCATCTCGAGCTACGAGGCCGAAACGGGGCTCCTCTGGATGTGGGCGGGACCCTCGTGATTCCTCTCGAGTGGAGACGGGTATGTCGGGGAACTTCTTGATTTGCACCAAGGGTGTGAAGGACCCTTTCGAAGTTCCAGAGGTGAGGTGTGATCAGCCTCGAGACGCCTCAGCGGAAATGGGCCTCATCTCGCCTGGAGGGGAGAACCTCCTGGATTTTCTCGAGTTGCGGCAGGTCTTCTCGAGTTACGACGGGGCCCTCAGGGACCCGCTCTGGTGGCCTCAGGAAAGGCCAGTCCCCATGCGAGTTGCTAGGGGACCTCTCGGGATTCCTCTCCCGTCCATGCCGGGGCCTCAGTCCTTGTGTGGAGTCGGGGCCGGAACCTGAGGATTCCTTTCCAGTGTTGCCATGGATCTTGGGGTGCTTCTGAGTCTCCCCAGGTGAGTCAGGCCTCGTCTCGAGTGGGGGCATGCACGTGCGCTTTCCTCCCGAGCTGCAGCAGTAGTGTCACGCTTCCTGTCACGTGGATCAAGGGATCTGTGGCTTTCCCTCGAGGCTGTCCCTCGAGGCTTTCCCACGAGGCTTTCCCACAGGGCTGTGCCACGTGCCACCTTGGTGTGAGTCGATCCTCGGCGTGAAAGACAAGCCGGTGAAGGGAAAAGAGGTTCCTCTGGAATGGACTGAGACATCTGGGGGACTCTTGGAATGGTGGCACGACCCTGGAGTTCCTCTCGCCGTTCCTGTTGAGAGGGCCTCCTCTTGAGATGCGACGGGAACGCCGGGAACTCTTTCCCGACGAAGCCGGGAAAGGATCCCTCATCTCGAGCTACGAGGCGGAAACGGGGCTCCTCTGGATGTGGGCGGGACCCTCGTGATTCCTCTCGAGTGGAGACGGGTATGTCGGGGAACTTCTTGATTTGCACCAAGGGTGTGAAGGACCCTTTCGAAGTTCCAGAGGTGAGGTGTGATCAGCCTCGAGACGCCTCAGCGGAAATGGGCCTCATCTCGCCTGGAGGGGAGAACCTCCTGGATTTTCTCGAGTTGCGGCAGGTCTTCTCGAGTTACGACGGGGACCTCAGGGACCCGCTCTGGTGGCCTCAGGAAAGGCCAGTCCCCATGCGAGTTGCTAGGGGACCTCTCGGGATTCCTCTCCCGTCCATGCCGGGGGCTCAGTCCTTGTGTGGAGTCGGGGCCGGAACCTGAGGATTCCTCTCCAGTGTTGCCATGGATCTTGGGGTGCTTCTGAGTCTCCCCAGGGGAGTCAGGCCTCGTCTCGAGTGGGGGCATGCACGTGCGCTTTCCTCCCGAGCTGCAGCAGTAGTGTCACGCTTCCTGTCACGTGGATCAAGGGATCTGTGGCTTTCCCTCGAGGCTGTCCCTCGAGGCTTTCCCACGAGGCTTTCCCACAGGGCTGTGCCACGTGCCACCTTGGTGTGAGTCGATCCTCGGCGTGAAAGACGAGCCGGTGAAGGGAAAAGAGGTTCCTCTGGAATGGACTGAGACATCTGGGGGACTCTTGGAATGGTGGCACGACCCTGGAGTTCCTCTCGCCGTTCCTGTTGAGAGGGCCTCCTCTTGAGATGCGACGGGAACGCCGGGAACTCTTTCCCGACGAAGCCGGGAAAGGATCCCTCATCTCGAGCTACGAGGCGGAAACGGGGCTCCTCTGGATGTGGGCGGGACCCTCGTGATTCCTCTCGAGTGGAGACGGGTATGTCGGGGAACTTCTTGATTTGCACCAAGGGTGTGAAGGACCCTTTCAAAGTTACAGAGGTGAGGTGTGATCAGCCTCGAGACGCCTCAGCGAAAATGGGCCTCATCTCGCCTGGAGGGGAGAACCTCCTGGATTTTCTCGAGTTGCGGCAGGTCTTCTCGAGTTACGACGGGGACCTCAGGGACACGCTCTGGTGGCCTCAGGAAAGGCCAGTCCCCATGCGAGTTGCTAGGGGACCTCTCGGGATTCCTCTCCCGTCCATGCCGGGGCCTCAGTCCTTGTGTGGAGTCGGGGCCGGAACCTGAGGATTCCTCTCCAGTGTTGCCATGGATCTTGGGGTGCTTCTGAGTCTCCCCAGGGGAGTCAGGCCTCGTCTCGAGTGGGGGCATGCACGTGCGCTTTCCTCCCGAGCTGCAGCAGTAGTGTCATGCTTCCTGTCACGTGGATCAAGGGATCTGTGGCTTTCCCTCCAGGCTGTCCCTCGAGGCTTTCCCACGAGGCTTTCCCACAGGGCTCTGCCTCGTGCCACCTTGGTGTGAGTCGATCCTCGGCGTGAAAGACGAGCCGGTGAAGGGAAAAGAGGTTCCTCTGGAATGGACTGAGACATCTGGGGGACTCTTGGAATGGTGGCACGACCCTGGAGTTCCTCTCGCCGTTCCTGTTGAGAGGGCCTCCTCTTGAGATGCGACGGGAACGCCGGGAACTCTTTCCCGACGAAGCAGGGAAAGGATCCCTCATCTCGAGCTACGAGGCGGAAACGGGGCTCCACTGGATGTGGGCGGGACCCTCGTGATTCCTCTCGAGTTCAGACGGGTATGTCGGGGAACTTCTTGATTTGCACCAAGGGTGTGAAGGACCCTTTCGAAGTTCCAGAGGTGAGGTGTGATCAGCCTCGAGACGCCTCAGCGGAAATGGGCTTCATCTCGCCTGGAGGGGAGAACCTCCTGGATTTTCTCCAGTTGCGGCAGGTCTTCTCGAGTTACGACTGGGACCTCAGGGACCCGCTCTGGTGGCCTCAGGAAAGGCCAGTCCCCATGCGAGTTGCTAGGGGACCTCTCGGGATTCCTCTCCCGCCCAGGCCGGGGCCTCAGTCCTTGTGTGGAGTCGGGGCCGGAACCTGAGGATTCCTCTCCAGTGTTGCCATGGATCTTGGGGAGCTTCTGAGTCTCCCCAGGGCAGTCAGGCGGTGTCTCGAGTGGGGGAATGCACGTGTGCTTTCCTCCCGAGCTGCAGCAGTAGTGTCACGCTACCTGTCACGTGGATCAATGGATCTGTGGCTTTCCCTCGAGGCTGTCCCTCGAGGCTTTCCCACGAGGCTTTCCCACAGGGCTGTGCCACGTGCCACCTTGGTGTGAGTCGACCCTCGGCGTGAAAGACGATCCGGTGAAGGGAAAAGAGGTTCCTCTGGAATGGACTGAGACATCTGGGGGACTCTTGGAATGGTGGCACGACCCTGGAGTTCCTCTCGCCGTTCCTGTTCAGAGGGCCTCCTCTTGAGATGCGACGGGAACGCCGGGAACTCTTTCCCGACGAAGCAGGGAAAGGATCCCTCATCTCGAGCTACGAGGCGGAAACGGGGCTCCTCTGGATGTGGGCGGGACCCTCGTGATTCCTCTCGAGTGGAGACGGGTATGTCGGGGAACTTCTTGATTTGCACCAAGGGTGTGAAGGACCCTTTCGAAGTTCCAGAGGTGAGGTGTGATCAGCCTCGAGACGCCTCAGCGGAAATGGGCCTCATCTCGCCTGGAGGGGAGAACCTCCTGGATTTTCTCGAGTTGCGGCAGGTCTTCTCGAGTTACGACGGGGACCTCAGGGACCCGCTCTGGTGGCCTCAGGAAAGGCCAGTCCCCATGCGAGTTGCTAGGGGACCTCTCGGGATTCCTCTCCCGTCCATGCCGGGGGCTCAGTCCTTGTGTGGAGTCGGGGCCGGAACCTGAGGATTCCTCTCCAGTGTTGCCATGGATCTTGGGGTGCTTCTGAGTCTCCCCAGGGGAGTCAGGCCTCGTCTCGAGTGGGGGCATGCACGTGCGCTTTCCTCCCGAGCTGCAGCAGTAGTGTCACGCTTCCTGTCACGTGGATCAAGGGATCTGTGGCTTTCCCTCGAGGCTGTCCCTCGAGGCTTTCCCACGAGGCTTTCCCACAGGGCTGTGCCACGTGCCACCTTGGTGTGAGTCGATCCTCGGCGTGAAAGACGAGCCGGTGAAGGGAAAAGAGGTTCCTCTGGAATGGACTGAGACATCTGGGGGACTCTTGGAATGGTGGCACGACCCTGGAGTTCCTCTCGCCGTTCCTGTTGAGAGGGCCTCCTCTTGAGATGCGACGGGAACGCCGGGAACTCTTTCCCGACGAAGCAGGGAAAGGATCCCTCATCTCGAGCTACGAGGCGGAAACGGGGCTCCTCTGGATGTGGGCGGGACCCTCGTGATTCCTCTCGAGTGGAGACGGGTATGTCGGGGAACTTCTTGATTTGCACCAAGGGTGTGAAGGACCCTTTCAAAGTTACAGAGGTGAGGTGTGATCAGCCTCGAGACGCCTCAGCGAAAATGGGCCTCATCTCGCCTGGAGGGGAGAACCTCCTGGATTTTCTCGAGTTGCGGCAGGTCTTCTCGAGTTACGACGGGGACCTCAGGGACACGCTCTGGTGGCCTCAGGAAAGGCCAGTCCCCATGCGAGTTGCTAGGGGACCTCTCGGGATTCCTCTCCCGTCCATGCCGGGGCCTCAGTCCTTGTGTGGAGTCGGGGCCGGAACCTGAGGATTCCTCTCCAGTGTTGCCATGGATCTTGGGGTGCTTCTGAGTCTCCCCAGGGGAGTCAGGCCTCGTCTCGAGTGGGGGCATGCACGTGCGCTTTCCTCCCGAGCTGCAGCAGTAGTGTCACGCTTCCTGTCACGTGGATCAAGGGATCTGTGGCTTTCCCTCCAGGCTGTCCCTCGAGGCTTTCCCACGAGGCTTTCCCACAGGGCTCTGCCTCGTGCCACCTTGGTGTGAGTCGATCCTCGGCGTGAAAGACGAGCCGGTGAAGGGAAAAGAGGTTCCTCTGGAATGGACTGAGACATCTGGGGGACTCTTGGAATGGTGGCACGACCCTGGAGTTCCTCTCGCCGTTCCTGTTGAGAGGGCCTCCTCTTGAGATGCGACGGGAACGCCGGGAACTCTTTCCCGACGAAGCAGGGAAAGGATCCCTCATCTCGAGCTACGAGGCGGAAACGGGGCTCCTCTGGATGTGGGCGGGACCCTCGTGATTCCTCTCGAGTTCAGACGGGTATGTCGGGGAACTTCTTGATTTGCACCAAGGGTGTGAAGGACCCTTTCGAAGTTCCAGAGGTGAGGTGTGATCAGCCTCGAGACGCCTCAGCGGAAATGGGCTTCATCTCGCCTGGAGGGGAGAACCTCCTGGATTTTCTCCAGTTGCGGCAGGTCTTCTCGAGTTACGACTGGGACCTCAGGGACCCGCTCTGGTGGCCTCAGGAAAGGCCAGTCCCCATGCGAGTTGCTAGGGGACCTCTCGGGATTCCTCTCCCGCCCAGGCCGGGGCCTCAGTCCTTGTGTGGAGTCGGGGCCGGAACCTGAGGATTCCTCTCCAGTGTTGCCATGGATCTTGGGGAGCTTCTGAGTCTCCCCAGGGCAGTCAGGCGGTGTCTCGAGTCGGGGAATGCACGTGTGCTTTCCTCCCGAGCTGCAGCAGTAGTGTCACGCTACCTGTCACGTGGATCAATGGATCTGTGGCTTTCCCTCGAGGCTGTCCCTCGAGGCTTTCCCACGAGGCTTTCCCACAGGGCTGTGCCACGTGCCACCTTGGTGTGAGTCGACCCTCGGCGTGAAAGACGATCCGGTGAAGGGAAAAGAGGTTCCTCTGGAATGGACTGAGACATCTGGGGGACTCTTGGAATGGTGGCACGACCCTGGAGTTCCTCTCGCCGTTCCTGTTCAGAGGGCCTCCTCTTGAGATGCGACGGGAACGCCGGGAACTCTTTCCCGACGAAGCAGGGAAAGGATCCCTCATCTCGAGCTACGAGGCGGAAACGGGGCTCCTCTGGATGTGGGCGGGACCCTCGTGATTCCACTCGAGTGGAGCCGGCTAGGTCGGGGAACTTCTTGATTTGCACCAAGGGTGTGAAGGACCCTTTCGAAGTTCCAGAGGGGAGGTGTGATCAGCCTCGAGACGCCTCAGCGGAAATGGGCCTCATCTCGCCTGGAGGGGAGAACCTCCTGGATTTTGTCGAGTTGCGGCAGGTCTTCTCGAGTTACGACGGGGACCTCAGGGACCCGCTCTGGTGGCCTCAGGAAAGGCCAGTCCCCATGCGAGTTGCTAGGGGACCTCTCGGGATTCCTCTCCCGCCCAGGCCGGGGCCTCAGTCCTTGTGTGGAGTCGGGGCCGGAACCTGAGGATTCCTCTCCAGTGTTGCCATGGATCTTGGGGAGCTTCTGAGTCTCCCCAGGGCAGTCAGGCGGTGTCTCGAGTGGGGGAATGCACGTGCGCTTTCCTCCCGAGCTGCAGCAGTAGTGTCACGCTACCTGTCACGTGGATCAATGGATCTGTGGCTTTCCCTCGAGGCTGTCCCTCGAGGCTTTCCCACGAGGCTTTCCCACAGGGCTGTGCCACGTGCCACCTTGGTGTGAGTCGACCCTCGGCGTGAAAGACGATCCGGTGAAGGGAAAAGAGGTTCCTCTGGAATGGACTGAGACATCTGGGGGACTCTTGGAATGGTGGCACGACCCTGGAGTTCCTCTCGCCGTTCCTGTTGAGAGGGCCTCCTCTTGAGATGCGACGGGAACGCCGGGAACTCTTTCCCGACGAAGCAGGGAAAGGATCCCTCATCTCGAGCTACGAGGCGGAAACGGGGCTCCTCTGGATGTGGGCGGGACCCTCGTGATTCCTCTCGAGTGGAGACGGGTATGTCGGGGAACTTCTTGATTTGCACCAAGGGTGTGAAGGACCCTTTCAAAGTTCCAGAGGTGAGGTGTGATCAGCCTCGAGACGCCTCAGCGAAAATGGGCCTCATCTCGCCTGGAGGGGAGAACCTCCTGGATTTTGTCGAGTTGCGGCAGGTCTTCTCGAGTTACGACGGGGACCTCAGGGACCCGCTCTGGTGGCCTCAGGAAAGGCCAGTCCCCATGCGAGTTGCTAGGGGACCTCTCGGGATTCCTCTCCCGTCCATGCCGGGGGCTCAGTCCTTGTGTGGAGTCGGGGCCGGAACCTGAGGATTCCTCTCCAGTGTTGCCATGGATCTTGGGGTGCTTCTGAGTCTCCCCAGGGGAGTCAGGCCTCGTCTCGAGTGGGGGCATGCACGTGCGCTTTCCTCCCGAGCTGCAGCAGTAGTGTCACGCTTCCTGTCACGTGGATCAAGGGATCTGTGGCTTTCCCTCGAGGCTGTCCCTCGAGGCTTTCCCACGAGGCTTTCCCACAGGGCTCTGCCACGTGCCACCTTGGTGTGAGTCGATCCTCGGCGTGAAAGACGAGCCGGTGAAGGGAAAAGAGGTTCCTCTGGAATGGACTGAGACATCTGGGGGACTCTTGGAATGGTGGCACGACCCTGGAGTTCCTCTCGCCGTTCCTGTTGAGAGGGCCTCCTCTTGAGATGCGACGGGAACGCCGGGAACTCTTTCCCGACGAAGCAGGGAAAGGATCCCTCATCTCGAGCTACGAGGCGGAAACGGGGCTCCTCTGGATGTGGGCGGGACCCTCGTGATTCCTCTCGAGTGGAGACGGGTATGTCGGGGAACTTCTTGATTTGCACCAAGGGTGTGAAGGACCCTTTCGAAGTTCCAGAGGTGAGGTGTGATCAGCCTCGAGACGCCTCAGCGAAAATGGGCCTCATCTCGCCTGGAGGGGAGAACCTCCTGGATTTTGTCGAGTTGCGGCAGGTCTTCTCGAGTTACGACGGGGACCTCAGGGACCCGCTCTGGTGGCCTCAGGAAAGGCCAGTCCCCATGCGAGTTGCTAGGGGACCTCTCGGGATTCCTCTCCCGCCCAGGCCGGGGCCTCAGTCCTTGTGTGGAGTCGGGGCCGGAACCTGAGGATTCCTCTCCAGTGTTGCCATGGATCTTGGGGAGCTTCTGAGTCTCCCCAGGGCAGTCAGGCGGTGTCTCGAGTGGGGGAATGCACGTGCGCTTTCCTCCCGAGCTGCAGCAGTAGTGTCACGCTACCTGTCACGTGGATCAATGGATCTGTGGCTTTCCCTCGAGGCTGTCCCTCGAGGCTTTCCCACGAGGCTTTCCCACAGGGCTGTGCCACGTGCCACCTTGGTGTGAGTCGACCCTCGGCGTGAAAGACGATCCGGTGAAGGGAAAAGAGGTTCCTCTGGAATGGACTGAGACATCTGGGGGACTCTTGGAATGGTGGCACGACCCTGGAGTTCCTCTCGCCGTTCCTGTTCAGAGGGCCTCCTCTTGAGATGCGACGGGAACGCCGGGAACTCTTTCCCGACGAAGCAGGGAAAGGATCCCTCATCTCGAGCTACGAGGCGGAAACGGGGCTCCTCTGGATGTGGGCGGGACCCTCGTGATTCCACTCGAGTGGAGCCGGCTAGGTCGGGGAACTTCTTGATTTGCACCAAGGGTGTGAAGGACCCTTTCGAAGTTCCAGAGGGGAGGTGTGATCAGCCTCGAGACGCCTCAGCGGAAATGGGCCTCATCTCGCCTGGAGGGGAGAACCTCCTGAATTTTCTCGAGTTGCGGCAGGTCTTCTCGAGTTACGACGGGGACCTCAGGGACCCGCTCTGGTGGCCTCAGGAAAGGCCAGTCCCCATGCGAGTTGCTAGGGGACCTCTCGGGATTCCTCTCCCGTCCATGCCGGGGCCTCAGTCCTTGTGTGGACTCGGGGCCGGAACCTGAGGATTCCTCTCCAGTGTTGCCATGGATCTTGGGGTGCTTCTGAGTCTCCCCAGGGGAGTCAGGCCTCGTCTCGAGTGGGGGCATGCACGTGCGCTTTCCTCCCGAGCTGCAGCAGTAGTGTCACGCTTCCTGTCACGTGGATCAAGGGATCTGTGGCTTTCCCTCGAGGCTGTCCCTCGAGGCTTTCCCACGAGGCTTTCCCACAGGGCTCTGCCACGTGCCACCTTGGTGTGAGTCGATCCTCGGCGTGAAAGACGAGCCGGTGAAGGGAAAAGAGGTTCCTCTGGAATGGACTGAGACATCTGGGGGACTCTTGGAATGGTGGCACGACCCTGGAGTTCCTCTCGCCGTTCCTGTTGAGAGGGCCTCCTCTTGAGATGCGACGGGAACGCCGGGAACTCTTTCCCGACGAAGCAGGGAAAGGATCCCTCATCTCGAGCTACGAGGCGGAAACGGGGCTCCTCTGGATGTGGGCGGGACCCTCGTGATTCCTCTCGAGTGGAGACGGGTATGTCGGGGAACTTCTTGATTTGCACCAAGGGTGTGAAGGACCCTTTCGAAGTTCCAGAGGGGAGGTGTGATCAGCCTCGAGACGCCTCAGCGGAAATGGGCCTCATCTCGCCTGGAGGGGAGAACCTCCTGGATTTTCTCGAGTTGCGGCAGGTCTTCTCGAGTTACGACGGGGACCTCAGGGACCCGCTCTGGTGGCCTCAGGAAAGGCCAGTCCCCATGCGAGTTGCTAGGGGACCTCTCGGGATTCCTCTCCCGCCCAGGCCGGGGCCTCAGTCCTTGTGTGGAGTCGGGGCCGGAACCTGAGGATTCCTCTCCAGTGTTGCCATGGATCTTGGGGAGCTTCTGAGTCTCCCCAGGGCAGTCAGGCGGTGTCTCGAGTGGGGGAATGCACGTGCGCTTTCCTCCCGAGCTGCAGCAGTAGTGTCACGCTACCTGTCACGTGGATCAATGGATCTGTGGCTTTCCCTCGAGGCTGTCCCTCGAGGCTTTCCCACGAGGCTTTCCCACAGGGCTGTGCCACGTGCCACCTTGGTGTGAGTCGACCCTCGGCGTGAAAGACGATCCGGTGAAGGGAAAAGAGGTTCCTCTGGAATGGACTGAGACATCTGGGGGACTCTTGGAATGGTGGCACGACCCTGGAGTTCCTCTCGCCGTTCCTGTTCAGAGGGCCTCCTCTTGAGATGCGACGGGAACGCCGGGAACTCTTTCCCGACGAAGCAGGGAAAGGATCCCTCATCTCGAGCTACGAGGCGGAAACGGGGCTCCTCTGGATGTGGGCGGGACCCTCGTGATTCCACTCGAGTGGAGCCGGCTAGGTCGGGGAACTTCTTGATTTGCACCAAGGGTGTGAAGGACCCTTTCGAAGTTCCAGAGGGGAGGTGTGATCAGCCACGAGACGCCTCAGCGGAAATGGGCCTCATCTCGCTTGGAGGGGAGAACCTCCTGGATTTTGTCGAGTTGCGGCAGGTCTTCTCGAGTTACGACGGGGACCTCAGGGACCCGCTCTGGTGGCCTCAGGAAAGGCCAGTCCCCATGCGAGTTGCTAGGGGACCTCTCGGGATTCCTCTCCCGCCCAGGCCGGGGCCTCAGTCCTTGTGTGGAGTCGGGGCCGGAACCTGAGGATTCCTCTCCAGTGTTGCCATGGATCTTGGGGAGCTTCTGAGTCTCCCCAGGGCAGTCAGGCGGTGTCTCGAGTGGGGGAATGCACGTGCGCTTTCCTCCCGAGCTGCAGCAGTAGTGTCACGCTACCTGTCACGTGGATCAATGGATCTGTGGCTTTCCCTCGAGGCTGTCCCTCGAGGCTTTCCCACGAGGCTTTCCCACAGGGCTGTGCCACGTGCCACCTTGGTGTGAGTCGACCCTCGGCGTGAAAGACGATCCGGTGAAGGGAAAAGAGGTTCCTCTGGAATGGACTGAGACATCTGGGGGACTCTTGGAATGGTGGCACGACCCTGGAGTTCCTCTCGCCGTTCCTGTTCAGAGGGCCTCCTCTTGAGATGCGACGGGAACGCCGGGAACTCTTTCCCGACGAAGCAGGGAAAGGATCCCTCATCTCGAGCTACGAGGCGGAAACGGGGCTCCTCTGGATGTGGGCGGGACCCTCGTGATTCCTCTCGAGTGGAGACGGCTAGGTCGGGGACCTTCTTGATTTGCACCAAGGGTGTGAAGGACCCTTTCGAAGTTCCAGAGTTGAGGTGTGATCAGCCTCGAGACGCCTCAGCGGAAATGGGCCTCATCTCGCCTGGAGGGGAGAACCTCCTGGATTTTCTCGAGTTGCGGCAGGTCTTCTCGAGTTACGACGGGGACCACAGGGACCCGCTCTGGTGGCCTCAGGAAAGGCCAGTCCCCATGCGAGTGGCTAGGGGACCTCTCGGGATTCCTCTCCCGTCCATGCCGGGGCCTCAGACCTTGTGTGGAGTCGGGGCCGGAACCTGAGGATTCCTCTCCAGTGTTGCCATGGATCTTGGGGTGCTTCTGAGTCTCCCCAGGGGAGTCAGGCCTCGTCTCGAGTGGGGGCATGCACGTGCGCTTTCCTCCCGAGCTGCAGCAGTAGTGTCACGCTTCCCGTCACGTGGATCAAGGGATCTGTGGCTTTCCCTCGAGGCTTTCCCTCGAGGCTTTCCCACGAGGCTTTCCCACAGGGCTCTGCCACGTGGCACCCTGCTGTGAGTCGATCCTCTGCGTGAAAGACGAGCCGGTGAAGGGAAAAGAGGTTCCTCTGGAATGGACTGAGACATCTGGGGGACGCTTGGAATGGTGGCACGACCCTGGAGTTCCTCTCGCCGTTCCTGTTGAGAGGGCCTCCTCTTGAGATGCGACGGGAATGCCGGGAATTCTTTCCCGACGAAGCAGGGAAAGGATCCCTCACCTCGAGCTACGAGGCAGAAACGGGGCTCCTCTGGATGTGGCGGGACCCTCGTGTTTCCTCTCGAGTGGAGACGGGTATGTCGGGGAACTTCTTGAGGTGCACCCAGGGTGTGAGGTACCCTTTCGAAGTTCCAGAAGTGAGGTGTGATTAGCCCCGAGAAGCCTCTGCGGAAATGGGCCTCATCTCGCCTGGAGGGGAGAACCTCCTGGATTTTGTGGAGTTGCGGCAGGTCTTCTCGAGTTACGACGGGGACCTCAGGGACCCGCTCTGGTGGCCTCAGGAAAGGCCAGTCCCCATGCGAGTTGCTAGGGGACCTCTCGGGATTCCTCTCCCGTCCATGCCGGGGCCTCAGTCCTTGTGTGGAGTCTGGGCCTGAACCTGAGGATTCCTCTCCCGTGTTGCCAAGGATCTTGGGGTGCTTCTGAGTCTCCCCAGGGGAGTCAGGCCTCGTCTCGAGTGGGGGCATGCACGTGCGCTTTCCTTCCGAGCTGCAGCAGTAGTGTCACGCTTCCTGTCACGTGGGTCAAGGGATCTGTTGCTTTCTCTCGAGGCTGTCCCTCGAGGCTTTCCCACGAGGCTTTCCCACAGGGCTGTGCCACGTGCCACCTTGGTGTGAGTCGATCCCCGGCGTGAAAGACGTGCCGGTGAAGGGAAAAGAGGTTTCTCTGGAATGGACTGAGACATCTGGGGGACTCTTGGAAAGGTGGCACGACCCTGGAGTTCCTCTCGCCTTTCCTGTTTAGAGGGCCTCCTATTGAGATGGTCGGGAACGCCGGGAACTCTTCTTTCCTGACGAAGCAGGGAAAGGATCCCTCATCTCGAGCTACGAGGCGGAAACGGGGCTCCTCTGGATGTGGACGGGACCCTCGTGATTCCTCTCGAGTGGAGACGGGTATGTCGCGGAACTTCTTGATTTGCACATAGGCTGTGAAGGACCCTTTCGAAGTTCCAGAGGGGAGGTGTGATCAGCCTCGAGACGCCTCAGCGGAAATGGGCCTCATCTCGCATGGAGGGAAGAACCTACTGATTTTCTCGAGTTGCGGCAGGTCTTCTCGAGTTACGACGGGGTCCTCAGGGACCCGCTCTGGTGGCCTCAGGAAAGGCCAGTCCCCGTGCGAGTTGCTAGGGGCCATCTCGGGATTCCTCTCCCGTCCATGCCTGGGCCTAAGACCTTGTTGAGTCGGGGCCGAACCTGAGGATTCCTCTCCAGTGTTGACATGGATCTTTGGGTGCCTCTGAGTCTCCCCAAGGGAGTCAATCCTCGTCTCGAGTGGGGGAATGCACGTGCGCTTCCCTCCCGAGCTGCAGTAGTAGGGTCACGCTTCCTGTCACGTGGATCAAGGGATCTGTGGCTTTCCCTCGAGGCTTTCCCTCGAGGCTTTCCGACGAGGCTTTCCCACAGGGCTGTGCCAAGTGCCACCTTGTTGTGAGTCGATCCTCGGCGTGAAAGACGAGCCAGTGAAGGGAAAAGAGGTTCCTCGTTAATGGACTGAGACATCTGGGGGACTCTTGGAATGGTGGCACGACCCTGGCGTTCCTCTCGTCGTCCTCCTCTTGAGATGCGACGGGAACGCCGGGAATTCTTTCACGACGAAGCAGGGAAAGGATCCCTCACCTCGAGCAACGAGGCGGAAACGGGGCTCCTCTGGATGTGGACGGGACCCTCGTGATTCCTCTAGAGTGGAGACGGGTATGTCGGGTAACTCTTGATTTGCACCAAGGGTGTGAAGGAGCCTTTCGAAGTTCCAGAGGTGAGGTGTGATCTGCCTCGAGACGCCTCAGCGGAAATGGGCCTCATCTCGCCTGGAGGGGAGAACCTCCTGGATTTTCTCGAGTTGCGGCAGGTCTTCTCGAGTTACGACGGGGACCTCAGGGACCCGCTCTGGTGGCCTCAAGAAAGGCCAGTCCCCGTGCGAGTTGCTAGGGGCCATCTCGGGATTCCTCTCCCGTCCATGCCGGGCCTATGACCTTGCGTGGAGTCGGGTCCGAACCTGAGGATTCCTCCAGTGTTGCCATGGATCTTGGGGTGCTTCTGAGTCTCCCCAGGGGAGTCAGGCCTCGTCTCGAGTGGGGGGCATGCACGTGGGCTTTCCTCCTGAGCTGCAGCAGTAGTGTCACGCTTCCTGTCACGTGGATCAAGGGATCTGTGTTTTTCCCTCGAGGCTGTCCCTCGAGGCTTTCCCACGAGGCTTTCCCACAGGGCTGTACCACGTGCCACCTTGGTGTGAGTCGTACCTCGGTGTGAAAGTCGAGCCGGTTGTAGGGAAAAGAGGTTCCACTGGTATGGACTGAGACATCTGGGGGACTCTTGGAATGGTGGCACGACCCTGGAGTTCCTCTCGCCGTTCCTGTTGAGAGGGCCTCCTCTTGAGATGCGACGGGAACGCCGGGAACTCTTTCCAGACGAAGCAGGGAAAGGATCCCTCATCTCGAGCTACGAGGTGGAAATGGGGCTCCTCTGGATGTGGGCGGAACCTCGTGTTTCCTCTCGAGGGGAGACGGGTATGTCGGGAAACTTCTTGATTTGCACCAAGGGTGTGAAGGAGCCTTTCGAAGTTCCAGAGGTGAGGTGTGATCTGCCTCGAGACGCCTCAGCGGAAATGGGCCTCATCTCGCCTGGAGGGGAGAACCTCCTGGATTTTCTCGAGTTGCGGCATGTCTTTTCGAGTTACGACGGGGACCTCAGGGACCCGCTCTGGTGGCCTCAGGAAAGGCCAGTCCCCGTGCGAGTTGCTAGGGGCCATCTCTGGATTGCTCTCCCGTCCATGCCGGGGCCTAAGACCTTGTGTGGAGCCGGGGCCAGAACCTGAGCATTCCTCTCCAGTGTTGACATGGATCTTGGGGTGCCTCTGAGTCTCCCCAAGGGAGTCAAGCCTCGTCTCGTGTGGGGGAATGCACGTGCGCTTCCCTCCCGAGCTGCAGCTGTAGGGTCACGCTTCCCGTCACGTGGATCAAGGGATCTGTGGCTTTCCCTCGAGGCTTTCCCTCGAGGCTTTCCCACGAGGCTTTCCCACAGGGCTCTGCCACGTGGCACCCTGCTGTGAGTCGATCCTCTGCGTGAAAGACGAGCCGGTGAAGGGAAAAGAGGTTCCTCTGGAATGGACTGAGACATCTGGGGGACGCTTGGAATGGTGGCACGACCCTGGAGTTCCTCTCGCCGTTCCTGTTGAGAGGGCCTCCTCTTGAGATGCGACGGGAATGCCGGGAATTCTTTCCCGACGAAGCAGGGAAAGGATCCCTCACCTCGAGCTACGAGGCAGAAACGGGGCTCCTCTGGATGTGGCGGGACCCTCGTGTTTCCTCTCGAGTGGAGACGGGTATGTCGGGGAACTTCTTGAGGTGCACCCAGGGTGTGAGGTACCCTTTCGAAGTTCCAGAAGTGAGGTGTGATTAGCCCCGAGAAGCCTCTGCGGAAATGGGCCTCCTCTCGCATGGAGGGGAGAACCTCCTGGGTTTTCTCGAGTTGCGGCAGGTCTTCTCGAGTTACGACGGGGACCTCAGGGACCCGCTCTGATGGCCTCAGGAAGGGCCAGTCCCCATGTGAGTTGCTAGGGGCCATCTCGGGATTCCCCTCCCGTCGATGCCGGGGCCTAAGACCATGTGTGGAGCCGGGGCCGGAACCTGAGCATTCCTCTCCAGTGTTGACATGGATCTTGGGGTGCCTCTGAGTCTCCCCAAGGGAGTCAATCCTCGTCTCGAGTGGGGGAATGCACGTGCGCTTCCCTCCCGAGCTGCAGTAGTAGGGTCACGCTTCCTGTCACGTGGATCAAGGGATCTGTGGCTTTCCCTCGAGGCTTTCCCTCGAGGCTTTCCACGAGTCTTTCCCACAGGGCTCTGCCACGTGGCACCCTGGTGTGAGTCGATCCTCTGCGTGAAAGACGAGCCGGTGAAGGAAAAGAGGTTCCTCTGGAATGGACTGAGACACCTGGGGGACTCTTGGAATGGTGGCACGACCCTGGAGTTCCTCTCGCCGTTCCTGTTGAGAGGGCCTCCTCTTGAGATGCGACGGGAATGCCGGGAACTATTTCCCGACGAAGCAGGGAAAGGATCCCTCACCTCGAGCTACGAGGCGGAAACGGGGCTCCTCTGGATGTGGGCGGGGACCGTCGTGATTCCTCTCGAGTGGAGACGGGTATGTCGGGGAACTTCTTGATTTGCACCAAGGGTGTGAAGGACCCTTTCGAAGTTCGAGAGGTGAGGTGTGATCAGCCTCGAGACGCTTCTGCGGAAAAGGGCCTCATCTCGCCTGGAGGGGAGAACCTCCTGGATTTTCTCGAGTTGCGGCAGGTCTTCTCGAGTTACGACGGGGACCTCAGGGACCCGCTCTGGTGGCCTCAGGAAAGGCCAGTCCCCATGCGAGTTGCTAGGGGACCTCTCGGGATTCCTCTCCCGTCCATGCCGGGGCCTCAGTCCTTGTGTGGAGTCGGGGCCGGAACCTGAGGATTCCTCTCCAGTGTTGCCATAGATCTAGGGGTGCTTCTGAGTCTCCTCAGGGGAGTCAGGCCTCGTCTCGAGTGGGGGCATGCACGTGCGCTTTCCTCCCGAGCTGCAGCAGTAGGGTCACGCTTCCTGTCACGTGGATCAAGGGATCTGTAGCTTTCCCACGAGGCTTTCCCACAGGGCTGTGCCAAGTGCCACCTTGTTGTGAGTCGATCCTCGGCGTGAAAGACGAGCCCGTGAAGGGAAAAGAGGTTCCTCGTTAATGGACTGAGACATATGGGGGACTCTTGGAATGGTGGCACGACCCTGGCGTTCCTCTCGTCGTTCCTGTTGAGAGGGCCTCCTCTTGAGATGCGACGGGAACGCCGGGAATTCTTTCACGACGAAGCAGGGAAAGGATCCCTCATCTCGAGCAACGAGGCGGAAACGGGCTACTCTGGATGTGGGCGGACCCTCGTGTTTCCTCTCGAGTGGAGACCGGTATGTCGGGAACTTCTTGATTTGCACCAAGTGTGTGAAGGAACCTTTCGACGTTCCAGAGGAGGTGTGATTAGCCCCGAGAAGCCTCTGCGGAAATGGGCCTCCTCTCGCCTGCAGGGGAGAACCTCCTGGATATTTTCGAGTTGCGGCAGGTCTTCTCGAGTTAAGACGGGGACCTCAGGGACCCGCTCTGGTGGCCTCAGGAAGGTCCAGTCCCCATGCGAGTTGCTAGGGGCCATCTCGGGATTCCTCTCCCGTCGATGCCCGGGAATAAGGCCTTGTGTGGAGTCGGGGCCGGGACCTGAGCATTCCTCTCCAATGTTGACATGGATCTTGGGGTGCCTCTGAGTATCCCCAGGGGAGTCAGGCCTCGTCTCGAGTGGGGGCGTGCACGTGCGCTTCCCTCCCGAGCTGCAGCAGAAGTGTCACGCTTCCTGTCACGTGGATAAAGGGATCTGTGGCTTTCCCTCGAGGCTTTCCCTCGAGGCTTTCCCACGAGGCTTACCCACAGGGCTCTGCCAAGTGACACCTTGGTGTGAGTCGATCCTCGGCGTGAAAGACGATCCGGTGAAGGGAAAAGAGGTTCCTCTGGAATGGACTGAGAGATCTGGGGGACTCTTGGAATGGTGGCACGACCCTGGAGTTCCTCTCGCCGTTCCTGTTGAGAGGGCCTCCTCTTGAGATGCGACAGGAATGCCGGGAACTCTTTCCCGACGAAGCAGGGAAAGGATCCCTCATCTCGAGCTACGAGGCGGAAACGGGGCTCCTCTGGATGTGGGCGGGACCCTCGTGATTCCTCTCGAGTGGAGACGGGTATGTCGGGGAACTTCTTGATTTGCATCAAGGGTGTGAAGGACCCTTTCGAAGTTCCAGAGGTGAGGTGTGATCAGCCTCGAGACGCCTCAGCGGAAATGGGCCTCATCTCTCCTGGAGGGGAGAACCTCCTGGATTTTCTCGAGTTGCGGCAGGTCTTCTCGAGTTACGACGGGGTCCTCAGGGACCCGCTCTGGTGGCCTCAGGAAAGGCCAGTCCCCGTGCGAGTTGCTAGGGGCCATCTCGGGATTCCTCTCCCGTCCATGCCTGGGCCTAAGACCTTGTTGGAGTCGGGGCCGAACCTGAGGATTCCTCTCCAGTGTTGACATGGATCTTTGGGTGCCTCTGAGTCTCCCCAAGGGAGTCAATCCTCGTCTCGAGTGGGGGAATGCACGTGCGCTTCCCTCCCGAGCTGCAGTAGTAGGGTCACGCTTCCTGTCACGTGGATCAAGGGATCTGTGGCTTTCCCTCGAGGCTTTCCCTCGAGGCTTTCCGACGAGGCTTTCCCACAGGGCTGTGCCAAGTGCCACCTTGTTGTGAGTCGATCCTCGGCGTGAAAGACGAGCCAGTGAAGGGAAAAGAGGTTCCTCGTTAATGGACTGAGACATCTGGGGGACTCTTGGAATGGTGGCACGACCCTGGCGTTCCTCTCGTCGTCCTCCTCTTGAGATGCGACGGGAACGCCGGGAATTCTTTCACGACGAAGCAGGGAAAGGATCCCTCACCTCGAGCAACGAGGCGGAAACGGGGCTCCTCTGGATGTGGACGGGACCCTCGTGATTCCTCTAGAGTGGAGACGGGTATGTCGGGTAACTTCTTGATTTGCACCAAGGGTGTGAAGGAGCCTTTCGAAGTTCCA
The DNA here is from genome assembly GCF_023091745.1 of Budorcas taxicolor. Classification (NCBI taxonomy): domain Eukaryota; kingdom Metazoa; phylum Chordata; class Mammalia; order Artiodactyla; family Bovidae; genus Budorcas; species Budorcas taxicolor. The sequence continues at coordinate 109,560 of NW_026292767.1, read as the reverse complement.
GAGGTGAGGTGTGATCTGCCTCGAGACGCCTCAGCGGAAATGGGCCTCATCTCGCCTGGAGGGGAGAACCTCCTGGATTTTCTCGAGTTGCGGCAGGTCTTCTCGAGTTACGACGGGGACCTCAGGGACCCGCTCTGGTGGCCTCAAGAAAGGCCAGTCCCCGTGCGAGTTGCTAGGGGCCATCTCGGGATTCCTCTCCCGTCCATGCCGGGGCCTATGACCTTGCGTGGAGTCGGGTCCGAACCTGAGGATTCCTCTCCAGTGTTGCCATGGATCTTGGGGTGCTTCTGAGTCTCCCCAGGGGAGTCAGGCCTCGTCTCGAGTGGGGGCATGCACGTGGGCTTTCCTCCTGAGCTGCAGCAGTAGTGTCACGCTTCCTGTCACGTGGATCAAGGGATCTGTGTTTTTCCCTCGAGGCTGTCCCTCGAGGCTTTCCCACGAGGCTTTCCCACAGGGCTGTACCACGTGCCACCTTGGTGTGAGTCGTACCTCGGCGTGAAAGAATAGCCGGTGAAGGGAAAAGAGGTTCCTCTGGAATGCACTGAGACATCTGGGGGACTCTTGGAATGGTGGCACGACCCTGGAGTTCCTCTCGCCGTTCCTGTTCAGAGGGCCTCCTCTTGAGATGCGACGGGAATGCCGGGAATTCTTTCCCGACGAAGCAGGGAAAGGATCCCTCACCTCGAGCTACGAGGCGGAAACGGGGCTCCTCTGGATGTGGGCGGGACCCTCGTGTTTCCTCTCGAGTGGAGACGGGTATGTCGGGGAACTTCTTGAGGTGCACCCAGGGTGTGAAGTACCCTTTCGAAGTTCCAGAAGTGAGGTGTGATTAGCCCCGAGAAGCCTCTGCGGAAATGGGCCTCCTCTCGCATGAAGGGGAGAACCTCCTGGGTTTTCTCGAGTTGCGGCAGGTCTTCTCGAGTTACGACGGGGACCTCAGGGACCCGCTCTGGTGGCCTCAGGAAGGGCCAGTCCCCATGTGAGTTGCTAGGGGCCATCTCGTGATTCCTCTCCCGTCGATGCCGGGGCCTAAGACCTTGTGTGGAACCGGGGCCGGAACCTGAGCATTCCTCTCCAGTGTTGACATGGATCTTGGGGTGCTTCTGAGTATCCCCAGGGAGTCAGGCCTCGTCTCGAGTGGGGGCATGCACGTGCGCTTTCCTCCCGAGCTGCAGCAGTAGTGTCACGCTTCCTGTCACGTGGATCAAGGGATCTGTGGCTTTCCCTCGAGGCTGTCCCTCGATGCTTTCCCACGAGGCTTTCCCACAGGGATGTGCCACGTGACACCTTGGTGTGACTCGATCCTCGGCGTGAAAGAATAGCCGGTGAAGGGAAAAGAGGTTCCTCTGGAATGCACTGAGACATCTGGGGGACTCTTGGAATGGTGGCACGACCCTGGAGTTCCTCTCGCCGTTCCTGTTCAGAGGGCCTCCTCTTGAGATGCGACGGGAATGCCGGGAATTCTTTCCCGACGAAGCAGGGAAAGGATCCCTCACCTCGAGCTACGAGGCGGAAACGGGGCTCCTCTGGATGTGGGCGGGACCCTCGTGTTTCCTCTCGAGTGGAGACGGGTATGTCGGGGAACTTCTTGAGGTGCACCCAGGGTGTGAAGTACCCTTTCGAAGTTCCAGAAGTGAGGTGTGATTAGCCCCGAGAAGCCTCTGCGGAAATGGGCCTCCTCTCGCATGAAGGGGAGAACCTCCTGGGTTTTCTCGAGTTGCGGCAGGTCTTCTCGAGTTACGACGGGGACCTCAGGGACCCGCTCTGGTGGCCTCAGGAAGGGCCAGTCCCCATGTGAGTTGCTAGGGGCCATCTCGTGATTCCACTCCCGTCGATGCCGGGGCCTAAGACCTTGTGTGGAACCGGGGCCGGAACCTGAGCATTCCTCTCCAGTGTTGACATGGATCTTGCGGTGCCTCTGAGTCTCCCCAAGGGAGTCAAGCCTCGTCTCGAGTGGGGGAATGCACGTGCGCTTCCCTCCCGAGCTGTCGTAGTAGGGTCACGCTTCCCGTCACGTGGATCAAGGGATCTGTGGCTTTCCCTCGATGCTTTCCCTCGAGGCTTTCCCACGAGGCTTTCCCACAGGGCTCTGCCACGTGGCACCCTGCTGTGAGTCGATCCTCTGCGTGAAAGACGAGCCGGTGAAGGGAAAAGAGGTTCCTCTGGAATGGACTGAGACATCTGGGGGACGCTTGGAATGGTGGCACGACCCTGGAGTTCCTCTCGCCGTTCCTGTTGAGAGGGCCTCCTCTTGAGATGCGACGGGAATGCCGGGAATTCTTTCCCGACGAAGCAGGGAAAGGATCCCTCACCTCGAGCTACGAGGCAGAAACGGGTCTCCTCTGGATGTGGCCGGACCCTCGTGTTTCCTCTCGAGTGGAGACGGGTATGTCGGGGAACTTCTTGAGGTGCACCCAGGGTGTGAGGTACCCTTTCGAAGTTCCAGAAGTGAGGTGTGATTAGCCCCGAGAAGCCTCTGCGGAAATGGGCCTCCTCTCGCATGGAGGGGAGAACCTCCTGGGTTTTCTCGAGTTGCGGCAGGTCTTCTCGAGTTACGACGGGGACCTCAGGGACCCGCTCTGGTGGCCTCAGGAAGGGCCAGTCCCCATGTGAGTTGCTAGGGGCCATCTCGGGATTCCCCTCTCGTCGATGCCGGGGCCTAAGACCATGTGTGGAGCCGGGGCCGGAACCTGAGCATTCCTCTCCAGTGTTGACATGGATCTTGGGGTGCCTCTGAGTCTCCCTAAGGGAGTCAATCCTCATCTCGAGTGGGGGAATGCACGTGCGCTTCCCTCCCGAGCTGCAGTAGTAGGGTCACGCTTCCTGTCACGTGGATCAAGGGATCTGTGGCTTTCCCTCGAGGCTTTCCCTCGAGGCTTTGCGACGAGGCTTTCCCACAGGGCTCTGCCAAGTGCCACCTTGTTGTGAGTCGATCCTCGGCGTGAAAGACGAGCCGGTGAAGGGAAAAGAGGTTCCTCGTTAATGGACTGAGACATCTGGGGGACTCTTGGAATGGTGGCACGACCCTGGCGTTCCTCTCGTCGTCCTCCTCTTGAGATGCGACGGGAACGCCGGGAATTCTTTCACGACGAAGCAGGGAAAGGATCCCTCACCTCGAGCAACGAGGCGGAAACGGGGCTACTCTGGATGTGGGCGGACCCTCGTGTTTCCTCTCGAGTGGAGACCGGTATGTCGGGGAACTTCTTGATTTGCACCAAGGGTGTGAAGGACCCTTTCGACGTTCCAGAGGTGAGGTGTGATTAGCCCCGAGAAGCCTCTGCGGAAATGGGCCTCCTCTCGCCGGCAGGGGAGAACCTCCTGGAAATTTTCGAGTTGCGGCAGGTCTTCTCGAGTTAAGACTGGGACCTCAGGGACCCGCTCTGGTGGCCTCAGGAAGGTCCAGTCCCCATGCGAGTTGCTAGGGGCCATCTCGGGATTTCTCTCGCATTGATGCCCGGGAATAAGGCCTTGTGTGGAGTCGGGGCCGGAACCTGAGCATTCCTCTCCAGTGTTGCCATGGATCTTGGGGTGCGTCTGAGTATCCCCAGGGAGTCAGGCCTCGTCTCGAGTGGGGGCATGCACGTGCGCTTTCCTCCCGAGCTGCAGCAGTAGTGTCACGCTTCCTGTCACGTGGATCAAGGGATCTGTGGCTTTCCCTCGAGGCTGTCCCTCGAGGCTTTCCCACGAGGCTTTCTCACAGGGCTGTGCCACGTGCCAGCTTGGTGTGAGTCGATCCTCGGCGTGAAAGACGAGCCGGTGAAAGGAATAGAGGTTCCTCTGGAATGGACTGAGACATCTGGGGGACTCTTGGAATGGTGGCACGACCCTGGAGTTCCTCTCGCCGTTCCTGTTGAGAGGGCCTCCTCTTGAGATGCGACGGGAATGCCGGGAACTCTTTCCCGACGAAGCAGGGAAAGGATCCCTCATCTCGAGCTACGAGGCGGAAACGGGGCTCCTCTGGATGTGGGCGGGACCCTCGTGATTCCTCTCGAGTGGAGACGGGTATGTCGGGGAATTTCTCGATTTGCACCAAGGGTGTGAAGGAGCCTTTCGAAGTTCCAGAGGTGAGGTGTGATCTGCCTCGAGACGCCTCAGCGGAAATGGGCCTCATCTCGCCTGGAGGGGAGAACCTCCTGGATTTTCTCGAGTTGCGGCAGGTCTTTTCGAGTTACGACGGGGACCTCAGAGACCCGCTCTGGTGGCCTCAGGAAAGGCCAGTCCCCGTGCGAGTTGCTAGGGGCCATCTCTGGATTGCTCTCCCGTCCATGCCGGGGCCTAAGACCTTGTGTGGAGTCGGGTACGAACCTGAGGATTCCTCTCCAGTGTTGCCATGGATCTTGGGGTGCTTCTGAGTATCCCCAGGGAGTCAGGCCTCGTCTCGAGTTGGGGCATGCACGTGCGCTTTCCTCCCGAGCTGCAGCAGTAGTGTCACGCTTCCTGTCACGTGGATAAAGGGATCTGTGGCTTTCCCTCGAGGCTGTCCCTCGAGGCTTTCCCACGAGGCTTTCCCACAGGGCTGTGCCACGTGACACCTTGGTGTGACTCGATCCTCGGCGTGAAAGAATAGCCGGTGAAGGGAAAAGAGGTTCCTCTGGAATGGACTGAGACATCTGGGGGACTCTTGGAATGGTGGCACGACCCTGGAGTTCCTCTCGCCGTTCCTGTTGAGAGGGCCTCCTCTTGAGATGCGACGGGAATGCCGGGAACTCTTTCCCGAAGAAGCAGGGAAAGGATCCCTCATCTCGAGCTACGAGGCGGAAACGGGGCTCCTCTGGATGTGGGCGGGACCCTCGTGATTCCTCTCGAGTGGAGACGGGTATGTCGGGGAACTTCTTGATTTGCACCAAGGGTGTGAAGGACCCTTTCGAAGTTCCAGAGGTGAGGTGTGATCAGCCTCGAGACGCCTCAGCGGAAATGGGCCTCATCTCTCCTGGAGGGGAGAACCTCCTGGATTTTGTCGAGTTGCGGCAGGTCTTCTCGAGTTACGACGGGGACCTCAGGGACCCGCTCTGGTGGCCTCAGGAAAGGCCAGTCCCCATGCGAGTTGCTAGGGGACCTCTCGGGATTCCTCTCCCGTCCATGCCGGGGCCTCAGTCCTTGTGTGGAGTCGGGCCCGGAACCTGAGGATTCCTCTCCACTGTTGCCATGGATCTTGGGGTGCTTCTGAGTCTCCCCAGGGGAGTCAGGCCTCGTCTCGAGTGGGGGCATGCACGTGCGCTTTCCTCCCGAGCTGCAGCAGTAGTGTCACGCTTCCTGTCACGTGAATCAAGGGATCTGTGGCTTTCCCTCCAGGCTGTCCCTCGAGGCTTTCCCACGAGTCTTTCCCACAGGGCTCTGCCACGTGTCACCCTGGTGTGAGTCGATCCTCTGCGTGAAAGACGAGCCGGTGAAGGGAAAAGAGGTTCCTCTGGAATGGACTGAGACATCTGGGGGACGCTTGGAATGGTGGCACGACCCTGGAGTTCCTCTCGCCGTTCCTGTTGAGAGGGCCTCCTCTTGAGATGCGACGGGAATGCCGGGAATTCTTTCCCGACGAAGCAGGGAAAGGATCCCTCACCTCGAGCTACGAGCCAGAAACGGGGCTCCTCTGGATGTGGCGGGACCCTCGTGTTTCCTCTCGAGTGGAGACGGGTATGTCGGGGAACTTCTTGAGGTGCACCCAGGGTGTGAGGTACCCTTTCGAAGTTCCAGAAGTGAGGTGTGATTAGCCCCGAGAAGCCTCTGCGGAAATGGGCCTCCTTTCGCATGGAGGGGAGAACCTCCTGGGTTTTCTCGAGTTGCGGCAGGTCTTCTCGAGTTACGACGGGGACCTCAGGGACCCGCTCTGGTGGCCTCAGGAAGGGCCAGTCCCCATGTGAGTTGCTAGGGGCCATCTCGGGATTCCCCTCCCGTCGATGCCGGGGCCTAAGACCATGTGTGGAGCCGGGGCCGGAACCTGAGCATTCCTCTCCAGTGTTGACATGGATCTTGGGGTGCCTCTGAGTCTCCCCAAGGGAGTCAATCCTCGTCTCGAGTGGGGGAATGCACGTGCGCTTCCCTCCCGAGCTGCAGTAGTAGGGTCACGCTTCCTGTCACGTGGATCAAGGGATCTGTGGCTTTCCCTCGAGGCTTTCCCTCGAGGCTTTCCGACGAGGCTTTCCCACAGGGCTGTGCCAAGTGCCACCTTGTTGTGAGTCGATCCTCGGCGTGAAAGACGAGCCGGTGAAGGGAAAAGAGGTTCCTCTGGAATGGACTGAGACATCTGGGGGACTCTTGGAATGGTGGCACGACCCTGGCGTTCCTCTCGTCGTTCCTGTTGAGAGGGCCTCCTCTTGAGATGCGACGGGAACGCCGGGAATTCTTTCCCGACGAAGCAGGGAAAGGATCCCTCACCTCGAGCAACGAGGCGGAAACGGGGCTCCTCTGGATGTGGGCGGGACCCTCGTGATTCCTCTCGAGTGGAGACGGGTATGTCGGGGAACTTCTTGATTTGCACCAAGGGTGTGAAGGACCCTTTCGAAGTTCCAGAGGTGAGGTGTGATCAGCCTCGAGACGCCTCAGCGGAAATGGGCCTCATCTCGCCTGGAGGGGAGAACCTCCTGGATTTTCTCGAGTTGCGGCAGGTCTTCTCTAGTTACGACGGGGACCTCAGGGACCCGCTCTGGTGGCCTCAGGAAAGGCCAGTCCCCATGCGAGTTGCTTGGGGACCTCTCGGGATTCCTCTCCCGTCCATGCCGGGGCCTCAGTTCTTGTGTGGAGTCGGGGCCGGAACCTGAGGATTCCTCTCCAGTGTTGCCATGGATCTAGGGGTGCTTCTGAGTCTCCTCAGGGGAGTCAGGCCTCGTCTCGAGAGGGGGCATGCACGTGCGCTTTCCTCCCGAGCTGCAGCAGTAGGGTCACGCGTCCTGTCACGTGGATCAAGGGATCTGTAGCTTTCTCTCGATGCTTTCCCTCGAGGCTTTATCACGAGGCTTTCCCACAGGGCTGTGCCAAGTGCCACCTTAGTGTGAGTCGATCCTCGGCGTGAAAGACGAGCCGGTGAAGGGAAAAGAGGTTCCTCTGGAATGGACTGAGACATCTGGGGGACTCTTGGAATGTAGGCACGACCCTAGAGTTCCTCTCGCCGTTCCTGTTGAGAGGGCCTCCTCTTGAGATGCGACGGGAGTACCGGGAATTCTTTCCCGACGAAGCAGGGAAAGGATCCATCACCTAGAGCTACGAGGCGGAAACGGGGCTCCTCTGGATGTGGGCGGGACCCTCCTGTTTCCTCTCGAGTGGAGACGGGTATGTCGGGGAACTTCTTGAGTTGCACCAAGGGTGTGAAGGACCCTTTCGATGTTCCAGAGGTGAGGTGTGATAAGCCCCGAGAAGCCTCTGCGGAAATGGGCCTCATCTCGCCTGCAGGGGAGAACCTCCTGGATATTCTCGAGTTGCGGCAGGTCTTCTCAAGTTACGACTGGGACCTCAGAGACCCGCTCTGGTATCCTCAGGAAGGGCCAGTCCCCATGCGAGTTGCTAGGGGCCATCTCGGGATTCCTCTCCCGTCGATACCGGGGACTAAGACCTTGTGTGGAGTAGGGGCCAGAACCTGAGGATTCATTTCCAGGGATGACATGGATTTTGGGGTGCCTCTGAGTCTCCCCAGGGGAGTCAGGCGGCGTCTCGAGTGGGGGCATGCACGTGCGCTTTCCTCCTGAGCTGCAGCAGTAGTGTCACGCTTCCTGTCACGTGGATCAAGGGATCTGTGTCTTTCCCTCGAGGCTGTCCCTCGAGGCTTTCCCACGAGGCTTTCCCACAGGGCTGTACCACGTGCCAACTTGGTGTGAGTCGTACCTCGGCGTGAAAGTCGAGCCGGTGTAGGGAAAAGAGGTTCCACTGGTATGGACTGAGACATCTGGGGGACTCTTGGAATGGTGGCACGACCCTGGAGTTCCTCTCGCCGTTCCTGTTGAGAGGGCCTCCACTTGAGAGGCGACGGGAACGCCGGGAACTCTTTCCAGACGAAGCAGGGAAAGGATCCCTCATCTCGAGCTACGAGGCGGAAACGGGTCTCCTCTGGATGTGGGCGGAACCCTCGTGTTTCCTCTCGAGGGGAGACGGGTATGTCGGGAAACTTCTTGATTTGCACCAAGGGTGTGAAGGACCCTTTCGAAGTTCCAGAGGTGAGGTGTGATCAGCCTCGAGACGCCTCAGCGGAAATGGGCCTCATTTCGCCTGGAGGGGAGAACCTCCTGGATTTTCTCGAGTTGCGGCAGGTCTTCTCGAGTTACGACGGGGACCTCAGGGACCCGCTCTGGTGGCCTCAGGAAAGGCCAGTCCCCATGCGAGTTGCTAGGGGGCCTCTCGGGATTCCTCTCCCGTCGATGCCGGGGACTAAGACCTTGTGTGGAGTCGGGCCCGGAACCTGAGGATTCCTTTCCAGGGATGACATGGATTTTGGGGTGCCTCTGAGTCTCCCCAGGGGAGTCAGGCGGCGTCTCGAGTGGGGGCAGGCACGTGCGCTTCCCTCCCGAGCTGCAGCAGTAGGGTCAGGCTTCCTGTCACGTGGATCAAGGGATCTGTGGCTTTCCCTCGAGGCTTTCCCTCGAGGCTTTCCCACGAGGCTTTCCCACAGGGCTGTGCCAAGTGCCACCTTGGTGTGAGTCGATCCTTGGCGTGAAAGACGAGCTGGTGAAGGGAAAAGAGGTTGCTCTGGAGTGGACTGAGACATCTGGGGGACTCTTGGAATGGTGGCACGACCCTGGAGTTCCTCTCGCCATTCCTATTCAGAGGGCCTCCTCTTGAGATGCGACGGGAATGCCGGGAATTCTTTCCCGACGAAGCAGGGAAAGGATCCCTCACCTCGAGCTACGATGCGGAAACGGGGCTCCTCTGGATGTGGGCGGGACCCTCGTGATTCCTCTCGAGTGGAGACGGGTATGTCGGGGAACTTCTTGATTTGCACCAAGGGTGTGAAGGACCCTTTCGAAGTTCCAGAGGGGAGGTGTGATCAGCCTCGAGACGCCTCAGCGGAAATGGGCCTCATCTCGCCTGGAGGGGAGAACCTCCTGGATTTTGTCGAGTTGCGGCAGGTCTTCTCGAGTTACGACGGGGACCTCAGGGACCCGCTCTGGTGGCCTCAGGAAAGGCCAGTCCCCATGCGAGTTGCTAGGGGACCTCTCGGGATTCCTCTCCCGTCCATGCCGGGGCCTCAGTCCTTGTGTGGAGTCGGGACCGGAACCTGAGGATTCCTCTCCAGAGTTGCCATGGATCTTGGGGTGCTTCTGAGTCTCCCCAGGGGAGTCAGGCCTCGTCTCGAGTGGGGGCATGCACGTGCGCTTTCCTCCCGAGCTGCAGCAGTAGTGTCACGCTTCCTGTCACGTGGATCAAGGGATCTGTGGCTTTCCCTCGAGGCTGTCCCTCGAGGCTTTCCCACGAGGCTTTCCCACAGGGCTGTGCCACGTGCCAGCTTGGTGTGAGTCGATCCTCGGCGTGAAAGATGAGCCGGTGAAGGGAATAGAGGTTCCTCTGGAATGGACTGAGACATCTGGGGGACTCTTGGAATGGTGGCACGACCCTGGAGTTCCTCTCGCCGTTCCTGTTGAGAGGGCCTCCTCTTGAGATGCGACGGGAATGCCGGGAACTCTTTCCCGACGAAGCAGGGAAAGGATCCCTCATCTCGATCTACGAGGTGGAAACGGGGCTCCTCTGGATGTGGGCGGGACCCTCGTGATTCCTCTCGAGTGGAGACGGGTATGTCGGGGAATTTCTTGATTTGCACCAAGGGTGTGAAGGAGCCTTTCGAAGTTCCAGAGGTGAGGTGTGATCTGCCTCGAGACGCCTCAGCGGAAATGGGCCTCATCTCGCCTGGAGGGGAGAACCTCCTGGATTTTCTCGAGTTGCGGCATGTCTTTTCGAGTTACGATGGGGACCTCAGGGACCCGCTCTGGTGGCCTCAGGAAAGGCCAGTCCCCGTGCGAGTTGCTAGGGGCCATCTCTGGATTGCTCTCCCGTCCATGCCGGGGCCTAAGACCTTGTGTGGAGTCGGGGCCGGAACCTGAGGATTCCTCTCCAGTGTTGCCATGGATCTTGGGGTGCTTCTGAGTATCCCCAGGGAGTCAGGCCTCGTCTCGAGTGGGGGCATGCACGTGCGCTTTCCTCCCGAGCTGCAGCAGTAGTGTCACGCTTCCTGTCACGTGGATCAAGGGATCTGTGGCTTTCCCTCGAGGCTGTCCCTCGAGGCTTTCCCACGAGGCTTTCCCACAGGGCTGTGCCACGTGACACCTTGGTGTGACTCGATCCTCGGCGTGAAAGAATAGCCGGTGAAGGGAAAAGAGGTTCCTCTGGAATGGACTGAGACATCTGGGGGACTCTTGGAATGGTGGAATGACCCTGGAGTTCCTCTCGCCGTTCCTGTTCAGAATGCCTCCTCTTGAGATGCGACGGGAACGCCGGGAATTCTTTCCCGACGAAGCAGGGAAAGGATCCCTCACCTCGAGCTATGAGGCGGAAACGGGGCTCCTCTGGATGTGGGCGGACCCTCGTGTTTCCTCTCGAGTGGAGACCGGGATGTCGGGGAACTTCTTGATTTGCACCAAGGGTGTGAAGGACCCTTTTGACGTTCCAGAGGTGAGGTGTGATTAGCCCCGAGAAGCCTCTGCGGAAATGGGCCTCCTCTCGCCTGCAGGGGAGAACCTCCTGGATATTTTCGAGTTGCGGCAGGTCTTCTCGAGTTAAGACGGGGACCTCAGGGACCCGCTCTGTTGGCCTCAGGAAGGTCCAGTCCCCATGCGAGTTGCTAGGGGCCATCTCGGGATTCCTCTCCCGTCGATGCCCGGGAATAAGGCCTTGTGTGGAGTCGGGGCCGGAACCTGAGCATTCCTCTCCAATGTTGACATGGATCTTGCGGTGCCTCTGAGTATCCCCAGGGGAGTCAGGCCTCGTCTCGAGTGGGGGCGTGCACGTGCGCTTCCCTCCCGAGCTGCAGCAGAAGTGTCACGCTTCCTGTCACGTGGATAAAGGGATCTGTGGCTTTCCCTCGAGGCTTTCCCTCGAGGCTTTCCCACGAGGCTTACCCACAGGGCTCTGCCAAGTGACACCTTGGTGTGAGTCGATCCTCGGCGTGAAAGACGATCTGGTGAAGGGAAAAGAGGTTCCTCTTTAATGGACTGAGACATCTGGGGGACTCTTGGAATGGTGGCACGACCCTGGAGTTCCTCTCGCCGTTCCTGTTGAGAGGGCCTTCTCTTGAGATGCGACAGGAATACCAGGAACTCTTTCCCGACGAAGCAGGGAAAGGATCCCTCATCTCCAGCTACGAGGCGGAAACGGGGCTCCTCTGGATGTGGGCGGAACCCTCGTGATTCCTCTCGAGTGGAGACGGGTATGTCGGGGAACTTCTTGATTTGCACCAAGCGTGTGAAGGACCCTTTCGAAGTTCCAGAGGTGAGGTGTGATCAGCCTCGAGACGCCTCAGCGGAAATGGGCCTCATCTCTCCTGGAGGGGAGAACCTCCTGGATTTTCTCGAGTTGCGGCAGGTCTTCTCGAGTTACGACGGGGACCTCAGGGACCCGCTCTGGTGGCCTCAGGAAAGGCCAGTCCCCATGCGAGTTGCTAGGGGACCTCTTGGGATTCCTCTCCCGTCCATGCCGGGGCCTCAGTCCTTGTGTGGAGTCGGGGCCGGAACCTGAGGATTCCTCTCCAGTGTTGCCATGGATCTAGGGGTGCTTCTGAGTCTCCTCAGGGGAGTCAGGCCTCGTCTCGAGTATGGGCATGCACGTGCGCTTTCCTCCCGAGCTGCAGCAGTAGGGTCACGCTTCCTGTCACGTGGATCAAGGGATCTGTAGCTTTCCCTCGAGGCTTTATCACGAGGTTTTCCCACAGGGCTGTGCCAAGTGCCACCTTAGTGTGAGTCGATCCTCGGCGTGAAAGACGAGCCGGTGAAGGGAAAAGAGGTTCCTCTGGAATGGACTGAGACATTTTGGGGGACTCTTGGAATGGTGGCACGACCCTAGAGTTCCTCTTGCCGTTCCTGTTGAGAGGGCCTCCTCTTGAGATTCGACGGGAGCACCAGGAATTCTTTCCCGACGAAACAGGGAAAGGATCCCTCACCTAGAGCTACGAGGCGGAAACGGGGCTCCTCTGGATGTGGGCGGGACCCTCGTGTTTCCTCTCGAGTGGAGACGGGTATGTCGGGGAACTTCTTGAGTTGCACCAAGGGTGTGAAGGACCCTTTCGACGTTCCAGAGGTGAGGTGTGATAAGCCCCGAGAAGCCTCTGCGGAAATGGGCCTCATCTCGCCTGCATGGGAGAACCTCCTGGATATTCTCGAGTTGCGGCAGGTCTTCTCGAGTTACGACTGGGACCTCAGAGACCCGCTCTGGTATCCTCAGGAAGGGCCAGTCCCCATGCGAGTTGCTAGGGGCCATCTCGGGATTCCTCTCCCGTCGATGCCGGGGACTAAGACCTTGTGTGGAGTAGGGGCCAGAACCTTAGGATTCCTTTCCAGGGATGACATGGATTTTGGGGTGCCTCTGAGTCTCCCCAGGGGAGTCAGGCGGCGTCTCGAGTGGGGGCATGCACGTGCGCTTTCCTCCCGAGCTGCAGCAGTAGGGTCACGCTTCCTGTCACGTGGATCAAGGGATCTGTGGCTTTCCCTCGAGGCTGTCCCTCGAGGCTTTTCCACGAGTCTTTCCCACAGGGCTCTGCCACGTGCCACCCTGGTGTGAGTCGATCCTCTGCGTGAAAGACCAGCCGGTGAAGGGAAAAGAGTTTCCTCTGGAATGGACTGAGACATCTGGGGGACTCTTGGAATGGTGGCACGACCCTGGAGTTCCTCTCGCCGTTCCTGTTGAGAGGGCCTCCTCTTGAGATGCGACGGGAACGCCGGGATCTCTTTCCCGACGAAGCAGGGAAAGGATCCCTCATCTCGAGCTACGAGGCGGAAACGGGGCTCCTCTGGATGTGGGCGGGACCCTCGTGATTCCCCTCGAGTGGAGACGGGTATGTCGGGGAACATCTTGATTTGCACCAAGGGTGTGAAGGACCCTTTCGAAGTTCCAGAGGGGAGGTGTGATCAGCCTCGAGACGCCTCAGCGGAAATGGGCCTCATCTCGCCTGGAGGGGAGAACCTCCTGGATTTTCTCGAGTTGCGGCAGGTCTTCTCGAGTTACGACGGGGACCTCAGGGACCCGCTCTGGTGGCCTCAGGAAAGGCCAGTCCCCATGCGAGTTGCTAGGGGACCTCTCGGGATTCCTCTCCCGCCCAGGCCGGGGCCTCAGTCCTTGTGTGGAGTCGGGGCCGGAACCTGAGGATTCCTCTCCAGTGTTGCCATGGATCTTGGGGAGCTTCTGAGTCTCCCCAGGGCAGTCAGGCGGTGTCTCGAGTGGGGGAATGCACGTGTGCTTTCCTCCCGAGCTGCAGCAGTAGTGTCACGCTACCTGCCACGTGGATCAATGGATCTGTGGCTTTCCCTCGAGGCTGTCCCTCGAGGCTTTCCCACGAGGCTTTCCCACAGGGCTGTGCCACGTGCCACCTTGGTGTGAGTCGACCCTCGGCGTGAAAGACGATCCGGTGAAGGGAAAAGAGGTTCCTCTGGAATGGACTGAGACATCTGGGGGACTCTTGGAATGGTGGCACGACCCTGGAGTTCCTCTCGCCGTTCCTGTTCAGAGGGCCTCCTCTTGAGATGCGACGGGAACGCCGGGAACTCTTTCCCGACGAAGCAGGGAAAGGATCCCTCATCTCGAGCTACGAGGCGGAAACGGGGCTCCTCTGGATGTGGGCGGGACCCTCGTGATTCCACTCGAGTGGAGACGGCTAGGTCGGGGAACTTCTTGATTTGCACCAAGGGTGTGAAGGACCCTTTCGAAGTTCCAGAGGGGAGGTGTGATCAGCCTCGAGACGCCTCAGCGGAAATGGGCCTCATCTCGCCTGGAGGGGAGAACCTCCTGAATTTTCTCGAGTTGCGGCAGGTCTTCTCGAGTTACGACGGGGACCTCAGGGACCCGCTCTGGTGGCCTCAGGAAAGGCCAGTCCCCATGCGAGTTGCTAGGGGACCTCTCGGGATTCCTCTCCCGTCCATGCCGGGGCCTCAGTCCTTGTGTGGACTCGGGGCCGGAACCTGAGGATTCCTCTCCAGTGTTGCCATGGATCTTGGGGTGCTTCTGAGTCTCCCCAGGGGAGTCAGGCCTCGTCTCGAGTGGGGGCATGCACGTGCGCTTTCCTCCCGAGCTGCAGCAGTAGTGTCACGCTTCCTGTCACGTGGATCAAGGGATCTGTGGCTTTCCCTCGAGGCTGTCCCTCGAGGCTTTCCCACGAGGCTTTCCCACAGGGCTGTGCCACGTGCCACCTTGGTGTGAGTCGATCCTCGGCGTGAAAGACGAGGTGGTGAAGGGAAAAGAGGTTCCTCTGGAATGGACTGAGACATCTGGGGGACTCTTGGAATGGTGGCACGACCCTGGAGTTCCTCTCGCCGTTCCTGTTGAGAGGGCCTCCTCTTGAGATGCGACGGGAACGCCGGGAACTCTTTCCCGACGAAGCAGGGAAAGGATCCCTCATCTCGAGCTACGAGGCGGAAACGGGGCTCCTCTGGATGTGGGCGGGACCCTCGTGATTCCTCTCGAGTTCAGACGGGTATGTCGGGGAACTTCTTGATTTGCACCAAGGGTGTGAAGGACCCTTTCGAAGTTCCAGAGGTGAGGTGTGATCAGCCTCGAGACGCCTCAGCGGAAATGGGCTTCATCTCGCCTGGAGGGGAGAACCTCCTGGATTTTCTCCAGTTGCGGCAGGTCTTCTCGAGTTACGACTGGGACCTCAGGGACCCGCTCTGGTGGCCTCAGGAAAGGCCAGTCCCCATGCGAGTTGCTAGGGGACCTCTCAGGATTCCTCTCCCGTTCATGCCGGGGCCTCAGTCCTAGTGTGGAGTCGGGACCGGAACCTGAGGATTCCTCTCCAGTGTTGCCATGGATTTTGGGGTGCTTCTGAGTCTCCCCAGGGGAGTCAGGCCTCGTCTCGAGTGGGGGCATGCACGTCTGCTTTCCTCCCGAGCTGCAGCAGTAGTGTCACGCTTCCTGTCACGTGGATCAAGGGATCTGTGGCTTTCCCTCGAGGCTGTCCCTCGAGGCTTTCCCACGAGGCTTTCCCACAGGGCTGTGCCACGTGCCACCTTGGTGTTAGTCGATCCTCGGCGTGAAAGACGAGCCGGTGAAGGGAAAAGAGGTTCCTCTGGAATGGACTGAGACATCTGGGGGACTCTTGGAATGGTGGCACGACCCTGGAGTTCCTCTCGCCGTTCCTGTTGAGAGGGCCTCCTCTTGAGATGCGACGGGAACGCCGGGAACTCTTTCCCGACGAAGCAGGGAAAGGATCCCTCATCTCGAGCTACGAGGCGGAAACGGGGCTCCTCTGGATGTGGGCGGGACCCTCGTGATTCCTCTCGAGTGGAGACGGGTATGTCGGGGAACCTCTTGATTTGCACCAAGGGTGTGAAGGACCCTTTCGAAGTTCCAGAGGTGAGGTGTGATCAGCCTCGAGACGCCTCAGCGGAAATGGGCCTCATCTCGCCTGGAGGGGAGAACCTCCTGGATTTTCTCGAGTTGCGGCAGGTCTTCTCGAGTTACGACGGGGCCCTCAGGGACCCGCTCTGGTGGCCTCAGGAAAGGCCAGTCCCCATGCGAGTTGCTAGGGGACCTCTCGGGATTCCTCTCCCGTCCATGCCGGGGCCTCAGTCCTTGTGTGGAGTCGGGGCCGGAACCTTAGGATTCCTTTCCAGTGTTGCCATGGATCTCGGGGTGCTTCTGAGTCTCCCCAGGGGAGTCAGGCCTCGTCTCGAGTGGGGGCATGCACGTGCGCTTTCCTCCCGAGCTGCAGCAGTAGTGTCACGCTTCCTGTCACGTGGATCAAGGGATCTGTGGCTTTCCCTCGAGGCTGTCCCTCGAGGCTTTCCCACGAGGCTTTCCCACAGGGCTGTGCCACGTGCCACCTTGGTGTGAGTCGATCCTCGGCGTGAAAGACGAGCCGGTGAAGGGAAAAGAGGTTCCTCTGGAATGGACTGAGACATCTGGGGGACTCTTGGAATGGTGGCACGACCCTGGAGTTCCTCTCGCCGTTCCTGTTGAGAGGGCCTCCTCTTGAGATGCGACGGGAACGCCGGGAACTCTTTCCCGACGAAGCCGGGAAAGGATCCCTCATCTCGAGCTACGAGGCGGAAACGGGGCTCCTCTGGATGTGGGCGGGACCCTCGTGATTCCTCTCGAGTGGAGACGGGTATGTCGGGGAACTTCTTGATTTGCACCAAGGGTGTGAAGGACCCTTTCGAAGTTCCAGAGGGGAGGTGTGATCAGCCTCGAGACGCCTCAGCGGAAATGGGCCTCATCTCGCCTGGAGGGGAGAACCTCCTGGATTTTCTCGAGTTGCGGCAGGTCTTCTCGAGTTACGACGGGGACCTCAGGGACCCGCTCTGGTGGCCTCAGGAAAGGCCAGTCCCCATGCGAGTTGCTAGGGGACCTCTCGGGATTCCTCTCCCGTCCATGCCGGGGCCTCAGTCCTTGTGTGGAGTCGGGGCCGGAACCTGAGGATTCCTCTCCAGTGTTGCCATGGATCTTGGGGTGCTTCTGAGTCTCCCCAGGGGAGTCAGGCCTCGTCTCGAGTGGGGGCATGCACGTGCGCTTTCCTCCCGAGCTGCAGCAGTAGTGTCACGCTTCCTGTCACGTGGATCAAGGGATCTGTGGCTTTCCCTCGAGGCTGTCCCTCGAGGCTTTCCCACGAGGCTTTCCCACAGGGCTCTGCCACGTGCCACCTTGGTGTGAGTCGATCCTCGGCGTGAAAGACGAGCCGGTGAAGGGAAAAGAGGTTCCTCTGGAATGGACTGAGACATCTGGGGGACTCTTGGAATGGTGGCACGACCCTGGAGTTCCTCTCGCCGTTCCTGTTGAGAGGGCCTCCTCTTGAGATGCGACGGGAACGCCGGGAACTCTTTCCCGACGAAGCAGGGAAAGGATCCCTCATCTCGAGCTACGAGGCCGAAACGGGGCTCCTCTGGATGTGGGCGGGACCCTCGTGATTCCTCTCGAGTGGAGACGGGTATGTCGGGGAACTTCTTGATTTGCACCAAGGGTGTGAAGGACCCTTTCGAAGTTCCAGAGGTGAGGTGTGATCAGCCTCGAGACGCCTCAGCGGAAATGGGCCTCATCTCGCCTGGAGGGGAGAACCTCCTGGATTTTCTCGAGTTGCGGCAGGTCTTCTCGAGTTACGACGGGGCCCTCAGGGACCCGCTCTGGTGGCCTCAGGAAAGGCCAGTCCCCATGCGAGTTGCTAGGGGACCTCTCGGGATTCCTCTCCCGTCCATGCCGGGGCCTCAGTCCTTGTGTGGAGTCGGGGCCGGAACCTGAGGATTCCTTTCCAGTGTTGCCATGGATCTTGGGGTGCTTCTGAGTCTCCCCAGGGGAGTCAGGCCTCGTCTCGAGTGGGGGCATGCACGTGCGCTTTCCTCCCGAGCTGCAGCAGTAGTGTCACGCTTCCTGTCACGTGGATCAAGGGATCTGTGGCTTTCCCTCGAGGCTGTCCCTCGAGGCTTTCCCACGAGGCTTTCCCACAGGGCTGTGCCACGTGCCACCTTGGTGTTAGTCGATCCTCGGCGTGAAAGACGAGCCGGTGAAGGGAAAAGAGGTTCCTCTGGAATGGACTGAGACATCTGGGGGACTCTTGGAATGGTGGCACGACCCTGGAGTTCCTCTCGCCGTTCCTGTTGAGAGGGCCTCCTCTTGAGATGCGACGGGAACGCCGGGAACTCTTTCCCGACGAAGCCGGGAAAGGATCCCTCATCTCGAGCTACGAGGCGGAAACGGGGCTCCTCTGGATGTGGGCGGGACCCTCGTGATTCCTCTCGAGTGGAGACGGGTATGTCGGGGAACTTCTTGATTTGCACCAAGGGTGTGAAGGACCCTTTCGAAGTTCCAGAGGTGAGGTGTGATCAGCCTCGAGACGCCTCAGCGGAAATGGGCCTCATCTCGCCTGGAGGGGAGAACCTCCTGGATTTTCTCGAGTTGCGGCAGGTCTTCTCGAGTTACGACGGGGACCTCAGGGACCCGCTCTGGTGGCCTCAGGAAAGGCCAGTCCCCATGCGAGTTGCTAGGGGACCTCTCGGGATTCCTCTCCCGTCCATGCCGGGGGCTCAGTCCTTGTGTGGAGTCGGGGCCGGAACCTGAGGATTCCTCTCCAGTGTTGCCATGGATCTTGGGGTGCTTCTGAGTCTCCCCAGGGGAGTCAGGCCTCGTCTCGAGTGGGGGCATGCACGTGCGCTTTCCTCCCGAGCTGCAGCAGTAGTGTCACGCTTCCTGTCACGTGGATCAAGGGATCTGTGGCTTTCCCTCGAGGCTGTCCCTCGAGGCTTTCCCACGAGGCTTTCCCACAGGGCTGTGCCACGTGCCACCTTGGTGTGAGTCGATCCTCGGCGTGAAAGACGAGCCGGTGAAGGGAAAAGAGGTTCCTCTGGAATGGACTGAGACATCTGGGGGACTCTTGGAATGGTGGCACGACCCTGGAGTTCCTCTCGCCGTTCCTGTTGAGAGGGCCTCCTCTTGAGATGCGACGGGAACGCCGGGAACTCTTTCCCGACGAAGCCGGGAAAGGATCCCTCATCTCGAGCTACGAGGCGGAAACGGGGCTCCTCTGGATGTGGGCGGGACCCTCGTGATTCCTCTCGAGTGGAGACGGGTATGTCGGGGAACTTCTTGATTTGCACCAAGGGTGTGAAGGACCCTTTCGAAGTTCCAGAGGTGAGGTGTGATCAGCCTCGAGACGCCTCAGCGGAAATGGGCCTCATCTCGCCTGGAGGGGAGAACCTCCTGGATTTTCTCGAGTTGCGGCAGGTCTTCTCGAGTTACGACGGGGCCCTCAGGGACCCGCTCTGGTGGCCTCAGGAAAGGCCAGTCCCCATGCGAGTTGCTAGGGGACCTCTCGGGATTCCTCTCCCGTCCATGCCGGGGCCTCAGTCCTTGTGTGGAGTCGGGGCCGGAACCTGAGGATTCCTTTCCAGTGTTGCCATGGATCTTGGGGTGCTTCTGAGTCTCCCCAGGGGAGTCAGGCCTCGTCTCGAGTGGGGGCATGCACGTGCGCTTTCCTCCCGAGCTGCAGCAGTAGTGTCACGCTTCCTGTCACGTGGATCAAGGGATCTGTGGCTTTCCCTCGAGGCTGTCCCTCGAGGCTTTCCCACGAGGCTTTCCCACAGGGCTGTGCCACGTGCCACCTTGGTGTGAGTCGATCCTCGGCGTGAAAGACAAGCCGGTGAAGGGAAAAGAGGTTCCTCTGGAATGGACTGAGACATCTGGGGGACTCTTGGAATGGTGGCACGACCCTGGAGTTCCTCTCGCCGTTCCTGTTGAGAGGGCCTCCTCTTGAGATGCGACGGGAACGCCGGGAACTCTTTCCCGACGAAGCCGGGAAAGGATCCCTCATCTCGAGCTACGAGGCGGAAACGGGGCTCCTCTGGATGTGGGCGGGACCCTCGTGATTCCTCTCGAGTGGAGACGGGTATGTCGGGGAACTTCTTGATTTGCACCAAGGGTGTGAAGGACCCTTTCGAAGTTCCAGAGGTGAGGTGTGATCAGCCTCGAGACGCCTCAGCGGAAATGGGCCTCATCTCGCCTGGAGGGGAGAACCTCCTGGATTTTCTCGAGTTGCGGCAGGTCTTCTCGAGTTACGACGGGGACCTCAGGGACCCGCTCTGGTGGCCTCAGGAAAGGCCAGTCCCCATGCGAGTTGCTAGGGGACCTCTCGGGATTCCTCTCCCGTCCATGCCGGGGGCTCAGTCCTTGTGTGGAGTCGGGGCCGGAACCTGAGGATTCCTCTCCAGTGTTGCCATGGATCTTGGGGTGCTTCTGAGTCTCCCCAGGGGAGTCAGGCCTCGTCTCGAGTGGGGGCATGCACGTGCGCTTTCCTCCCGAGCTGCAGCAGTAGTGTCACGCTTCCTGTCACGTGGATCAAGGGATCTGTGGCTTTCCCTCGAGGCTGTCCCTCGAGGCTTTCCCACGAGGCTTTCCCACAGGGCTGTGCCACGTGCCACCTTGGTGTGAGTCGATCCTCGGCGTGAAAGACGAGCCGGTGAAGGGAAAAGAGGTTCCTCTGGAATGGACTGAGACATCTGGGGGACTCTTGGAATGGTGGCACGACCCTGGAGTTCCTCTCGCCGTTCCTGTTGAGAGGGCCTCCTCTTGAGATGCGACGGGAACGCCGGGAACTCTTTCCCGACGAAGCCGGGAAAGGATCCCTCATCTCGAGCTACGAGGCGGAAACGGGGCTCCTCTGGATGTGGGCGGGACCCTCGTGATTCCTCTCGAGTGGAGACGGGTATGTCGGGGAACTTCTTGATTTGCACCAAGGGTGTGAAGGACCCTTTCGAAGTTCCAGAGGTGAGGTGTGATCAGCCTCGAGACGCCTCAGCGGAAATGGGCCTCATCTCGCCTGGAGGGGAGAACCTCCTGGATTTTCTCGAGTTGCGGCAGGTCTTCTCGAGTTACGACGGGGCCCTCAGGGACCCGCTCTGGTGGCCTCAGGAAAGGCCAGTCCCCATGCGAGTTGCTAGGGGACCTCTCGGGATTCCTCTCCCGTCCATGCCGGGGCCTCAGTCCTTGTGTGGAGTCGGGGCCGGAACCTGAGGATTCCTTTCCAGTGTTGCCATGGATCTTGGGGTGCTTCTGAGTCTCCCCAGGGGAGTCAGGCCTCGTCTCGAGTGGGGGCATGCACGTGCGCTTTCCTCCCGAGCTGCAGCAGTAGTGTCACGCTTCCTGTCACGTGGATCAAGGGATCTGTGGCTTTCCCTCGAGGCTGTCCCTCGAGGCTTTCCCACGAGGCTTTCCCACAGGGCTGTGCCACGTGCCACCTTGGTGTGAGTCGATCCTCGGCGTGAAAGACAAGCCGGTGAAGGGAAAAGAGGTTCCTCTGGAATGGACTGAGACATCTGGGGGACTCTTGGAATGGTGGCACGACCCTGGAGTTCCTCTCGCCGTTCCTGTTGAGAGGGCCTCCTCTTGAGATGCGACGGGAACGCCGGGAACTCTTTCCCGACGAAGCCGGGAAAGGATCCCTCATCTCGAGCTACGAGGCGGAAACGGGGCTCCTCTGGATGTGGGCGGGACCCTCGTGATTCCTCTCGAGTGGAGACGGGTATGTCGGGGAACTTCTTGATTTGCACCAAGGGTGTGAAGGACCCTTTCGAAGTTCCAGAGGTGAGGTGTGATCAGCCTCGAGACGCCTCAGCGGAAATGGGCCTCATCTCGCCTGGAGGGGAGAACCTCCTGGATTTTCTCGAGTTGCGGCAGGTCTTCTCGAGTTACGACGGGGACCTCAGGGACCCGCTCTGGTGGCCTCAGGAAAGGCCAGTCCCCATGCGAGTTGCTAGGGGACCTCTCGGGATTCCTCTCCCGTCCATGCCGGGGGCTCAGTCCTTGTGTGGAGTCGGGGCCGGAACCTGAGGATTCCTCTCCAGTGTTGCCATGGATCTTGGGGTGCTTCTGAGTCTCCCCAGGGGAGTCAGGCCTCGTCTCGAGTGGGGGCATGCACGTGCGCTTTCCTCCCGAGCTGCAGCAGTAGTGTCACGCTTCCTGTCACGTGGATCAAGGGATCTGTGGCTTTCCCTCGAGGCTGTCCCTCGAGGCTTTCCCACGAGGCTTTCCCACAGGGCTGTGCCACGTGCCACCTTGGTGTGAGTCGATCCTCGGCGTGAAAGACGAGCCGGTGAAGGGAAAAGAGGTTCCTCTGGAATGGACTGAGACATCTGGGGGACTCTTGGAATGGTGGCACGACCCTGGAGTTCCTCTCGCCGTTCCTGTTGAGAGGGCCTCCTCTTGAGATGCGACGGGAACGCCGGGAACTCTTTCCCGACGAAGCAGGGAAAGGATCCCTCATCTCGAGCTACGAGGCGGAAACGGGGCTCCTCTGGATGTGGGCGGGACCCTCGTGATTCCTCTCGAGTGGAGACGGGTATGTCGGGGAACTTCTTGATTTGCACCAAGGGTGTGAAGGACCCTTTCAAAGTTCCAGAGGTGAGGTGTGATCAGCCTCGAGACGCCTCAGCGAAAATGGGCCTCATCTCGCCTGGAGGGGAGAACCTCCTGGATTTTCTCGAGTTGCGGCAGGTCTTCTCGAGTTACGACGGGGACCTCAGGGACCCGCTCTGGTGGCCTCAGGAAAGGCCAGTCCCCATGCGAGTTGCTAGGGGACCTCTCGGGATTCCTCTCCCGTCCATGCCGGGGCCTCAGTCCTTGTGTGGAGTCGGGGCCGGAACCTGAGGATTCCTCTCCAGTGTTGCCATGGATCTTGGGGTGCTTCTGAGTCTCCCCAGGGGAGTCAGGCCTCGTCTCGAGTGGGGGCATGCACGTGCGCTTTCCTCCCGAGCTGCAGCAGTAGTGTCACGCTTCCTGTCACGTGGATCAAGGGATCTGTGGCTTTCCCTCCAGGCTGTCCCTCGAGGCTTTCCCACGAGGCTTTCCCACAGGGCTCTGCCTCGTGCCACCTTGGTGTGAGTCGATCCTCGGCGTGAAAGACGAGCCGGTGAAGGGAAAAGAGGTTCCTCTGGAATGGACTGAGACATCTGGGGGACTCTTGGAATGGTGGCACGACCCTGGAGTTCCTCTCGCCGTTCCTGTTGAGAGGGCCTCCTCTTGAGATGCGACGGGAACGCCGGGAACTCTTTCCCGACGAAGCAGGGAAAGGATCCCTCATCTCGAGCTACGAGGCGGAAACGGGGCTCCTCTGGATGTGGGCGGGACCCTCGTGATTCCTCTCGAGTTCAGACGGGTATGTCGGGGAACTTCTTGATTTGCACCAAGGGTGTGAAGGACCCTTTCGAAGTTCCAGAGGTGAGGTGTGATCAGCCTCGAGACGCCTCAGCGGAAATGGGCTTCATCTCGCCTGGAGGGGAGAACCTCCTGGATTTTCTCCAGTTGCGGCAGGTCTTCTCGAGTTACGACTGGGACCTCAGGGACCCGCTCTGGTGGCCTCAGGAAAGGCCAGTCCCCATGCGAGTTGCTAGGGGACCTCTCGGGATTCCTCTCCCGCCCAGGCCGGGGCCTCAGTCCTTGTGTGGAGTCGGGGCCGGAACCTGAGGATTCCTCTCCAGTGTTGCCATGGATCTTGGGGAGCTTCTGAGTCTCCCCAGGGCAGTCAGGCGGTGTCTCGAGTGGGGAAATGCACGTGCGCTTTCCTCCCGAGCTGCAGCAGTAGTGTCACGCTACCTGTCACGTGGATCAATGGATCTGTGGCTTTCCCTCGAGGCTGTCCCTCGAGGCTTTCCCACGAGGCTTTCCCACAGGGCTGTGCCACGTGCCACCTTGGTGTGAGTCGACCCTCGGCGTGAAAGACGATCCGGTGAAGGGAAAAGAGGTTCCTCTGGAATGGACTGAGACATCTGGGGGACTCTTGGAATGGTGGCACGACCCTGGAGTTCCTCTCGCCGTTCCTGTTCAGAGGGCCTCCTCTTGAGATGCGACGGGAACGCCGGGAACTCTTTCCCGACGAAGCAGGGAAAGGATCCCTCATCTCGAGCTACGAGGCGGAAACGGGGCTCCTCTGGATGTGGGCGGGACCCTCGTGATTCCACTCGAGTGGAGCCGGCTAGGTCGGGGAACTTCTTGATTTGCACCAAGGGTGTGAAGGACCCTTTCGAAGTTCCAGAGGGGAGGTGTGATCAGCCTCGAGACGCCTCAGCGGAAATGGGCCTCATCTCGCCTGGAGGGGAGAACCTCCTGGATTTTGTCGAGTTGCGGCAGGTCTTCTCGAGTTACGACGGGGACCTCAGGGACCCGCTCTGGTGGCCTCAGGAAAGGCCAGTCCCCATGCGAGTTGCTAGGGGACCTCTCGGGATTCCTCTCCCGCCCAGGCCGGGGCCTCAGTCCTTGTGTGGAGTCGGGGCCGGAACCTGAGGATTCCTCTCCAGTGTTGCCATGGATCTTGGGGAGCTTCTGAGTCTCCCCAGGGCAGTCAGGCGGTGTCTCGAGTGGGGGAATGCACGTGCGCTTTCCTCCCGAGCTGCAGCAGTAGTGTCACGCTACCTGTCACGTGGATCAATGGATCTGTGGCTTTCCCTCGAGGCTGTCCCTCGAGGCTTTCCCACGAGGCTTTCCCACAGGGCTGTGCCACGTGCCACCTTGGTGTGAGTCGACCCTCGGCGTGAAAGACGATCCGGTGAAGGGAAAAGAGGTTCCTCTGGAATGGACTGAGACATCTGGGGGACTCTTGGAATGGTGGCACGACCCTGGAGTTCCTCTCGCCGTTCCTGTTGAGAGGGCCTCCTCTTGAGATGCGACGGGAACGCCGGGAACTCTTTCCCGACGAAGCAGGGAAAGGATCCCTCATCTCGAGCTACGAGGCCGAAACGGGGCTCCTCTGGATGTGGGCGGGACCCTCGTGATTCCTCTCGAGTGGAGACGGGTATGTCGGGGAACTTCTTGATTTGCACCAAGGGTGTGAAGGACCCTTTCAAAGTTCCAGAGGTGAGGTGTGATCAGCCTCGAGACGCCTCAGCGAAAATGGGCCTCATCTCGCCTGGAGGGGAGAACCTCCTGGATTTTGTCGAGTTGCGGCAGGTCTTCTCGAGTTACGACGGGGACCTCAGGGACCCGCTCTGGTGGCCTCAGGAAAGGCCAGTCCCCATGCGAGTTGCTAGGGGACCTCTCGGGATTCCTCTCCCGTCCATGCCGGGGGCTCAGTCCTTGTGTGGAGTCGGGGCCGGAACCTGAGGATTCCTCTCCAGTGTTGCCATGGATCTTGGGGTGCTTCTGAGTCTCCCCAGGGGAGTCAGGCCTCGTCTCGAGTGGGGGCATGCACGTGCGCTTTCCTCCCGAGCTGCAGCAGTAGTGTCACGCTTCCTGTCACGTGGATCAAGGGATCTGTGGCTTTCCCTCGAGGCTGTCCCTCGAGGCTTTCCCACGAGGCTTTCCCACAGGGCTCTGCCACGTGCCACCTTGGTGTGAGTCGATCCTCGGCGTGAAAGACGAGCCGGTGAAGGGAAACGAGGTTCCTCTGGAATGGACTGAGACATCTGGGGGACTCTTGGAATGGTGGCACGACCCTGGAGTTCCTCTCGCCGTTCCTGTTGAGAGGGCCTCCTCTTGAGATGCGACGGGAACGCCGGGAACTCTTTCCCGACGAAGCAGGGAAAGGATCCCTCATCTCGAGCTACGAGGCGGAAACGGGGCTCCTCTGGATGTGGGCGGGACCCTCGTGATTCCTCTCGAGTGGAGACGGGTATGTGGGGGAACTTCTTGATTTGCACCAAGGGTGTGAAGGACCCTTTCGAAGTTCCAGAGGGGAGGTGTGATCAGCCTCGAGATGCCTCAGCGGAAATGGGCCTCATCTCGCCTGGAGGGGAGAACCTCCTGGATTTTCTCGAGTTGCGGCAGGTCTTCTCGAGTTACGACGGGGACCTCAGGGACCCGCTCTGGTGGCCTCAGGAAAGGCCAGTCCCCATGCGAGTTGCTAGGGGACCTCTCGGGATTCCTCTCCCGCCCAGGCCGGGGCCTCAGTCCTTGTGTGGAGTCGGGGCCGGAACCTGAGGATTCCTCTCCAGTGTTGCCATGGATCTTGGGGAGCTTCTGAGTCTCCCCAGGGCAGTCAGGCGGTGTCTCGAGTGGGGGAATGCACGTGCGCTTTCCTCCCGAGCTGCAGCAGTAGTGTCACGCTACCTGTCACGTGGATCAATGGATCTGTGGCTTTCCCTCGAGGCTGTCCCTCGAGGCTTTCCCACGAGGCTTTCCCACAGGGCTGTGCCACGTGCCACCTTGGTGTGAGTCGACCCTCGGCGTGAAAGACGATCCGGTGAAGGGAAAAGAGGTTCCTCTGGAATGGACTGAGACATCTGGGGGACTCTTGGAATGGTGGCACGACCCTGGAGTTCCTCTCGCCGTTCCTGTTCAGAGGGCCTCCTCTTGAGATGCGACGGGAACGCCGGGAACTCTTTCCCGACGAAGCAGGGAAAGGATCCCTCATCTCGAGCTACGAGGCGGAAACGGGGCTCCTCTGGATGTGGGCGGGACCCTCGTGATTCCACTCGAGTGGAGCCGGCTAGGTCGGGGAACTTCTTGATTTGCACCAAGGGTGTGAAGGACCCTTTCGAAGTTCCAGAGGGGAGGTGTGATCAGCCTCGAGACGCCTCAGCGGAAATGGGCCTCATCTCGCCTGGAGGGGAGAACCTCCTGGATTTTATCGAGTTGCGGCAGGTCTTCTCGAGTTACGACGGGGACCTCAGGGACCCGCTCTGGTGGCCTCAGGAAAGGCCAGTCCCCATGCGAGTTGCTAGGGGACCTCTCGGGATTCCTCTCCCGCCCAGGCCGGGGCCTCAGTCCTTGTGTGGAGTCGGGGCCGGAACCTGAGGATTCCTCTCCAGTGTTGCCATGGATCTTGGGGAGCTTCTGAGTCTCCCCAGGGCAGTCAGGCGGTGTCTCGAGTGGGGGAATGCACGTGCGCTTTCCTCCCGAGCTGCAGCAGTAGTGTCACGCTACCTGTCACGTGGATCAATGGATCTGTGGCTTTCCCTCGAGGCTGTCCCTCGAGGCTTTCCCACGAGGCTTTCCCACAGGGCTGTGCCACGTGCCACCTTGGTGTGAGTCGACCCTCGGCGTGAAAGACGATCCGGTGAAGGGAAAAGAGGTTCCTCTGGAATGGACTGAGACATCTGGGGGACTCTTGGAATGGTGGCACGACCCTGGAGTTCCTCTCGCCGTTCCTGTTCAGAGGGCCTCCTCTTGAGATGCGACGGGAACGCCGGGAACTCTTTCCCGACGAAGCAGGGAAAGGATCCCTCATCTCGAGCTACGAGGCGGAAACGGGGCTCCTCTGGATGTGGGCGGGACCCTCGTGATTCCTCTCGAGTGGAGACGGGTATGTCGGGGAACTTCTTGATTTGCACCAAGGGTGTGAAGGACCCTTTCGAAGTTCCAGAGGTGAGGTGTGATCAGCCTCGAGACGCCTCAGCAGAAATGGGCTTCATCTCACCTGGAGGGGAGAACCTCCTGGATTTTCTCGAGTTGCAGCAGGTCTTCTCGAGTTACGACGGGGACCTCAGGGACCCGCTCTGGTGGCCTCAGGAAAGGCCAGTCCCCATGCGAGTTTCTAGGGGACCTCTCGGGATTCCTCTCCCGTCCATGCCGGGGGCTCAGTCCTTGTGTGGAGTCGGGGCCGGAACCTGAGGATTCCTCTCCAGTGTTGCCATGGATCTTGGGGTGCTTCTGAGTCTCCCCAGGGGAGTCAGGCCTCGTCTCGAGTGGGGGCATGCACGTGCGCTTTCCTCCCGAGCTGCAGCAGTAGTGTCACGCTTCCTGTCACGTGGATCAAGGGATCTGTGGCTTTCCCTCGAGGCTGTCCCTCGAGGCTTTCCCACGAGGCTTTCCCACAGGGCTCTGCCACGTGCCACCTTGGTGTGAGTCGATCCTCGGCGTGAAAGACGAGCCGGTGAAGGGAAAAGAGGTTCCTCTGGAATGGACTGAGACATCTGGGGGACTCTTGGAATGGTGGCACGACCCTGGAGTTCCTCTCGCCGTTCCTGTTGAGAGGGCCTCCTCTTGAGATGCGACGGGAACGCCGGGAACTCTTTCCCGACGAAGCAGGGAAAGGATCCCTCATCTCGAGCTACGAGGCGGAAACGGGGCTCCTCTGGATGTGGGCGGGACCCTCGTGATTCCTCTCGAGTGGAGACGGGTATGTCGGGGAACTTCTTGATTTGCACCAAGGGTGTGAAGGACCCTTTCAAAGTTCCAGAGGTGAGGTGTGATCAGCCTCGAGACGCCTCAGCGAAAATGGGCCTCATCTCGCCTGGAGGGGAGAACCTCCTGGATTTTGTCGAGTTGCGGCAGGTCTTCTCGAGTTACGACGGGGACCTCAGGGACCCGCTCTGGTGGCCTCAGGAAAGGCCAGTCCCCATGCGAGTTGCTAGGGGACCTCTCGGGATTCCTCTCCCGCCCAGGCCGGGGCCTCAGTCCTTGTGTGGAGTCGGGGCCGGAACCTGAGGATTCCTCTCCAGTGTTGCCATGGATCTTGGGGAGCTTCTGAGTCTCCCCAGGGCAGTCAGGCGGTGTCTCGAGTGGGGGAATGCACGTGCGCTTTCCTCCCGAGCTGCAGCAGTAGTGTCACGCTACCTGTCACGTGGATCAATGGATCTGTGGCTTTCCCTCGAGGCTGTCCCTCGAGGCTTTCCCACGAGGCTTTCCCACAGGGCTGTGCCACGTGCCACCTTGGTGTGAGTCGACCCTCGGCGTGAAAGACGATCCGGTGAAGGGAAAAGAGGTTCCTCTGGAATGGACTGAGACATCTGGGGGACTCTTGGAATGGTGGCACGACCCTGGAGTTCCTCTCGCCGTTCCTGTTCAGAGGGCCTCCTCTTGAGATGCGACGGGAACGCCGGGAACTCTTTCCCGACGAAGCAGGGAAAGGATCCCTCATCTCGAGCTACGAGGCGGAAACGGGGCTCCTCTGGATGTGGGCGGGACCCTCGTGATTCCACTCGAGTGGAGCCGGCTAGGTCGGGGAACTTCTTGATTTGCACCAAGGGTGTGAAGGACCCTTTCGAAGTTCCAGAGGGGAGGTGTGATCAGCCTCGAGACGCCTCAGCGGAAATGGGCCTCATCTCGCCTGGAGGGGAGAACCTCCTGGATTTTGTCGAGTTGCGGCAGGTCTTCTCGAGTTACGACGGGGACCTCAGGGACCCGCTCTGGTGGCCTCAGGAAAGGCCAGTCCCCATGCGAGTTGCTAGGGGACCTCTCGGGATTCCTCTCCCGCCCAGGCCGGGGCCTCAGTCCTTGTGTGGAGTCGGGGCCGGAACCTGAGGATTCCTCTCCAGTGTTGCCATGGATCTTGGGGAGCTTCTGAGTCTCCCCAGGGCAGTCAGGCGGTGTCTCGAGTGGGGGAATGCACGTGCGCTTTCCTCCCGAGCTGCAGCAGTAGTGTCACGCTACCTGTCACGTGGATCAATGGATCTGTGGCTTTCCCTCGAGGCTGTCCCTCGAGGCTTTCCCACGAGGCTTTCCCACAGGGCTGTGCCACGTGCCACCTTGGTGTGAGTCGACCCTCGGCGTGAAAGACGATCCGGTGAAGGGAAAAGAGGTTCCTCTGGAATGGACTGAGACATCTGGGGGACTCTTGGAATGGTGGCACGACCCTGGAGTTCCTCTCGCCGTTCCTGTTCAGAGGGCCTCCTCTTGAGATGCGACGGGAACGCCGGGAACTCTTTCCCGACGAAGCAGGGAAAGGATCCCTCATCTCGAGCTACGAGGCGGAAACGGGGCTCCTCTGGATGTGGGCGGGACCCTCGTGATTCCTCTCGAGTGGAGACGGGTATGTCGGGGAACTTCTTGATTTGCACCAAGGGTGTGAAGGACCCTTTCGAAGTTCCAGAGGTGAGGTGTGATCAGCCTCGAGACGCCTCAGCAGAAATGGGCCTCATCTCACCTGGAGGGGAGAACCTCCTGGATTTTCTCGAGTTGCAGCAGGTCTTCTCGAGTTACGACGGGGACCTCAGGGACCCGCTCTGGTGGCCTCAGGAAAGGCCAGTCCCCATGCGAGTTGCTAGGGGACCTCTCAGGATTCCTCTCCCGTTCATGCCGGGGCCTCAGTCCTAGTGTGGAGTCGGGACCGGAACCTGAGGATTCCTCTCCAGTGTTGCCATGGAACTTGGGGTGCTTCTGAGTCTCCCCAGGGGAGTCAGGCCTCGTCTCGAGTGGGGGCATGCACGTCTGCTTTCCTCCCGAGCTGCAGCAGTAGTGTCACGCTTCCTGTCACGTGGATCAAGGGATCTGTGGCTTTCCCTCGAGGCTGTCCCTCGAGGCTTTCCCACGAGGCTTTCCCACAGGGCTGTGCCACGTGCCACCTTGGTGTGAGTCGATCCTCGGCGTGAAAGACGAGCCGGTGAAGGGAAAAGAGTTTCCTCTGGAATGGACTGAGACATCTGGGGGACTCTTGGAATGGTGGCACGACCCTGGAGTTCCTCTCGCCGTTCCTGTTGAGAGGGCCTCCTCTTGAGATGCGACGGGAACGCCGGGAACTCTTTCCCGACGAAGCAGGGAAAGGATCCCTCATCTCGAGCTACGAGGCGGAAACGGGGCTCCTCTGGATGTGGGCGGGACCCTCGTGATTCCTCTCGAGTGGAGACGGGTATGTCGGGGAACCTCTTGATTTGCACCAAGGGTGTGAAGGACCCTTTCGAAGTTCCAGAGGTGAGGTGTGATCAGCCTCGAGACGCCTCAGCGGAAATGGGCCTCATCTCGCCTGGAGGGGAGAACCTCCTGGATTTTCTCGAGTTGCGGCAGGTCTTCTCGAGTTACGACGGGGCCCTCAGGGACCCGCTCTGGTGGCCTCAGGAAAGGCCAGTCCCCATGCGAGTTGCTAGGGGACCTCTCGGGATTCCTCTCCCGTCCATGCCGGGGCCTCAGTCCTTGTGTGGATTCGGGGCCGGAACCTTAGGATTCCTTTCCAGTGTTGCCATGGATCTCGGGGTGCTTCTGAGTCTCCCCAGGGGAGTCAGGCCTCGTCTCGAGTGGGGGCATGCACGTGCGCTTTCCTCCCGAGCTGCAGCAGTAGTGTCACGCTTCCTGTCACGTGGATCAAGGGATCTGTGGCTTTCCCTCGAGGCTGTCCCTCGAGGCTTTCCCACGAGGCTTTCCCACAGGGCTGTGCCACGTGCCACCTTGGTGTGAGTCGATCCTCGGCGTGAAAGACGAACCGGTGAAGGGAAAAGAGGTTCCTCTGGAATGGACTGAGACATCTGGGGGACTCTTGGAATGGTGGCACGACCCTGGAGTTCCTCTCGCCGTTCCTGTTGAGAGGGCCTCCTCTTGAGATGCGACGGGAACGCCGGGAACTCTTAACCGACGAAGCCGGGAAAGGATCCCTCATCTCGAGCTACGAGGCGGAAACGGGGCTCCTCTGGATGTGGGCGGGACCCTCGTGATTCCTCTCGAGTGGAGACGGGTATGTCGGGGAACTTCTTGATTTGCACCAAGGGTGTGAAGGACCCTTTCGAAGTTCCAGAGGGGAGGTGTGATCAGCCTCGAGACGCCTCAGCGGAAATGGGCCTCATCTCGCCTGGAGGGGAGAACCTCCTGGATTTTCTCGAGTTGCGGCAGGTCTTCTCGAGTTACGACGGGGACCTCAGGGACCCGCTCTGGTGGCCTCAGGAAAGGCCAGTCCCCATGCGAGTTGCTAGGGGACCTCTCGGGATTCCTCTCCCGTCCATGCCGGGGCCTCAGTCCTTGTGTGGAGTCGGGGCCGGAACCTGAGGATTCCTCTCCAGTGTTGCCATGGATCTTGGGGTGCTTCTGAGTCTCCCCAGGGGAGTCAGGCCTCGTCTCGAGTGGGGGCATGCACGTGCGCTTTCCTCCCGAGCTGCAGCAGTAGTGTCACGCTTCCTGTCACGTGGATCAAGGGATCTGTGGCTTTCCCTCGAGGCTGTCCCTCGAGGCTTTCCCACGAGGCTTTCCCACAGGGCTGTGCCACGTGCCACCTTGGTGTGAGTCGATCCTCGGCGTGAAAGACGAGCCGGTGAAGGGAAAAGAGGTTCCTCTGGAATGGACTGAGACATCTGGGGGACTCTTGGAATGGTGGCACGACCCTGGAGTTCCTCTCGCCGTTCCTGTTGAGAGGGCCTCCTCTTGAGATGCGACGGGAACGCCGGGAACTCTTTCCCGACGAAGCAGGGAAAGGATCCCTCATCTCGAGCTACGAGGCCGAAACGGGGCTCCTCTGGATGTGGGCGGGACCCTCGTGATTCCTCTCGAGTGGAGACGGGTATGTCGGGGAACTTCTTGATTTGCACCAAGGGTGTGAAGGACCCTTTCAAAGTTCCAGAGGTGAGGTGTGATCAGCCTCGAGACGCCTCAGCGAAAATGGGCCTCATCTCGCCTGGAGGGGAGAACCTCCTGGATTTTCTCGAGTTGCGGCAGGTCTTCTCGAGTTACGACGGGGACCTCAGGGACCCGCTCTGGTGGCCTCAGGAAAGGCCAGTCCCCATGCGAGTTGCTAGGGGACCTCTCGGGATTCCTCTCCCGTCCATGCCGGGGCCTCAGTCCTTGTGTGGAGTCGGGGCCGGAACCTGAGGATTCCTCTCCAGTGTTGCCATGGATATTGGGGTGCTTCTGAGTCTCCCCAGGGGAGTCAGGCCTCGTCTCGAGTGGGGGCATGCACGTGCGCTTTCCTCCCGAGCTGCAGCAGTAGTGTCACGCTTCCTGTCACGTGGATCAAGGGATCTGTGGCTTTCCCTCCAGGCTGTCCCTCGAGGCTTTCCCACGAGGCTTTCCCACAGGGCTCTGCCTCGTGCCACCTTGGTGTGAGTCGATCCTCGGCGCGAAAGACGAGCCGGTGAAGGGAAAAGAGGTTCCTCTGGAATGGACTGAACATCTGGGGGACTCTTGGAATGGTGGCACGACCCTGGAGTTCCTCTCGCCGTTCCTGTTGAGAGGGCCTCCTGTTGAGATGCGACGGGAACGCCGGGAACTCTTTCCCGACGAAGCAGGGAAAGGATCCCTCATCTCGAGCTACGAGGCGGAAACGGGGCTCCTCTGGATGTGGGCGGGACCCTCGTGATTCCTCTCGAGTGGAGACGGGTATGTCGGGGAACTTCTTGATTTGCACCAAGGGTGTGAAGGACCCTTTCGAAGTTCCAGAGGGGAGGTGTGATCAGCCTCGAGACGCCTCAGCGGAAATGGGCCTCATCTCGCCTGGAGGGGAGAACCTCCTGGATTTTCTCGAGTTGCGGCAGGTCTTCTCGAGTTACGACGGGGACCTCAGGGACCCGCTCTGGTGGCCTCAGGAAAGGCCAGTCCCCATGCGAGTTGCTAGGGGACCTCTCGGGATTCCTTTCCCGTCCATGCCGGGGCCTCAGTCCTTGTGTGGAGTCGGGGCCGGAACCTGAGGATTCCTCTCCAGTGTTGCCATGGATCTTGGGGTGCTTCTGAGTCTCCCCAGGGGAGTCAGGCCTCGTCTCGAGTGGGGGCATGCACGTGCGCTTTCCTCCCGAGCTGCAGCAGTAGTGTCACGCTTCCTGTCACGTGGATCAAGGGATCTGTGGCTTTCCCTCGAGGCTGTCCCTCGAGGCTTTCCCACGAGGCTTTCCCACAGGGCTGTGCCACGTGCCACCTTGGTGTGAGTCGATCCTCGGCGTGAAAGACGAGCCGGTGAAGGGAAAAGAGGTTCCTCTGGAATGGACTGAGACATCTGGGGGACTCTTGGAATGGTGGCACGACCCTGGAGTTCCTCTCGCCGTTCCTGTTGAGAGGGCCTCCTCTTGAGATGCGACGGGAACGCCGGGAACTCTTTCCCGACGAAGCAGGGAAAGGATCCCTCATCTCGAGCTACGAGGCCGAAACGGGGCTCCTCTGGATGTGGGCGGGACCCTCGTGATTCCTCTCGAGTGGAGACGGGTATGTCGGGGAACTTCTTGATTTGCACCAAGGGTGTGAAGGACCCTTTCAAAGTTCCAGAGGTGAGGTGTGATCAGCCTCGAGACGCCTCAGCGAAAATGGGCCTCATCTCGCCTGGAGGGGAGAACCTCCTGGATTTTCTCGAGTTGCGGCAGGTCTTCTCGAGTTACGACGGGGACCTCAGGGACCCGCTCTGGTGGCCTCAGGAAAGGCCAGTCCCCATGCGAGTTGCTAGGGGACCTCTCGGGATTCCTCTCCCGTCCATGCCGGGGCCTCAGTCCTTGTGTGGAGTCGGGGCCGGAACCTGAGGATTCCTCTCCAGTGTTGCCATGGATCTTGGGGTGCTTCTGAGTCTCCCCAGGGGAGTCAGGCCTCGTCTCGAGTGGGGGCATGCACGTGCGCTTTCCTCCCGAGCTGCAGCAGTAGTGTCACGCTTCCTGTCACGTGGATCAAGGGATCTGTGGCTTTCCCTCCAGGCTGTCCCTCGAGGCTTTCCCACGAGGCTTTCCCACAGGGCTCTGCCTCGTGCCACCTTGGTGTGAGTCGATCCTCGGCGTGAAAGACGAGCCGGTGAAGGGAAAAGAGGTTCCTCTGGAATGGACTGAGACATCTGGGGGACTCTTGGAATGGTGGCACGACCCTGGAGTTCCTCTCGCCGTTCCTGTTGAGAGGGCCTCCTGTTGAGATGCGACGGGAACGCCGGGAACTCTTTCCCGACGAAGCAGGGAAAGGATCCCTCATCTCGAGCTACGAGGCGGAAACGGGGCTCCTCTGGATGTGGGCGGGACCCTCGTGATTCCTCTCGAGTGGAGACGGGTATGTCGGGGAACTTCTTGATTTGCACCAAGGGTGTGAAGGACCCTTTCGAAGTTCCAGAGGTGAGGTGTGATCAGCCTCGAGACGCCTCAGCAGAAATGGGCCTCATCTCACCTGGAGGGGAGAACCTCCTGAATTTTCTCGAGTTGCGGCAGGTCTTCTCGAGTTACGACGGGGACCTCAGGGACCCGCTCTGGTGGCCTCAGGAAAGGCCAGTCCCCATGCGAGTTGCTAGGGGACCTCTCGGGATTCCTCTCCCGTCCATGCCGGGGCCTCAGTCCTTGTGTGGAGTCGGGGCCGGAACCTGAGGATTCCTCTCCAGTGTTGCCATGGATCTTGGGGTGCTTCTGAGTCTCCCCAGGGGAGTCAGGCCTCGTCTCGAGTGGGGGCATGCACGTCTGCTTTCCTCCCGAGCTGCAGCAGTAGTGTCACGCTTCCTGTCACGTGGATCAAGGGATCTGTGGCTTTCCCTCGAGGCTGTCCCTCGAGGCTTTCCCACGAGGCTTTCCCACAGGGCTGTGCCACGTGCCACCTTGGTGTGAGTCGATCCTCGGCGTGAAAGACGAGCCGGTGAAGGGAAAAGAGTTTCCTCTGGAATGGACTGAGACATCTGGGGGACTCTTGGAATGGTGGCACGACCCTGGAGTTCCTCTCGCCGTTCCTGTTGAGAGGGCCTCCTCTTGAGATGCGACGGGAACGCCGGGAACTCTTTCCCGACGAAGCAGGGAAAGGATCCCTCATCTCGAGCTACGAGGCGGAAACGGGGCTCCTCTGGATGTGGGCGGGACCCTCGTGATTCCTCTCGAGTGGAGACGGGTATGTCGGGGAACCTCTTGATTTGCACCAAGGGTGTGAAGGACCCTTTCGAAGTTCCAGAGGTGAGGTGTGATCAGCCTCGAGACGCCTCAGCGGAAATGGGCCTCATCTCGCCTGGAGGGGAGAACCTCCTGGATTTTCTCGAGTTGCGGCAGGTCTTCTCGAGTTACGACGGGGCCCTCAGGGACCCGCTCTGGTGGCCTCAGGAAAGGCCAGTCCCCATGCGAGTTGCTAGGGGACCTCTCGGGATTCCTCTCCCGTCCATGCCGGGGCCTCAGTCCTTGTGTGGATTCGGGGCCGGAACCTTAGGATTCCTTTCCAGTGTTGCCATGGATCTCGGGGTGCTTCTGAGTCTCCCCAGGGGAGTCAGGCCTCGTCTCGAGTGGGGGCATGCACGTGCGCTTTCCTCCCGAGCTGCAGCAGTAGTGTCACGCTTCCTGTCACGTGGATCAAGGGATCTGTGGCTTTCCCTCGAGGCTGTCCCTCGAGGCTTTCCCACGAGGCTTTCCCACAGGGCTGTGCCACGTGCCACCTTGGTGTGAGTCGATCCTCGGCGTGAAAGACGAACCGGTGAAGGGAAAAGAGGTTCCTCTGGAATGGACTGAGACATCTGGGGGACTCTTGGAATGGTGGCACGACCCTGGAGTTCCTCTCGCCGTTCCTGTTGAGAGGGCCTCCTCTTGAGATGCGACGGGAACGCCGGGAACTCTTAACCGACGAAGCCGGGAAAGGATCCCTCATCTCGAGCTACGAGGCGGAAACGGGGCTCCTCTGGATGTGGGCGGGACCCTCGTGATTCCTCTCGAGTGGAGACGGGTATGTCGGGGAACTTCTTGATTTGCACCAAGGGTGTGAAGGACCCTTTCGAAGTTCCAGAGGGGAGGTGTGATCAGCCTCGAGACGCCTCAGCGGAAATGGGCCTCATCTCGCCTGGAGGGGAGAACCTCCTGGATTTTCTCGAGTTGCGGCAGGTCTTCTCGAGTTACGACGGGGACCTCAGGGACCCGCTCTGGTGGCCTCAGGAAAGGCCAGTCCCCATGCGAGTTGCTAGGGGACCTCTCGGGATTCCTCTCCCGTCCATGCCGGGGCCTCAGTCCTTGTGTGGAGTC
The DNA here is from genome assembly GCF_023091745.1 of Budorcas taxicolor. Lineage (NCBI taxonomy): Eukaryota > Metazoa > Chordata > Mammalia > Artiodactyla > Bovidae > Budorcas > Budorcas taxicolor. The sequence goes on along the minus strand of NW_026292767.1, from coordinate 73,459 downwards.
GGGGCCGGAACCTGAGGATTCCTCTCCAGTGTTGCCATGGATCTTGGGGTGCTTCTGAGTCTCCCCAGGGGAGTCAGGCCTCGTCTCGAGTGGGGGCATGCACGTGCGCTTTCCTCCCGAGCTGCAGCAGTAGTGTCACGCTTCCTGTCACGTGGATCAAGGGATCTGTGGCTTTCCCTCGAGGCTGTCCCTCGAGGCTTTCCCACGAGGCTTTCCCACAGGGCTGTGCCACGTGCCACCTTGGTGTGAGTCGATCCTCGGCGTGAAAGACGAGCCGGTGAAGGGAAAAGAGGTTCCTCTGGAATGGACTGAGACATCTGGGGGACTCTTGGAATGGTGGCACGACCCTGGAGTTCCTCTCGCCGTTCCTGTTGAGAGGGCCTCCTCTTGAGATGCGACGGGAACGCCGGGAACTCTTTCCCGACGAAGCAGGGAAAGGATCCCTCATCTCGAGCTACGAGGCCGAAACGGGGCTCCTCTGGATGTGGGCGGGACCCTCGTGATTCCTCTCGAGTGGAGACGGGTATGTCGGGGAACTTCTTGATTTGCACCAAGGGTGTGAAGGACCCTTTCAAAGTTCCAGAGGTGAGGTGTGATCAGCCTCGAGACGCCTCAGCGAAAATGGGCCTCATCTCGCCTGGAGGGGAGAACCTCCTGGATTTTCTCGAGTTGCGGCAGGTCTTCTCGAGTTACGACGGGGACCTCAGGGACCCGCTCTGGTGGCCTCAGGAAAGGCCAGTCCCCATGCGAGTTGCTAGGGGACCTCTCGGGATTCCTCTCCCGTCCATGCCGGGGCCTCAGTCCTTGTGTGGAGTCGGGGCCGGAACCTGAGGATTCCTCTCCAGTGTTGCCATGGATATTGGGGTGCTTCTGAGTCTCCCCAGGGGAGTCAGGCCTCGTCTCGAGTGGGGGCATGCACGTGCGCTTTCCTCCCGAGCTGCAGCAGTAGTGTCACGCTTCCTGTCACGTGGATCAAGGGATCTGTGGCTTTCCCTCCAGGCTGTCCCTCGAGGCTTTCCCACGAGGCTTTCCCACAGGGCTCTGCCTCGTGCCACCTTGGTGTGAGTCGATCCTCGGCGCGAAAGACGAGCCGGTGAAGGGAAAAGAGGTTCCTCTGGAATGGACTGAACATCTGGGGGACTCTTGGAATGGTGGCACGACCCTGGAGTTCCTCTCGCCGTTCCTGTTGAGAGGGCCTCCTGTTGAGATGCGACGGGAACGCCGGGAACTCTTTCCCGACGAAGCAGGGAAAGGATCCCTCATCTCGAGCTACGAGGCGGAAACGGGGCTCCTCTGGATGTGGGCGGGACCCTCGTGATTCCTCTCGAGTGGAGACGGGTATGTCGGGGAACTTCTTGATTTGCACCAAGGGTGTGAAGGACCCTTTCGAAGTTCCAGAGGGGAGGTGTGATCAGCCTCGAGACGCCTCAGCGGAAATGGGCCTCATCTCGCCTGGAGGGGAGAACCTCCTGGATTTTCTCGAGTTGCGGCAGGTCTTCTCGAGTTACGACGGGGACCTCAGGGACCCGCTCTGGTGGCCTCAGGAAAGGCCAGTCCCCATGCGAGTTGCTAGGGGACCTCTCGGGATTCCTTTCCCGTCCATGCCGGGGCCTCAGTCCTTGTGTGGAGTCGGGGCCGGAACCTGAGGATTCCTCTCCAGTGTTGCCATGGATCTTGGGGTGCTTCTGAGTCTCCCCAGGGGAGTCAGGCCTCGTCTCGAGTGGGGGCATGCACGTGCGCTTTCCTCCCGAGCTGCAGCAGTAGTGTCACGCTTCCTGTCACGTGGATCAAGGGATCTGTGGCTTTCCCTCGAGGCTGTCCCTCGAGGCTTTCCCACGAGGCTTTCCCACAGGGCTGTGCCACGTGCCACCTTGGTGTGAGTCGATCCTCGGCGTGAAAGACGAGCCGGTGAAGGGAAAAGAGGTTCCTCTGGAATGGACTGAGACATCTGGGGGACTCTTGGAATGGTGGCACGACCCTGGAGTTCCTCTCGCCGTTCCTGTTGAGAGGGCCTCCTCTTGAGATGCGACGGGAACGCCGGGAACTCTTTCCCGACGAAGCAGGGAAAGGATCCCTCATCTCGAGCTACGAGGCCGAAACGGGGCTCCTCTGGATGTGGGCGGGACCCTCGTGATTCCTCTCGAGTGGAGACGGGTATGTCGGGGAACTTCTTGATTTGCACCAAGGGTGTGAAGGACCCTTTCAAAGTTCCAGAGGTGAGGTGTGATCAGCCTCGAGACGCCTCAGCGAAAATGGGCCTCATCTCGCCTGGAGGGGAGAACCTCCTGGATTTTCTCGAGTTGCGGCAGGTCTTCTCGAGTTACGACGGGGACCTCAGGGACCCGCTCTGGTGGCCTCAGGAAAGGCCAGTCCCCATGCGAGTTGCTAGGGGACCTCTCGGGATTCCTCTCCCGTCCATGCCGGGGCCTCAGTCCTTGTGTGGAGTCGGGGCCGGAACCTGAGGATTCCTCTCCAGTGTTGCCATGGATCTTGGGGTGCTTCTGAGTCTCCCCAGGGGAGTCAGGCCTCGTCTCGAGTGGGGGCATGCACGTGCGCTTTCCTCCCGAGCTGCAGCAGTAGTGTCACGCTTCCTGTCACGTGGATCAAGGGATCTGTGGCTTTCCCTCCAGGCTGTCCCTCGAGGCTTTCCCACGAGGCTTTCCCACAGGGCTCTGCCTCGTGCCACCTTGGTGTGAGTCGATCCTCGGCGTGAAAGACGAGCCGGTGAAGGGAAAAGAGGTTCCTCTGGAATGGACTGAGACATCTGGGGGACTCTTGGAATGGTGGCACGACCCTGGAGTTCCTCTCGCCGTTCCTGTTGAGAGGGCCTCCTGTTGAGATGCGACGGGAACGCCGGGAACTCTTTCCCGACGAAGCAGGGAAAGGATCCCTCATCTCGAGCTACGAGGCGGAAACGGGGCTCCTCTGGATGTGGGCGGGACCCTCGTGATTCCTCTCGAGTGGAGACGGGTATGTCGGGGAACTTCTTGATTTGCACCAAGGGTGTGAAGGACCCTTTCGAAGTTCCAGAGGTGAGGTGTGATCAGCCTCGAGACGCCTCAGCAGAAATGGGCCTCATCTCACCTGGAGGGGAGAACCTCCTGAATTTTCTCGAGTTGCGGCAGGTCTTCTCGAGTTACGACGGGGACCTCAGGGACCCGCTCTGGTGGCCTCAGGAAAGGCCAGTCCCCATGCGAGTTGCTAGGGGACCTCTCGGGATTCCTCTCCCGTCCATGCCGGGGCCTCAGTCCTTGTGTGGAGTCGGGGCCGGAACCTGAGGATTCCTCTCCAGTGTTGCCATGGATCTTGGGGTGCTTCTGAGTCTCCCCAGGGGAGTCAGGCCTCGTCTCGAGTGGGGGCATGCACGTGCGCTTTCCTCCCGAGCTGCAGCAGTAGTGTCACGCTTCCTGTCACGTGGATCAAGGGATCTGTGGCTTTCCCTCGAGGCTGTCCCTCGAGGCTTTCCCACGAGGCTTTCCCACAGGGCTGTGCCACGTGCCACCTTGGTGTGAGTCGATCCTCGGCGTGAAAGACGAGCCGGTGAAGGGAAAAGAGGTTCCTCTGGAATGGACTGAGACATCTGGGGGACTCTTGGAATGGTGGCACGACCCTGGAGTTCCTCTCGCCGTTCCTGTTGAGAGGGCCTCCTCTTGAGATGCGACGGGAACGCCGGGAACTCTTTCCCGACGAAGCAGGGAAAGGATCCCTCATCTCGAGCTACGAGGCCGAAACGGGGCTCCTCTGGATGTGGGCGGGACCCTCGTGATTCCTCTCGAGTGGAGACGGGTATGTCGGGGAACTTCTTGATTTGCACCAAGGGTGTGAAGGACCCTTTCAAAGTTCCAGAGGTGAGGTGTGATCAGCCTCGAGACGCCTCAGCGAAAATGGGCCTCATCTCGCCTGGAGGGGAGAACCTCCTGGATTTTCTCGAGTTGCGGCAGGTCTTCTCGAGTTACGACGGGGACCTCAGGGACCCGCTCTGGTGGCCTCAGGAAAGGCCAGTCCCCATGCGAGTTGCTAGGGGACCTCTCGGGATTCCTCTCCCGTCCATGCCGGGGCCTCAGTCCTTGTGTGGAGTCGGGGCCGGAACCTGAGGATTCCTCTCCAGTGTTGCCATGGATCTTGGGGTGCTTCTGAGTCTCCCCAGGGGAGTCAGGCCTCGTCTCGAGTGGGGGCATGCACGTGCGCTTTCCTCCCGAGCTGCAGCAGTAGTGTCACGCTTCCTGTCACGTGGATCAAGGGATCTGTGGCTTTCCCTCCAGGCTGTCCCTCGAGGCTTTCCCACGAGGCTTTCCCACAGGGCTCTGCCTCGTGCCACCTTGGTGTGAGTCGATCCTCGGCGTGAAAGACGAGCCGGTGAAGGGAAAAGAGGTTCCTCTGGAATGGACTGAGACATCTGGGGGACTCTTGGAATGGTGGCACGACCCTGGAGTTCCTCTCGCCGTTCCTGTTGAGAGGGCCTCCTGTTGAGATGCGACGGGAACGCCGGGAACTCTTTCCCGACGAAGCAGGGAAAGGATCCCTCATCTCGAGCTACGAGGCGGAAACGGGGCTCCTCTGGATGTGGGCGGGACCCTCGTGATTCCTCTCGAGTGGAGACGGGTATGTCGGGGAACTTCTTGATTTGCACCAAGGGTGTGAAGGACCCTTTCGAAGTTCCAGAGGTGAGGTGTGATCAGCCTCGAGACGCCTCAGCAGAAATGGGCCTCATCTCACCTGGAGGGGAGAACCTCCTGGATTTTCTCGAGTTGCAGCAGGTCTTCTCGAGTTACGACGGGGACCTCAGGGACCCGCTCTGGTGGCCTCAGGAAAGGCCAGTCCCCATGCGAGTTTCTAGGGGACCTCTCGGGATTCCTCTCCCGTCCATGCCGGGGGCTCAGTCCTTGTGTGGAGTCGGGGCCGGAACCTGAGGATTCCTCTCCAGTGTTGCCATGGATCTTGGGGTGCTTCTGAGTCTCCCCAGGGGAGTCAGGCCTCGTCTCGAGTGGGGGCATGCATGTGCGCTTTCCTCCCGAGCTGCAGCAGTAGTGTCACGCTTCCTGTCACGTGGATCAAGGGATCTGTGGCTTTCCCTCGAGGCTGTCCCTCGAGGCTTTCCCACGAGGCTTTCCCACAGGGCTGTGCCACGTGCCACCTTGGTGTGAGTCGATCCTCGGCGTGAAAGACGAGCCGGTGAAGGGAAAAGAGGTTCCTCTGGAATGGACAGACATCTGGGGGACTCTTGGAATGGTGGCACGACCCTGGAGTTCCTCTCGCCGTTCCTGTTGAGAGGGCCTCCTCTTGAGATGCGACGGGAACGCTGGGAACTCTTTCCCGACGAAGCAGGGAAAGGATCCCTCATCTCGAGCTACGAGGCGGAAACGGGGCTCCTCTGGATGTGGGCGGGACCCTCGTGATTCCTCTCGAGTGGAGACGGGTATGTCGGGGAACTTCTTGATTTGCACCAAGGGTGTGAAGGACCCTTTCAAAGTTCCAGAGGTGAGGTGTGATCAGCCTCGAGACGCCTCAGCGAAAATGGGCCTCATCTCGCCTGGAGGGGAGAACCTCCTGGATTTTCTCGAGTTGCGGCAGGTCTTCTCGAGTTACGACGGGGACCTCAGGGACCCGCTCTGGTGGCCTCAGGAAAGGCCAGTCCCCATGCGAGTTGCTAGGGGACCTCTCGGGATTCCTCTCCCGTCCATGCCGGGGCCTCAGTCCTTGTGTGGAGTCGGGGCCGGAACCTGAGGATTCCTTTCCAGTGTTGCCATGGATCTTGGGGTGCTTCTGAGTCTCCCCAGGGGAGTCAGGCCTCGTCTCGAGTGGGGGCATGCACGTGCGCTTTCCTCCCGAGCTGCAGCAGTAGTGTCACGCTTCCTGTCACGTGGATCAAGGGATCTGTGGCTTTCCCTCGAGGCTGTCCCTCGAGGCTTTCCCACGAGGCTTTCCCACAGGGCTGTGCCACGTGCCACCTTGGTGTGAGTCGATCCTCGGCGTGAAAGACGAGCCGGTGAAGGGAAAAGAGGTTCCTCTGGAATGGACTGAGACATCTGGGGGACTCTTGGAATGGTGGCACGACCCTGGAGTTCCTCTCGCCGTTCCTGTTGAGAGGGCCTCCTCTTGAGATGCGACGGGAACGCCGGGAACTCTTTCCCGACGAAGCAGGGAAAGGATCCCTCATCTCGAGCTAAGAGTCGGAAACGGGGCTCCTCTGGATGTGGGCGGGACCCTCGTGATTCCTCTCGAGTGGAGACGGGTATGTCGGGGAACTTCTTGATTTGCACCAAGGGTGTGAAGGACCCTTTCGAAGTTCGAGAGGTGAGGTGTGATCAGCCTCGAGACGCCTCAGCAGAAATGGGCCTCATCTCGCCTGGAGGGGAGAATCTCCTGGATTTTTTCGAGTTGCGGCAGGTCTTCTCGAGTTACGACGGGGACCTCAGGGACCCGCTCTGGTGGCCTCAGGAAAGGCCAGTCCCCATGCGAGTTGCTAGGGGACCTCTCGGGATTCCTCTCCCGTCCATGCCGGGGCCTCAGTCCTTGTGTGGAGTCGGGGCCGGAACCTGAGGATTCCTCTCCAGTGTTGCCATGGATCTTGGGGTGCTTCTGAGTCTCCCCAGGGGAATCAGGCCTCGTCTCGAGTGGGGGCATGCACGTGCAATTTCCTCCCGAGCTGCAGAAGTAGTGTCACGCTTCCTGTCACGTGGATCAAGGGATCTGTGGCTTTCCCTCGAGGCTGTCCCTCGAGGCTTTCCCACGAGGCTTTCCCACAGGGCTGTGCCACGTGCCACCTTGGTGTGAGTCGATCCTCGGTGTGAAAGACGAGCCGGTGAAGGGAAAAGAGGTTCCTCTGGAATGGACTGAGACATCTGGGGGACTCTTGGAATGGTGGCACGACCCTGGAGTTCCTCTCGCCGTTCCTGTTGAGAGGGCCTCCTCTTGAGATGCGACTGGAACGCCGGGAACTCTTTCCCGACGAAGCCGGGAAAGGATCCCTCATCTCGAGCTACGAGGCGGAAACGGGGCTCCTCTGGATGTGGGCGGGACCCTAGTGATTCCTCTCGAGTGGAGACAGGTATGTCGGGGAACTTCTTGATTTGCACCAAGGGTGTGAAGGACCCTTTCGAAGTTCCAGAGGTGAGGTGTGATCAGCATCGAGACGCCTCAGCGGAAATGGGCCTCATCTCGCCTGGAGGGGAGAACCTCCTGGATTTTCTCGAGTTGCGACAGGTCTTCTCGAGTTACGACGGGGACCTCAGGGACCCGCTCTGGTGGCCTCAGGAAAGGCCAGTCCCCATGCGAGTTGCTAGGGGACCTCTCGGGATTCCTCTCCCGTCCATGCCGGGGCCTCAGTCCTTGTGTGGAGTCGGGGCCGGAACCTGAGGATTCCTCTCCAGTGTTGCCATGGATCTTGGGGTGCTTCTGAGTCTCCCCAGGGGAGTCAGGCCTCGTCTCGAGTGGGGGCATGCACATGCGCTTTCCTCCCGAGCTGCAGCAGTAGTGTCACGCTTCCTGTCACGTGGATCAAGGGATCTGTGGCTTTCCCTCGAGGCTGTCCCTCGAGGCTTTCCCACGAGGCTTTCCCACAGGGCTGTGCCACGTGCCACCTTGGTGTGAGTCGATCCTCGGCGTGAAAGACAAGCCGGTGAAGGGAAAAGAGGTTCCTCTGGAATGGACTGAGACATCTGGGGGACTCTTGGAATGGTGGCACGACCCTGGAGTTCCTCTCGCCGTTCCTGTTGAGAGGGCCTCCTCTTGAGATGCGACGGGAACGCCGGGAACTCTTTCCCGACGAAGCAGGGAAAGGATCCCTCATCTCGAGCTACGAGGCGGAAACGGGGCTCCTCTGGATGTGGGCGGGACCCTCGTGATTCCTCTCGAGTGGAGACGGGTATGTCGGGGAACTTCTTGATTTGCACCAAGGGTGTGAAGGACCCTTTCGAAGTTCCAGAGGTGAGGTGTGATCAGCCTAGAGACGCCTCAGCGGAAATGGGCCTCATCTCGCCTGGAGGGGAGAACCTCCTGGATTTTCTCGAGTTGCGGCAGGTCTTCTCGAGTTACGACGGGGACCTCAGGGACCCGCTCTGGTGGCCTCAGGAAAGGCCAGTCCCCATGCGAGTTGCTAGGGGACCTCTCGGGATTCCTCTCCCGTCCATGCCGGGGCCTCAGTCCTTGTGTGAAGTCGGGGCCGGAACCTGAGGATTCCTCTCCAGTGTTGCCATGGATCTTGGGGTGCTTCTGAGTCTCCCCAGGGGAGTCAGGCCTCGTCTCGAGTGGGGGCATGCACGTCTGCTTTCCTCCCGAGCTGCAGCAGTTGTGTCACGCTTCCTGTCACGTGGATCAAGGGATCTGTGGCTTTCCCTCGAGGCTGTCCCTCGAGGCTTTCCCACGAGGCTTTCCCACAGGGCTCTGCCACGTGCCACCTTGGTGTGAGTCGATCCTCGGCGTGAAAGACGAGCCGGTGAAGGGAAAAGAGGTTCCTCTGGAATGGACTGAGACATCTGGGGGACTCTTGGAATGGTGGCACGACCCTGGAGTTCCTCTCGCCGTTCCTGTTGAGAGGGCCTCCTCTTGAGATGCGACGGGAACGCCGGGAACTCTTTCCCGACGAAGCAGGGAAAGGATCCCTCATCTCGAGCTACGAGGCGGAAACGGGGCTCCTCTGGATGTGGGCGGGACCCTCGTGATTCCTCTCGAGTGGAGACGGGTATGTCGGGGAACTTCTTGATTTGCACCAAGGGTGTGAAGGACCCTTTCAAAGTTCCAGAGGTGAGGTGTGATCAGCCTCGAGACGCCTCAGCGAAAATGGGCCTCATCTCGCCTGGAGGGGAGAACCTCCTGGATTTTCTCGAGTTGCGGCAGGTCTTCTCGAGTTACGACGGGGACCTCAGGGACCCGCTCTGGTGGCCTCAGGAAAGGCCAGTCCCCATGCGAGTTGCTAGGGGACCTCTCGGGATTCCTCTCCCGCCCAGGCCGGGGCCTCAGTCCTTGTGTGGAGTCGGGGCCGGAACCTGAGGATTCCTCTCCAGTGTTGCCATGGATCTTGGGGAGCTTCTGAGTCTCCCCAGGGCAGTCAGGCGGTGTCTCGAGTGGGGGAATGCACGTGCGCTTTCCTCCCGAGCTGCAGCAGTAGTGTCACGCTACCTGTCACGTGGATCAATGGATCTGTGGCTTTCCCTCGAGGCTGTCCCTCGAGGGTTTCCCACGAGGCTTTCCCACAGGGCTGTGCCACGTGCCACCTTGGTGTGAGTCGACCCTCGGCGTGAAAGACGATCCGGTGAAGGGAAAAGAGGTTCCTCTGGAATGGACTGAGACATCTGGGGGACTCTTGGAATGGTGGCACGACCCTGGAGTTCCTCTCGCCGTTCCTGTTCAGAGGGCCTCCTCTTGAGATGCGACGGGAACGCCGGGAACTCTTTCCCGACGAAGCAGGGAAAGGATCCCTCATCTCGAGCTAAGAGGCGGAAACGGGGCTCCTCTGGATGTGGGCGGGACCCTCGTGATTCCACTCGAGTGGAGCCGGCTAGGTCGGGGAACTTCTTGATTTGCACCAAGGGTGTGAAGGACCCTTTCGAAGTTCCAGAGGGGAGGTGTGATCAGCCTCGAGACGCCTCAGCGGAAATGGGCCTCATCTCGCCTGGAGGGGAGAACCTCCTGAATTTTCTCGAGTTGCGGCAGGTCTTCTCGAGTTACGACGGGGACCTCAGGGACCCGCTCTGGTGGCCTCAGGAAAGGCCAGTCCCCATGCGAGTTGCTAGGGGACCTCTCGGGATTCCTCTCCCGTCCATGCCGGGGCCTCAGTCCTTGTGTGGACTCCGGGCCGGAACCTGAGGATTCCTCTCCAGTGTTGCCATGGATCTTGGGGTGCTTCTGAGTCTCCCCAGGGGAGTCAGGCCTCGTCTCGAGTGGGGGCATGCACGTGCGCTTTCCTCCCGAGCTGCAGCAGTAGTGTCACGCTACCTGTCACGTGGATCAAGGGATCTGTGGCTTTCCCTCGAGGCTGTCCCTCGAGGCTTTCCCACGAGGCTTTCCCACAGGGCTCTGCCACGTGCCACCTTGGTGTGAGTCGACCCTCGGCGTGAAAGACGATCCGGTGAAGGGAAAAGAGGTTCCTCTGGAATGGACTGAGACATCTGGGGGACTCTTGGAATGGTGGCACGACCCTGGAGTTCCTCTCGCCGTTCCTGTTCAGAGGGCCTCCTCTTGAGATGCGACGGGAACGCCGGGAACTCTTTCCCGACGAAGCAGGGAAAGGATCCCTCATCTCGAGCTACGAGGCGGAAACGGGGCTCCTCTGGATGTGGGCGGGACCCTCGTGATTCCACTCGAGTGGAGCCGGCTAGGTCGGGGAACTTCTTGATTTGCACCAAGGGTGTGAAGGACCCTTTCGAAGTTCCAGAGGGGAGGTGTGATCAGCCTCGAGACGCCTCAGCGGAAATGGGCCTCATCTCGCCTGGAGGGGAGAACCTCCTGGATTTTGTCGAGTTGCGGCAGGTCTTCTCGAGTTACGACGGGGACCTCAGGGACCCGCTCTGGTGGCCTCAGGAAAGGCCAGTCCCCATGCGAGTTGCTAGGGGACCTCTCGGGATTCCTCTCCCGCCCAGGCCGGGGCCTCAGTCCTTGTGTGGAGTCGGGGCCGGAACCTGAGGATTCCTCTCCAGTGTTGCCATGGATCTTGGGGAGCTTCTGAGTCTCCCCAGGGCAGTCAGGCGGTGTCTCGAGTGGGGGAATGCACGTGCGCTTTCCTCCCGAGCTGCAGCAGTAGTGTCACGCTACCTGTCACGTGGATCAATGGATCTGTGGCTTTCCCTCGAGGCTGTCCCTCGAGGCTTTCCCACGAGGCTTTCCCACAGGGCTGTGCCACGTGCCACCTTGGTGTGAGTCGACCCTCGGCGTGAAAGACGATCCGGTGAAGGGAAAAGAGGTTTCTCTGGAATGGACTGAGACATCTGGGGGACTCTTGGAATGGTGGCACGACCCTGGAGTTCCTCTCGCCGTTCCTGTTCAGAGGGCCTCCTCTTGAGATGCGACGGGAACGCCGGGAACTCTTTCCCGACGAAGCAGGGAAAGGATCCCTCATCTCGAGCTACGAGGCGGAAACGGGGCTCCTCTGGATGTGGGCGGGACCCTCGTGATTCCTCTCGAGTGGAGACGGGTATGTCGGGGAACTTCTTGATTTGCACCAAGGGTGTGAAGGACCCTTTCGAAGTTCCAGAGGTGAGGTGTGATCAGCCTCGAGACGCCTCAGCAGAAATGGGCTTCATCTCACCTGGAGGGGAGAACCTCCTGGATTTTCTCGAGTTGCAGCAGGTCTTCTCGAGTTACGACGGGGACCTCAGGGACCCGCTCTGGTGGCCTCAGGAAAGGCCAGTCCCCATGCGAGTTTCTAGGGGACCTCTCGGGATTCCTCTCCCGTCCATGCCGGGGGCTCAGTCCTTGTGTGGAGTCGGGGCCGGAACCTGAGGATTCCTCTCCAGTGTTGCCATGGATCTTGGGGTGCTTCTGAGTCTCCCCAGGGGAGTCAGGCCTCGTCTCGAGTGGGGGCATGCACGTGCGCTTTCCTCCCGAGCTGCAGCAGTAGTGTCACGCTTCCTGTCACGTGGATCAAGGGATCTGTGGCTTTCCCTCCAGGCTGTCCCTCGAGGCTTTCCCACGAGGCTTTCCCACAGGGCTGTGCCACGTGCCACCTTGGTGTGAGTCGATCCTCGGCGTGAAAGACGAGCCGGTGAAGGGAAAAGAGGTTCCTCTGGAATGGACTGAGACATCTGGGGGACTCTTGGAATGGTGGCACGACCCTGGAGTTCCTCTCGCCGTTCCTGTTGAGAGGGCCTCCTCTTGAGATGCGACGGGAACGCCGGGAACTCTTTCCCGACGAAGCAGGGAAAGGATCCCTCATCTCGAGCTACGAGGCGGAAACGGGGCTCCTCTGGATGTGGGCGGGACCCTCGTGATTCCTCTCGAGTGGAGACGGGTATGTCGGGGAACTTCTTGATTTGCACCAAGGGTGTGAAGGACCCTTTCAAAGTTCCAGAGGTGAGGTGTGATCAGCCTCGAGATGCCTCAGTGAAAATGGGCCTCATCTCGCCTGGAGGGGAGAACCTCCTGGATTTTGTCGAGTTGCGGCAGGTCTTCTCGAGTTACGACGGGGACCTCAGGGACCCGCTCTGGTGGCCTCAGGAAAGGCCAGTCCCCATGCGAGTTGCTAGGGGACCTCTCGGGATTCCTCTCCCGCCCAGGCCGGGGCCTCAGTCCTTGTGTGGAGTCGGGGCCGGAACCTGAGGATTCCTCTCCAGTGTTGCCATGGATCTTGGGGAGCTTCTGAGTCTCCCCAGGGCAGTCAGGCGGTGTCTCGAGTGGGGGAATGCACGTGCGCTTTCCTCCCGAGCTGCAGCAGTAGTGTCACGCTACCTGTCACGTGGATCAATGGATCTGTGGCTTTCCCTCGAGGCTGTCCCTCGAGGCTTTCCCACGAGGCTTTCCCACAGGGCTGTGCCACGTGCCACCTTGGTGTGAGTCGACCCTCGGCGTGAAAGACGATCCGGTGAAGGGAAAAGAGGTTCCTCTGGAATGGACTGAGACATCTGGGGGACTCTTGGAATGGTGGCACGACCCTGGAGTTCCTCTCGCCGTTCCTGTTCAGAGGGCCTCCTCTTGAGATGCGACGGGAACGCCGGGAACTCTTTCCCGACGAAGCAGGGAAAGGATCCCTCATCTCGAGCTACGAGGCGGAAACGGGGCTCCTCTGGATGTGGGCGGGACCCTCGTGATTCCACTCGAGTGGAGCCGGCTAGGTCGGGGAACTTCTTGATTTGCACCAAGGGTGTGAAGGACCCTTTCGAAGTTCCAGAGGGGAGGTGTGATCAGCCTCGAGACGCCTCAGCGGAAATGGGCCTCATCTCGCCTGGAGGGGAGAACCTCCTGAATTTTCTCGAGTTGCGGCAGGTCTTCTCGAGTTACGACGGGGACCTCAGGGACCCGCTCTGGTGGCCTCAGGAAAGGCCAGTCCCCATGCGAGTTGCTAGGGTCCCTCTCGGGATTCCTCTCCCGTCCATGCCGGGGCCTCAGTCCTTGTGTGGACTCGGGGCCGGAACCTGAGGATTCCTCTCCAGTGTTGCCATGGATCTTGGGGTGCTTCTGAGTCTCCCCAGGGGAGTCAGGCCTCGTCTCGAGTGGGGGCATGCACGTGCGCTTTCCTCCCGAGCTGCAGCAGTAGTGTCACGCTTCCTGTCACGTGGATCAAGGGATCTGTGGCTTTCCCTCGAGGCTGTCCCTCGAGGCTTTCCCACGAGGCTTTCCCACAGGGCTCTGCCACGTGCCACCTTGGTGTGAGTCGATCCTCGGCGTGAAAGACGAGCCGGTGAAGGGAAAAGAGGTTCCTCTGGAATGGACTGAGACATCTGGGGGACTCTTGGAATGGTGGCACGACCCTGGAGTTCCTCTCGCCGTTCCTGTTGAGAGGGCCTCCTCTTGAGATGCGACGGGAACGCCGGGAACTCTTTCCCGACGAAGCAGGGAAAGGATCCCTCATCTCGAGCTACGAGGCGGAAACGGGGCTCCTCTGGATGTGGGCGGGACCCTCGTGATTCCTCTCGAGTGGAGACGGGTATGTCGGGGAACTTCTTGATTTGCACCAAGGGTGTGAAGGACCCTTTCAAAGTTCCAGAGGTGAGGTGTGATCAGCCTCGAGACGCCTCAGCGAAAATGGGCCTCATCTCGCCTGGAGGGGAGAACCTCCTGGATTTTCTCGAGTTGCGGCAGGTCTTCTCGAGTTACGACGGGGACCTCAGGGACCCGCTCTGGTGGCCTCAGGAAAGGCCAGTCCCCATGCGAGTTGCTAGGGGACCTCTCGGGATTCCTCTCCCGCCCAGGCCGGGGCCTCAGTCCTTGTGTGGAGTCGGGGCCGGAACCTGAGGATTCCTCTCCAGTGTTGCCATGGATCTTGGGGAGCTTCTGAGTCTCCCCAGGGCAGTCAGGCGGTGTCTCGAGTGGGGGAATGCACGTGCGCTTTCCTCCCGAGCTGCAGCAGTAGTGTCACGCTACCTGTCACGTGGATCAATGGATCTGTGGCTTTCCCTCGAGGCTGTCCCTCGAGGCTTTCCCACGAGGCTTTCCCACAGGGCTGTGCCACGTGCCACCTTGGTGTGAGTCGACCCTCGGCGTGAAAGACGATCCGGTGAAGGGAAAAGAGGTTCCTCTGGAATGGACTGAGACATCTGGGGGACTCTTGGAATGGTGGCACGACCCTGGAGTTCCTCTCGCCGTTCCTGTTCAGAGGGCCTCCTCTTGAGATGCGACGGGAACGCCGGGAACTCTTTCCCGACGAAGCAGGGAAAGGATCCCTCATCTCGAGCTAAGAGGCGGAAACGGGGCTCCTCTGGATGTGGGCGGGACCCTCGTGATTCCACTCGAGTGGAGCCGGCTAGGTCGGGGAACTTCTTGATTTGCACCAAGGGTGTGAAGGACCCTTTCGAAGTTCCAGAGGGGAGGTGTGATCAGCCTCGAGACGCCTCAGCGGAAATGGGCCTCATCTCGCCTGGAGGGGAGAACCTCCTGAATTTTCTCGAGTTGCGGCAGGTCTTCTCGAGTTACGACGGGGACCTCAGGGACCCGCTCTGGTGGCCTCAGGAAAGGCCAGTCCCCATGCGAGTTGCTAGGGTCCCTCTCGGGATTCCTCTCCCGTCCATGCCGGGGCCTCAGTCCTTGTGTGGACTCGGGGCCGGAACCTGAGGATTCCTCTCCAGTGTTGCCATGGATCTTGGGGTGCTTCTGAGTCTCCCCAGGGGAGTCAGGCCTCGTCTCGAGTGGGGGCATGCACGTGCGCTTTCCTCCCGAGCTGCAGCAGTAGTGTCACGCTTCCTGTCACGTGGATCAAGGGATCTGTGGCTTTCCCTCGAGGCTGTCCCTCGAGGCTTTCCCACGAGGCTTTCCCACAGGGCTCTGCCACGTGCCACCTTGGTGTGAGTCGATCCTCGGCGTGAAAGACGAGCCGGTGAAGGGAAAAGAGGTTCCTCTGGAATGGACTGAGACATCTGGGGGACTCTTGGAATGGTGGCACGACCCTGGAGTTCCTCTCGCCGTTCCTGTTGAGAGGGCCTCCTCTTGAGATGCGACGGGAATGCCGGGAACTCTTTCCCGACGAAGCAGGGAAAGGATCCCTCATCTCGAGCTACGAGGCGGAAACGGGGCTCCTCTGGATGTGGGCGGGACCCTCGTGATTCCTCTCGAGTGGAGACGGGTATGTCGGGGAACTTCTTGATTTGCACCAAGGGTGTGAAGGACCCTTTCGAAGTTCCAGAGGGGAGGTGTGATCAGCCTCGAGACGCCTCAGCGGAAATGGGCCTCATCTCGCCTGGAGGGGAGAACCTCCTGGATTTTGTCGAGTTGCGGCAGGTCTTCTCGAGTTACGACGGGGACCTCAGGGACCCGCTCTGGTGGCCTCAGGAAAGGCCAGTCCCCATGCGAGTTGCTAGGGGACCTCTCGGGATTCCTCTCCCGCCCAGGCCGGGGCCTCAGTCCTTGTGTGGAGTCGGGGCCGGAACCTGAGGATTCCTCTCCAGTGTTGCCATGGATCTTGGGGAGCTTCTGAGTCTCCCCAGGGCAGTCAGGCGGTGTCTCGAGTGGGGGAATGCACGTGCGCTTTCCTCCCGAGCTGCAGCAGTAGTGTCACGCTACCTGTCACGTGGATCAATGGATCTGTGGCTTTCCCTCGAGGCTGTCCCTCGAGGCTTTCCCACGAGGCTTTCCCACAGGGCTGTGCCACGTGCCACCTTGGTGTGAGTCGACCCTCGGCGTGAAAGACGATCCGGTGAAGGGAAAAGAGGTTCCTCTGGAATGGACTGAGACATCTGGGGGACTCTTGGAATGGTGGCACGACCCTGGAGTTCCTCTCGCCGTTCCTGTTCAGAGGGCCTCCTCTTGAGATGCGACGGGAACGCCGGGAACTCTTTCCCGACGAAGCAGGGAAAGGATCCCTCATCTCGAGCTACGAGGCGGAAACGGGGCTCCTCTGGATGTGGGCGGGACCCTCGTGATTCCACTCGAGTGGAGCCGGCTATGTCGGGGAACTTCTTGATTTGCACCAAGGGTGTGAAGGACCCTTTCGAAGTTCCAGAGGGGAGGTGTGATCAGCCTCGAGACGCCTCAGCGGAAATGGGCCTCATCTCGCCTGGAGGGGAGAACCTCCTGGATTTTGTCGAGTTGCGGCAGGTCTTCTCGAGTTACGACGGGGACCTCAGGGACCCGCTCTGGTGGCCTCAGGAAAGGCCAGTCCCCATGCGAGTTGCTAGGGGACCTCTCGGGATTCCTCTCCCGCCCAG
Organism: Budorcas taxicolor; assembly: GCF_023091745.1. Lineage (NCBI taxonomy): Eukaryota > Metazoa > Chordata > Mammalia > Artiodactyla > Bovidae > Budorcas > Budorcas taxicolor. Next base: position 57,170 of record NW_026292767.1, on the reverse strand, counting down.
GCCGGGGCCTCAGTCCTTGTGTGGAGTCGGGGCCGGAACCTGAGGATTCCTCTCCAGTGTTGCCATGGATCTTGGGGAGCTTCTGAGTCTCCCCAGGGCAGTCAGGCGGTGTCTCGAGTGGGGGAATGCACGTGCGCTTTCCTCCCGAGCTGCAGCAGTAGTGTCACGCTACCTGTCACGTGGATCAATGGATCTGTGGCTTTCCCTCGAGGCTGTCCCTCGAGGCTTTCCCACGAGGCTTTCCCACAGGGCTGTGCCACGTGCCACCTTGGTGTGAGTCGACCCTCGGCGTGAAAGACGATCCGGTGAAGGGAAAAGAGGTTCCTCTGGAATGGACTGAGACATCTGGGGGACTCTTGGAATGGTGGCACGACCCTGGAGTTCCTCTCGCCGTTCCTGTTCAGAGGGCCTCCTCTTGAGATGCGACGGGAACGCCGGGAACTCTTTCCCGACGAAGCAGGGAAAGGATCCCTCATCTCGAGCTACGAGGCGGAAACGGGGCTCCTCTGGATGTGGGCGGGACCCTCGTGATTCCTCTCGAGTGGAGACGGGTATGTCGGGGAACTTCTTGATTTGCACCAAGGGTGTGAAGGACCCTTTCGAAGTTCCAGAGGTGAGGTGTGATCAGCCTCGAGACGCCTCAGCAGAAATGGGCTTCATCTCACCTGGAGGGGAGAACCTCCTGGATTTTCTCGAGTTGCAGCAGGTCTTCTCGAGTTACGACGGGGACCTCAGGGACCCGCTCTGGTGGCCTCAGGAAAGGCCAGTCCCCATGCGAGTTTCTAGGGGACCTCTCGGGATTCCTCTCCCGTCCATGCCGGGGGCTCAGTCCTTGTGTGGAGTCGGGGCCGGAACCTGAGGATTCCTCTCCAGTGTTGCCATGGATCTTGGGGTGCTTCTGAGTCTCCCCAGGGGAGTCAGGCCTCGTCTCGAGTGGGGGCATGCACGTGCGCTTTCCTCCCGAGCTGCAGCAGTAGTGTCACGCTTCCTGTCACGTGGATCAAGGGATCTGTGGCTTTCCCTCGAGGCTGTCCCTCGAGGCTTTCCCACGAGGCTTTCCCACAGGGCTCTGCCACGTGCCACCTTGGTGTGAGTCGATCCTCGGCGTGAAAGACGAGCCGGTGAAGGGAAAAGAGGTTCCTCTGGAATGGACTGAGACATCTGGGGGACTCTTGGAATGGTGGCACGACCCTGGAGTTCCTCTCGCCGTTCCTGTTGAGAGGGCCTCCTCTTGAGATGCGACGGGAACGCCGGGAACTCTTTCCCGACGAAGCAGGGAAAGGATCCCTCATCTCGAGCTACGAGGCGGAAACGGGGCTCCTCTGGATGTGGGCGGGACCCTCGTGATTCCTCTCGAGTGGAGACGGGTATGTCGGGGAACTTCTTGATTTGCACCAAGGGTGTGAAGGACCCTTTCAAAGTTCCAGAGGTGAGGTGTGATCAGCCTCGAGACGCCTCAGTGAAAATGGGCCTCATCTCGCCTGGAGGGGAGAACCTCCTGGATTTTGTCGAGTTGCGGCAGGTCTTCTCGAGTTACGACGGGGACCTCAGGGACCCGCTCTGGTGGCCTCAGGAAAGGCCAGTCCCCATGCGAGTTGCTAGGGGACCTCTCGGGATTCCTCTCCCGCCCAGGCCGGGGCCTCAGTCCTTGTGTGGAGTCGGGGCCGGAACCTGAGGATTCCTCTCCAGTGTTGCCATGGATCTTGGGGAGCTTCTGAGTCTCCCCAGGGCAGTCAGGCGGTGTCTCGAGTGGGGGAATGCACGTGCGCTTTCCTCCCGAGCTGCAGCAGTAGTGTCACGCTACCTGTCACGTGGATTAATGGATCTGTGGCTTTCCCTCGAGGCTGTCGCTCGAGGCTTTCCCACGAGGCTTTCCCACAGGGCTGTGCCACGTGCCACCTTGGTGTGAGTCGACCCTCGGCGTGAAAGACGATCCGGTGAAGGGAAAAGAGGTTCCTCTGGAATGGACTGAGACATCTGGGGGACTCTTGGAATGGTGGCACGACCCTGGAGTTCCTCTCGCCGTTCCTGTTCAGAGGGCCTCCTCTTGAGATGCGACGGGAACGCCGGGAACTCTTTCCCGACGAAGCAGGGAAAGGATCCCTCATCTCGAGCTACGAGGCGGAAACGGGGCTCCTCTGGATGTGGGCGGGACCCTCGTGATTCCACTCGAGTGGAGCCGGCTAGGTCGGGGAACTTCTTGATTTGCACCAAGGGTGTGAAGGACCCTTTCGAAGTTCCAGAGGGGAGGTGTGATCAGCCTCGAGACGCCTCAGCGGAAATGGGCCTCATCTCGCCTGGAGGGGAGAACCTCCTGAATTTTCTCGAGTTGCGGCAGGTCTTCTCGAGTTACGACGGGGACCTCAGGGACCCGCTCTGGTGGCCTCAGGAAAGGCCAGTCCCCATGCGAGTTGCTAGGGGACCTCTCGGGATTCCTCTCCCGTCCATGCCGGGGCCTCAGTCCTTGTGTGGACTCGGGGCCGGAACCTGAGGATTCCTCTCCAGTGTTGCCATGGATCTTGGGGTGCTTCTGAGTCTCCCCAGGGGAGTCAGGCCTCGTCTCGAGTGGGGGCATGCACGTGCGCTTTCCTCCCGAGCTGCAGCAGTAGTGTCACGCTTCCTGTCACGTGGATCAAGGGATCTGTGGCTTTCCCTCGAGGCTGTCCCTCGAGGCTTTCCCACGAGGCTTTCCCACAGGGCTCTGCCACGTGCCACCTTGGTGTGAGTCGATCCTCGGCGTGAAAGACGAGCCGGTGAAGGGAAAAGAGGTTCCTCTGGAATGGACTGAGACATCTGGGGGACTCTTGGAATGGTGGCACGACCCTGGAGTTCCTCTCGCCGTTCCTGTTGAGAGGGCCTCCTCTTGAGATGCGACGGGAACGCCGGGAACTCTTTCCCGACGAAGCAGGGAAAGGATCCCTCATCTCGAGCTACGAGGCGGAAACGGGGCTCCTCTGGATGTGGGCGGGACCCTCGTGATTCCTCTCGAGTGGAGACGGGTATGTCGGGGAACTTCTTGATTTGCACCAAGGGTGTGAAGGACCCTTTCAAAGTTCCAGAGGTGAGGTGTGATCAGCCTCGAGACGCCTCAGCGAAAATGGGCCTCATCTCGCCTGGAGGGGAGAACCTCCTGGATTTTCTCGAGTTGCGGCAGGTCTTCTCGAGTTACGACGGGGACCTCAGGGACCCGCTCTGGTGGCCTCAGGAAAGGCCAGTCCCCATGCGAGTTGCTAGGGGACCTCTCGGGATTCCTCTCCCGCCCAGGCCGGGGCCTCAGTCCTTGTGTGGAGTCGGGGCCGGAACCTGAGGATTCCTCTCCAGTGTTGCCATGGATCTTGGGGAGCTTCTGAGTCTCCACAGGGCAGTCAGGCGGTGTCTCGAGTGGGGGAATGCACGTGCGCTTTCCTCCCGAGCTGCAGCAGTAGTGTCACGCTACCTGTCACGTGGATCAATGGATCTGTGGCTTTCCCTCGAGGCTGTCCCTCGAGGCTTTCCCACGAGGCTTTCCCACAGGGCTGTGCCACGTGCCACCTTGGTGTGAGTCGACCCTCGGCGTGAAAGACGATCCGGTGAAGGGAAAAGAGGTTCCTCTGGAATGGACTGAGACATCTGGGGGACTCTTGGAATGGTGGCACGACCCTGGAGTTCCTCTCGCCGTTCCTGTTCAGAGGGCCTCCTCTTGAGATGCGACGGGAACGCCGGGAACTCTTTCCCGACGAAGCAGGGAAAGGATCCCTCATCTCGAGCTACGAGGCGGAAACGGGGCTCCTCTGGATGTGGGCGGGACCCTCGTGATTCCACTCGAGTGGAGCCGGCTAGGTCGGGGAACTTCTTGATTTGCACCAAGGGTGTGAAGGACCCTTTCGAAGTTCCAGAGGGGAGGTGTGATCAGCCTCGAGACGCCTCAGCGGAAATGGGCCTCATCTCGCCTGGAGGGGAGAACCTCCTGGATTTTGTCGAGTTGCGGCAGGTCTTCTCGAGTTACGACGGGGACCTCAGGGACCCGCTCTGGTGGCCTCAGGAAAGGCCAGTCCCCATGCGAGTTGCTAGGGGACCTCTCGGGATTCCTCTCCCGCCCAGGCCGGGGCCTCAGTCCTTGTGTGGAGTCGGGGCCGGAACCTGAGGATTCCTCTCCAGTGTTGCCATGGATCTTGGGGAGCTTCTGAGTCTCCCCAGGGCAGTCAGGCGGTGTCTCGAGTGGGGGAATGCACGTGCGCTTTCCTCCCGAGCTGCAGCAGTAGTGTCACGCTACCTGTCACGTGGATCAATGGATCTGTGGCTTTCCCTCGAGGCTGTCCCTCGAGGCTTTCCCACGAGGCTTTCCCACAGGGCTGTGCCACGTGCCACCTTGGTGTGAGTCGACCCTCGGCGTGAAAGACGATCCGGTGAATGGAAAAGAGGTTCCTCTGGAATGGACTGAGACATCTGGGGGACTCTTGGAATGGTGGCACGACCCTGGAGTTCCTCTCGCCGTTCCTGTTCAGAGGGCCTCCTCTTGAGATGCGACGGGAACGCCGGGAACTCTTTCCCGACGAAGCAGGGAAAGGATCCCTCATCTCGAGCTACGAGGCGGAAACGGGGCTCCTCTGGATGTGGGCGGGACCCTCGTGATTCCTCTCGAGTGGAGACGGGTATGTCGGGGAACTTCTTGATTTGCACCAAGGGTGTGAAGGACCCTTTCGAAGTTCCAGAGGTGAGGTGTGATCAGCCTCGAGACGCCTCAGCAGAAATGGGCCTCATCTCACCTGGAGGGGAGAACCTCCTGGATTTTCTCGAGTTGCAGCAGGTCTTCTCGAGTTACGACGGGGACCTCAGGGACCCGCTCTGGTGGCCTCAGGAAAGGCCAGTCCCCATGCGAGTTTCTAGGGGACCTCTCGGGATTCCTCTCCCGTCCATGCCGGGGGCTCAGTCCTTGTGTGGAGTCGGGGCCGGAACCTGAGGATTCCTCTCCAGTGTTGCCATGGATCTTGGGGTGCTTCTGAGTCTCCCCAGGGGAGTCAGGCCTCGTCTCGAGTGGGGGCATGCACGTGCGCTTTCCTCCCGAGCTGCAGCAGTAGTGTCACGCTTCCTGTCACGTGGATCAAGGGATCTGTGGCTTTCCCTCGAGGCTGTCCCTCGAGGCTTTCCCACGAGGCTTTCCCACAGGGCTCTGCCACGTGCCACCTTGGTGTGAGTCGATCCTCGGCGTGAAAGACGAGCCGGTGAAGGGAAAAGAGGTTCCTCTGGAATGGACTGAGACATCTGGGGGACTCTTGGAATGGTGGCACGACCCTGGAGTTCCTCTCGCCGTTCCTGTTGAGAGGGCCTCCTCTTGAGATGCGACGGGAACGCCGGGAACTCTTTCCCGACGAAGCAGGGAAAGGATCCCTCATCTCGAGCTACGAGGCGGAAACGGGGCTCCTCTGGATGTGGGCGGGACCCTCGTGATTCCTCTCGAGTGGAGACGGGTATGTCGGGGAACTTCTTGATTTGCACCAAGGGTGTGAAGGACCCTTTCAAAGTTCCAGAGGTGAGGTGTGATCAGCCTCGAGACGCCTCAGCGAAAATGGGCCTCATCTCGCCTGGAGGGGAGAACCTCCTGGATTTTGTCGAGTTGCGGCAGGTCTTCTCGAGTTACGACGGGGACCTCAGGGACCCGCTCTGGTGGCCTCAGGAAAGGCCAGTCCCCATGCGAGTTGCTAGGGGACCTCTCGGGATTCCTCTCCCGCCCAGGCCGGGGCCTCAGTCCTTGTGTGGAGTCGGGGCCGGAACCTGAGGATTCCTCTCCAGTGTTGCCATGGATCTTGGGGAGCTTCTGAGTCTCCCCAGGGCAGTCAGGCGGTGTCTCGAGTGGGGGAATGCACGTGCGCTTTCCTCCCGAGCTGCAGCAGTAGTGTCACGCTACCTGTCACGTGGATCAATGGATCTGTGGCTTTCCCTCGAGGCTGTCCCTCGAGGCTTTCCCACGAGGCTTTCCCACAGGGCTGTGCCACGTGCCACCTTGGTGTGAGTCGACCCTCGGCGTGAAAGACGATCCGGTGAAGGGAAAAGAGGTTCCTCTGGAATGGACTGAGACATCTGGGGGACTCTTGGAATGGTGGCACGACCCTGGAGTTCCTCTCGCCGTTCCTGTTCAGAGGGCCTCCTCTTGAGATGCGACGGGAACGCCGGGAACTCTTTCCCGACGAAGCAGGGAAAGGATCCCTCATCTCGAGCTACGAGGCGGAAACGGGGCTCCTCTGGATGTGGGCGGGACCCTCGTGATTCCACTCGAGTGGAGCCGGCTAGGTCGGGGAACTTCTTGATTTGCACCAAGGGTGTGAAGGACCCTTTCGAAGTTCCAGAGGGGAGGTGTGATCAGCCTCGAGACGCCTCAGCGGAAATGGGCCTCATCTCGCCTGGAGGGGAGAACCTCCTGAATTTTCTCGAGTTCTGGCAGGTCTTCTCGAGTTACGACGGGGACCTCAGGGACCCGCTCTGGTGGCCTCAGGAAAGGCCAGTCCCCATGCGAGTTGCTAGGGGACCTCTCGGGATTCCTCTCCCGTCCATGCCGGGGCCTCAGTCCTTGTGTGGACTCGGGGCCGGAACCTGAGGATTCCTCTCCAGTGTTGCCATGGATCTTGGGGTGCTTCTGAGTCTCCCCAGGGGAGTCAGGCCTCGTCTCGAGTGGGGGCATGCACGTGCGCTTTCCTCCCGAGCTGCAGCAGTAGTGTCACGCTTCCTGTCACGTGGATCAAGGGATCTGTGGCTTTCCCTCGAGGCTGTCCCTCGAGGCTTTCCCACGAGGCTTTCCCACAGGGCTGTGCCATGTGCCACCTTGGTGTGAGTCGATCCTCGGCGTGAAAGACGAGGTGGTGAAGGGAAAAGAGGTTCCTCTGGAATGGACTGAGACATCTGGGGGACTCTTGGAATGGTGGCACGACCCTGGAGTTCCTCTCGCCGTTCCTGTTGAGAGGGCCTCCTCTTGAGATGCGACGGGAACGCCGGGAACTCTTTCCCGACGAAGCAGGGAAAGGATCCCTCATCTCGAGCTACGAGGCGGAAACGGGGCTCCTCTGGATGTGGGCGGGACCCTCGTGATTCCTCTCGAGTTCAGACGGGTATGTCGGGGAACTTCTTGATTTGCACCAAGGGTGTGAAGGACCCTTTCGAAGTTCCAGAGGTGAGGTGTGATCAGCCTCGAGACGCCTCAGCGGAAATGGGCTTCATCTCGCCTGGAGGGGAGAACCTCCTGGATTTTCTCCAGTTGCGGCAGGTCTTCTCGAGTTACGACTGGGACCTCAGGGACCCGCTCTGGTGGCCTCAGGAAAGGCCAGTCCCCATGCGAGTTGCTAGGGGACCTCTCAGGATTCCTCTCCCGTTCATGCCGGGGCCTCAGTCCTAGTGTGGAGTCGGGACCGGAACCTGAGGATTCCTCTCCAGTGTTGCCATGGAACTTGGGGTGCTTCTGAGTCTCCCCAGGGGAGTCAGGCCTCGTCTCGAGTGGGGGCATGCACGTCTGCTTTCCTCCCGAGCTGCAGCAGTAGTGTCACGCTTCCTGTCACGTGGATCAAGGGATCTGTGGCTTTCCCTCGAGGCTGTCCCTCGAGGCTTTCCCACGAGGCTTTCCCACAGGGCTGTGCCACGTGCCACCTTGGTGTGAGTCGATCCTCGGCGTGAAAGACGAGCCGGTGAAGGGAAAAGAGTTTCCTCTGGAATGGACTGAGACATCTGGGGGACTCTTGGAATGGTGGCACGACCCTGGAGTTCCTCTCGCCGTTCCTGTTGAGAGGGCCTCCTCTTGAGATGCGACGGGAACGCCGGGAACTCTTTTCCGACGAAGCAGGGAAAGGATCCCTCATCTCGAGCTACGAGGCGGAAACGGGGCTCCTCTGGATGTGGGCGGGACCCTCGTGATTCCTCTCGAGTGGAGACGGGTATGTCGGGGAACCTCTTGATTTGCACCAAGGGTGTGAAGGACCCTTTCGAAGTTCCAGAGGTGAGGTGTGATCAGCCTCGAGACGCCTCAGCGGAAATGGGCCTCATCTCGCCTGGAGGGGAGAACCTCCTGGATTTTCTCGAGTTGCGGCAGGTCTTCTCGAGTTACGACGGGGCCTCAGGGACCCGCTCTGGTGGCCTCAGGAAAGGCCAGTCCCCATGCGAGTTGCTAGGGGACCTCTCGGGATTCCTCTCCCGTCCATGCCGGGGCCTCAGTCCTTGTGTGGAGTCGGGGCCGGAACCTTAGGATTCCTTTCCAGTGTTGCCATGGATCTCGGGGTGCTTCTGAGTCTCCCCAGGGGTGTCAGGCCTCGTCTCGAGTGGGGGCATGCACGTGCGCTTTCCTCCCGAGCTGCAGCAGTAGTGTCACGCTTCCTGTCACGTGGATCAAGGGATCTGTGGCTTTCCCTCGAGGCTGTCCCTCGAGGCTTTCCCACGAGGCTTTCCCACAGGGCTGTGCCACGTGCCACCTTGGTGTGAGTCGATCCTCGGCGTGAAAGACGAACCGGTGAAGGGAAAAGAGGTTCCTCTGGAATGGACTGAGACATCTGGGGGACTCTTGGAATGGTGGCACGACCCTGGAGTTCCTCTCGCCGTTCCTGTTGAGAGGGCCTCCTCTTGAGATGCGACGGGAACGCCGGGAACTCTTTCCCGACGAAGCCGGGAAAGGATCCCTCATCTCGAGCTACGAGGCGGAAACGGGGCTCCTCTGGATGTGGGCGGGACCCTCGTGATTCCTCTCGAGTGGAGACGGGTATGTCGGGGAACTTCTTGATTTGCACCAAGGGTGTGAAGGACCCTTTCGAAGTTCCAGAGGGGAGGTGTGATCAGCCTCGAGACGCCTCAGCGGAAATGGGCCTCATCTCGCCTGGAGGGGAGAACCTCCTGGATTTTCTCGAGTTGCGGCAGGTCTTCTCGAGTTACGACGGGGACCTCAGGGACCCGCTCTGGTGGCCTCAGGAAAGGCCAGTCCCCATGCGAGTTGCTAGGGGACCTCTCGGGATTCCTCTCCCGTCCATGCCGGGGCCTCAGTCCTTGTGTGGAGTCGGGGCCGGAACCTGAGGATTCCTCTCCAGTGTTGCCATGGATCTTGGGGTGCTTCTGAGTCTCCCCAGGGGAGTCAGGCCTCGTCTCGAGTGGGGGCATGCACGTGCGCTTTCCTCCCGAGCTGCAGCAGTAGTGTCACGCTTCCTGTCACGTGGATCAAGGGATCTGTGGCTTTCCCTCGAGGCTGTCCCTCGAGGCTTTCCCACGAGGCTTTCCCACAGGGCTGTGCCACGTGCCACCTTGGTGTGAGTCGATCCTCGGCGTGAAAGACGAGCCGGTGAAGGGAAAAGAGGTTCCTCTGGAATGGACTGAGACATCTGGGGGACTCTTGGAATGGTGGCACGACCCTGGAGTTCCTCTCGCCGTTCCTGTTGAGAGGGCCTCCTCTTGAGATGCGACGGGAACGCCGGGAACTCTTTCCCGACGAAGCAGGGAAAGGATCCCTCATCTCGAGCTACGAGGCCGAAACGGGGCTCCTCTGGATGTGGGCGGGACCCTCGTGATTCCTCTCGAGTGGAGACGGGTATGTCGGGGAACTTCTTGATTTGCACCAAGGGTGTGAAGGACCCTTTCAAAGTTCCAGAGGTGAGGTGTGATCAGCCTCGAGACGCCTCAGCGAAAATGGGCCTCATCTCGCCTGGAGGGGAGAACCTCCTGGATTTTCTCGAGTTGCGGCAGGTCTTCTCGAGTTACGACGGGGACCTCAGGGACCCGCTCTGGTGGCCTCAGGAAAGGCCAGTCCCCATGCGAGTTGCTAGGGGACCTCTCGGGATTCCTCTCCCGTCCATGCCGGGGCCTCAGTCCTTGTGTGGAGTCGGGGCCGGAACCTGAGGATTCCTCTCCAGTGTTGCCATGGATCTTGGGGTGCTTCTGAGTCTCCCCAGGGGAGTCAGGCCTCGTCTCGAGTGGGGGCATGCACGTGCGCTTTCCTCCCGAGCTGCAGCAGTAGTGTCACGCTTCCTGTCACGTGGATCAAGGGATCTGTGGCTTTCCCTCGAGGCTGTCCCTCGAGGCTTTCCCACGAGGCTTTCCCACAGGGCTGTGCCACGTGCCACCTTGGTGTGAGTCGATCCTCGGCGTGAAAGACGAGCCGGTGAAGGGAAAAGAGGTTCCTCTGGAATGGACTGAGACATCTGGGGGACTCTTGGAATGGTGGCACGACCCTGGAGTTCCTCTCGCCGTTCCTGTTGAGAGGGCCTCCTCTTGAGATGCGACGGGAACGCCGGGAACTCTTTCCCGACGAAGCAGGGAAAGGATCCCTCATCTCGAGCTACGAGGCGGAAACGGGGCTCCTCTGGATGTGGGCGGGACCCTCGTGATTCCTCTCGAGTGGAGACGGGTATGTCGGGGAATTTCTTGATTTGCACCAAGGGTGTGAAGGACCCTTTCAAAGTTCCAGAGGTGAGGTGTGATCAGCCTCGAGACGCCTCAGCGAAAATGGGCCTCATCTCGCCTGGAGGGGAGAACCTCCTGGATTTTCTCGAGTTGCGGCAGGTCTTCTCGAGTTACGACGGGGACCTCAGGGACCCGCTCTGGTGGCCTCAGGAAAGGCCAGTCCCCATGCGAGTTGCTAGGGGACCTCTCGGGATTCCTCTCCCGTCCATGCCGGGGCCTCAGTCCTTGTGTGGAGTCGGGGCCGGAACCTGAGGATTCCTCTCCAGTGTTGCCATGGATCTTGGGGTGCTTCTGAGTCTCCCCAGGGGAGTCAGGCCTCGTCTCGAGTGGGGGCATGCACGTGCGCTTTCCTCCCGAGCTGCAGCAGTAGTGTCACGCTTCCTGTCACGTGGATCAAGGGATCTGTGGCTTTCCCTCCAGGCTGTCCCTCGAGGCTTTCCCACGAGGCTTTCCCACAGGGCTCTGCCTCGTGCCACCTTGGTGTGAGTCGATCCTCGGCGTGAAAGACGAGCCGGTGAAGGGAAAAGAGGTTCCTCTGGAATGGACTGAGACATCTGGGGGACTCTTGGAATGGTGGCACGACCCTGGAGTTCCTCTCGCCGTTCCTGTTGAGAGGGCCTCCTGTTGAGATGCGACGGGAACGCCGGGAACTCTTTCCCGACGAAGCAGGGAAAGGATCCCTCATCTCGAGCTACGAGGCGGAAACGGGGCTCCTCTGGATGTGGGCGGGACCCTCGTGATTCCTCTCGAGTGGAGACGGGTATGTCGGGGAACTTCTTGATTTGCACCAAGGGTGTGAAGGACCCTTTCGAAGTTCCAGAGGTGAGGTGTGATCAGCCTCGAGACGCCTCAGCAGAAATGGGCCTCATCTCACCTGGAGGGGAGAACCTCCTGGATTTTCTCGAGTTGCAGCAGGTCTTCTCGAGTTACGACGGGGACCTCAGGGACCCGCTCTGGTGGCCTCAGGAAAGGTCAGTCCCCATGCGAGTTGCTAGGGGACCTCTCGGGATTCCTCTCCCGTCCATGCCGGGGCCTCAGTCCTTGTGTGGAGTCGGGGCCGGAACCTGAGGATTCCTCTCCAGTGTTGCCATGGATCTTGGGGTGCTTCTGAGTCTCCCCAGAGGAGTCAGGCCTCGTCTCGAGTGGGGGCATGCACGTGCGCTTTCCTCCCGAGCTGCAGCAGTAGTGTCACGCTTCCTGTCACGTGGATCAAGGGATCTGTGGCTTTCCCTCGAGGCTGTCCCTCGAGGCTTTCCCACGAGGCTTTCCCACAGGGCTGTGCCACGTGCCACCTTGGTGTGAGTCGATCCTCGGCGTGAAAGACGAGCCGGTGAAGGGAAAAGAGGTTCCTCTGGAATGGACTGAGACATCTGGGGGACTCTTGGAATGGTGGCACGACCCTGGAGTTCCTCTCGCCGTTCCTGTTGAGAGGGCCTCCTCTTGAGATGCGACGGGAACGCCGGGAACTCTTTCCCGACGAAGCAGGGAAAGGATCCCTCATCTCGAGCTACGAGGCCGAAACGGGGCTCCTCTGGATGTGGGCGGGACCCTCGTGATTCCTCTCGAGTGGAGACGGGTATGTCGGGGAACTTCTTGATTTGCACCAAGGGTGTGAAGGACCCTTTCAAAGTTCCAGAGGTGAGGTGTGATCAGCCTCGAGACGCCTCAGCGAAAATGGGCCTCATCTCGCCTGGAGGGGAGAACCTCCTGGATTTTCTCGAGTTGCGGCAGGTCTTCTCGAGTTACGACGGGGACCTCAGGGACCCGCTCTGGTGGCCTCAGGAAAGGCCAGTCCCCATGCGAGTTGCTAGGGGACCTCTCGGGATTCCTCTCCCGTCCATGCCGGGGCCTCAGTCCTTGTGTGGAGTCGGGGCCGGAACCTGAGGATTCCTCTCCAGTGTTGCCATGGATCTTGGGGTGCTTCTGAGTCTCCCCAGGGGAGTCAGGCCTCGTCTCGAGTGGGGGCATGCACGTGCGCTTTCCTCCCGAGCTGCAGCAGTAGTGTCACGCTTCCTGTCACGTGGATCAAGGGATCTGTGGCTTTCCCTCCAGGCTGTCCCTCGAGGCTTTCCCACGAGGCTTTCCCACAGGGCTCTGCCTCGTGCCACCTTGGTGTGAGTCGATCCTCGGCGTGAAAGACGAGCCGGTGAAGGGAAAAGAGGTTCCTCTGGAATGGACTGAGACATCTGGGGGACTCTTGGAATGGTGGCACGACCCTGGAGTTCCTCTCGCCGTTCCTGTTGAGAGGGCCTCCTGTTGAGATGCGACGGGAACGCCGGGAACTCTTTCCCGACGAAGCAGGGAAAGGATCCCTCATCTCGAGCTACGAGGCGGAAACGGGGCTCCTCTGGATGTGGGCGGGACCCTCGTGATTCCTCTCGAGTGGAGACGGGTATGTCGGGGAACTTCTTGATTTGCACCAAGGGTGTGAAGGACCCTTTCGAAGTTCCAGAGGTGAGGTGTGATCAGCCTCGAGACGCCTCAGCAGAAATGGGCCTCATCTCACCTGGAGGGGAGAACCTCCTGGATTTTCTCGAGTTGCAGCAGGTCTTCTCGAGTTACGACGGGGACCTCAGGGACCCGCTCTGGTGGCCTCAGGAAAGGCCAGTCCCCATGCGAGTTTCTAGGGGACCTCTCGAGATTCCTCTCCCGTCCATGCCGGGGGCTCAGTCCTTGTGTGGAGTCGGGGCCGGAACCTGAGGATTCCTCTCCAGTGTTGCCATGGATCTTGGGGTGCTTCTGAGTCTCCCCAGGGGAGTCAGGCCTCGTCTCGAGTGGGGGCATGCACGTGCGCTTTCCTCCCGAGCTGCAGCAGTAGTGTCACGCTTCCTGTCACGTGGATCAAGGGATCTGTGGCTTTCCCTCGAGGCTGTCCCTCGAGGCTTTCCCACGAGGCTTTCCCACAGGGCTCTGCCACGTGCCACCTTGGTGTGAGTCGATCCTCGGCGTGAAAGACGAGCCGGTGAAGGGAAAAGAGGTTCCTCTGGAATGGACAGACATCTGGGGGACTCTTGGAATGGTGGCACGACCCTGGAGTTCCTCTCGCCGTTCCTGTTGAGAGGGCCTCCTCTTGAGATGCGACGGGAACGCTGGGAACTCTTTCCCGACGAAGCAGGGAAAGGATCCCTCATCTCGAGCTACGAGGCGGAAACGGGGCTCCTCTGGATGTGGGCGGGACCCTCGTGATTCCTCTCGAGTGGAGACGGGTATGTCGGGGAACTTCTTGATTTGCACCAAGGGTGTGAAGGACCCTTTCAAAGTTCCAGAGGTGAGGTGTGATCAGCCTCGAGACGCCTCAGCGAAAATGGGCCTCATCTCGCCTGGAGGGGAGAACCTCCTGGATTTTCTCGAGTTGCGGCAGGTCTTCTCGAGTTACGACGGGGACCTCAGGGACCCGCTCTGGTGGCCTCAGGAAAGGCCAGTCCCCATGCGAGTTGCTAGGGGACCTCTCGGGATTCCTCTCCCGTCCATGCCGGGGCCTCCGTGTGGAGTCGGGGCCGGAACCTGAGGATTCCTTTCCAGTGTTGCCATGGATCTTGGGGTGCTTCTGAGTCTCCCCAGGGGAGTCAGGCCTCGTCTCGAGTGGGGGCATGCACGTGCGCTTTCCTCCCGAGCTGCAGCAGTAGTGTCACGCTTCCTGTCACGTGGATCAAGGGATCTGTGGCTTTCCCTCGAGGCTGTCCCTCGAGGCTTTCCCACGAGGCTTTCCCACAGGGCTGTGCCACGTGCCACCTTGGTGTGAGTCGATCCTCGGCGTGAAAGACGAGCCGGTGAAGGGAAAAGAGGTTCCTCTGGAATGGACTGAGACATCTGGGGGACTCTTGGAATGGTGGCACGACCCTGGAGTTCCTCTCGCCGTTCCTGTTGAGAGGGCCTCCTCTTGAGATGCGACGGGAACGCCGGGAACTCTTTCCCGACGAAGCAGGGAAAGGATCCCTCATCTCGAGCTAAGAGTCGGAAACGGGGCTCCTCTGGATGTGGGCGGGACCCTCGTGATTCCTCTCGAGTGGAGACGGGTATGTCGGGGAACTTCTTGATTTGCACCAAGGGTGTGAAGGACCCTTTCGAAGTTCGAGAGGTGAGGTGTGATCAGCCTCGAGACGCCTCAGCAGAAATGGGCCTCATCTCGCCTGGAGGGGAGAATCTCCTGGATTTTTTCGAGTTGCGGCAGGTCTTCTCGAGTTACGACGGGGACCTCAGGGACCCGCTCTGGTGGCCTCAGGAAAGGCCAGTCCCCATGCGAGTTGCTAGGGGACCTCTCGGGATTCCACTCCCGTCCATGCCGGGGCCTCAGTCCTTGTGTGGAGTCGGGGCCGGAACCTGAGGATTCCTCTCCAGTGTTGCCATGGATCTTGGGGTGCTTCTGAGTCTCCCCAGGGGAATCAGGCCTCGTCTCGAGTGGGGGCATGCACGTGCAATTTCCTCCCGAGCTGCAGAAGTAGTGTCACGCTTCCTGTCACGTGGATCAAGGGATCTGTGGCTTTCCCTCGAGGCTGTCCCTCGAGGCTTTCCCACGAGGCTTTCCCACAGGGCTGTGCCACGTGCCACCTTGGTGTGAGTCGATCCTCGGTGTGAAAGACGAGCCGGTGAAGGGAAAAGAGGTTCCTCTGGAATGGACTGAGACATCTGGGGGACTCTTGGAATGGTGGCACGACCCTGGAGTTCCTCTCGCCGTTCCTGTTGAGAGGGCCTCCTCTTGAGATGCGACGGGAATGCCGGGAACTCTTTCCCGACGAAGCCGGGAAAGGATCCCTCATCTCGAGCTACGAGGCGGAAACGGGGCTCCTCTGGATGTGGGCGGGACCCTAGTGATTCCTCTCGAGTGGAGACAGGTATGTCGGGGAACTTCTTGATTTGCACCAAGGGTGTGAAGGACCCTTTCGAAGTTCCAGAGGTGAGGTGTGATCAGCATCGAGACGCCTCAGCGGAAATGGGCCTCATCTCGCCTGGAGGGGAGAACCTCCTGGATTTTCTCGAGTTGCGGCAGGTCTTCTCGAGTTACGACGGGGACCTCAGGGACCCGCTCTGGTGGCCTCAGGAAAGGCCAGTCCCCATGCGAGTTGCTAGGGGACCTCTCGGGATTCCTCTCCCGTCCATGCCGGGGCCTCAGTCCTTGTGTGGAGTCGGGGCCGGAACCTGAGGATTCCTCTCCAGTGTTGCCATGGATCTTGGGGTGCTTCTGAGTCTCCCCAGGGGAGTCAGGCCTCGTCTCGAGTGGGGGCATGCACATGCGCTTTCCTCCCGAGCTGCAGCAGTAGTGTCACGCTTCCTGTCACGTGGATCAAGGGATCTGTGGCTTTCCCTCGAGGCTGTCCCTCGAGGCTTTCCCACGAGGCTTTCCCACAGGGCTGTGCCACGTGCCACCTTGGTGTGAGTCGATCCTCGGCGTGAAAGACAAGCCGGTGAAGGGAAAAGAGGTTCCTCTGGAATGGACTGAGACATCTGGGGGACTCTTGGAATGGTGGCACGACCCTGGAGTTCCTCTCGCCGTTCCTGTTGAGAGGGCCTCCTCTTGAGATGCGACGGGAACGCCGGGAACTCTTTCCCGACGAAGCAGGGAAAGGATCCCTCATCTCGAGCTACGAGGCGGAAACGGGGCTCCTCTGGATGTGGGCGGGACCCTCGTGATTCCTCTCGAGTGGAGACGGGTATGTCGGGGAACTTCTTGATTTGCACCAAGGGTGTGAAGGACCCTTTCGAAGTTCCATAGGTGAGGTGTGATCAGCCTAGAGACGCCTCAGCGGAAATGGGCCTCATCTCGCCTGGAGGGGAGAACCTCCTGGATTTTCTCGAGTTGCGGCAGGTCTTCTCGAGTTACGACGGGGACCTCAGGGACCCGCTCTGGTGGCCTCAGGAAAGGCCAGTCCCCATGCGAGTTGCTAGGGGACCTCTCGGGATTCCTCTCCCGTCCATGCCGGGGGCTCAGTCCTTGTGTGAAGTCGGGGCCGGAACCTGAGGATTCCTCTCCAGTGTTGCCATGGATCTTGGGGTGCTTCTGAGTCTCCCCAGGGGAGTCAGGCCTCGTCTCGAGTGGGGGCATGCACGTCTGCTTTCCTCCCGAGCTGCAGCAGTTGTGTCACGCTTCCTGTCACGTGGATCAAGGGATCTGTGGCTTTCCCTCGAGGCTGTCCCTCGAGGCTTTCCCACGAGGCTTTCCCACAGGGCTGTGCCACGTGCCACCTTGGTGTGAGTCGATCCTCGGCGTGAAAGACGAGCCGGTGAAGGGAAAAGAGGTTCCTCTGGAATGGACTGAGACATCTGGGGGACTCTTGGAATGGTGGCACGACCCTGGAGTTCCTCTCGCCGTTCCTGTTGAGAGGGCCTCCTCTTGAGATGCGACGGGAACGCCGGGAACTCTTTCCCGACGAAGCAGGGAAAGGATCCCTCATCTCGAGCTACGAGGCGGAAACGGGGCTCCTCTGGATGTGGGCGGGACCCTCGTGATTCCTCTCGAGTGGAGACGGGTATGTCGGGGAAATTCTTGATTTGCACCAAGGGTGTGAAGGGCCCTTTCAAAGTTCCAGATGTGAGGTGTGATCAGCCTCGAGACGCCTCAGCGGAAATGGGCCTCATCTCGCCTGGAGGGGAGAACCTCCTGGATTTTCTCGAGTTGCGGCAGGTCTTCTCGAGTTACGACGGGGACCTCAGGGACCCGCTCTGGTGGCCTCAGGAAAGGCCAGTCCCCATGCGAGTTGCTAGGGGACCTCTCGGGATTCCTCTCCCGTCCATGCCGGGGCCTCAGTCCTTGTGTGGAGTCGGGGCCGGAAACTGAGGATTCCTCTCCAGTGTTGCCATGGATCTTGGTGTGCTTCTGAGTCTCCCTAGGGGAGTCAGGCCTCGTCTCGAGTGGGGGCATGCACGTGCGCTTTCCTCCCGAGCTGCAGCAGTAGTGTCACGCTTCCTGTCACATGGATCAAGGGATCTGTGGCTTTCCCTCGAGGCTGTCCCTCGAGGCTTTCCCACGAGGCTTTCCCACAGGGCTCTGCCACGTGTCACCTTGGTGTGAGTCGATCCTCGGCGTGAAAGACGAGCCGGTGAAGGGAAAAGAGGTTCCTCTGGAATGGACTGAGACATCTGGGGGACTCTTGGAATGGTGGCACGACCCTGGAGTTCCTCTCGCCGTTCCTGTTGAGAGGGCCTCCTCTTGAGATGCGACGGGAACGCCGGGAACTCTTTCCCGACGAAGCAGGGAAAGGATCCCTCATCTCGAGCTACGAGGCGGAAACGGGGCTCCTCTGGATGTGGGCGGGACCCTCGTGATTCCTCTCGAGTGGAGACGGGTATGTCGGGGAACTTCTTGATTTGCACCAAGCGTGTGAAGGACCCTTTCGAAGTTCCAGAGGTGAGGTGTGATAAGCCTCGAGATGCCTCAGCGGAAATGGGCCTCATCTCGCCTGGAGGGGAGAACCTCCTGGATTTTCTCGAGTTGCGGCAGGTCTTCTCGAGTTACGACGGGGACCTCAGGGACCCGCTCTGGTGGCCTCAGGAAAGGCCAGTCCCCATGCGAGTTGCTAGGGGACCTCTCGGGATTCCTCTCCCGTCCATGCCGGGGCCTCAGTCCTTGTGTGGAGTCGGGGCCGGAACCTGAGGATTCCTCTCCAGTGTTGCCATGGATCTTGGGGTGCTTCTGAGTCTCCCTAGGGGAGTCAGGCCTCGTCTCGAGTGGGGGCATGCACGTGCGCTTTCCTCCCGAGCTGCAGCAGTAGTGTCACGCTTCCTGTCACATGGATCAAGGGATCTGTGGCTTTCCCTCGAGGCTGTCCCTCGAGGCTTTCCCACGAGGCTTTCCCACAGGGCTCTGCCACGTGTTACCTTGGTGTGAGTCGATCCTCGGCGTGAAAGACGAGCCGGTGAAGGGAAAAGAGGTTCCTCTGGAATGGACTGAGACATCTGGGGGACTCTTGGAATGGTGGCACGACCCTGGAGTTCCTCTCGCCGTTCCTGTTGAGAGGGCCTCCTCTTGAGATGCGACGGGAACGCCCGGAACTCTTTCCCGACGAAGCAGGGAAAGGATCCCTCATCTCGAGCTACGAGGCGGAAACGGGGCTCCTCTGGATGTGGGCGGGACCCTCGTGATTCCTCTCGAGTGGAGACGGGTATGTCGGGGAACTTCTTGATTTGCACCAAGGGTGTGAAGGACCCTTTCGAAGTTCCAGAGGGGAGGTGTGATCAGCCTCGAGATGCCTCAGCGGAAATGGGCCTCATCTCGCCTGGAGGGGAGAACCTCCTGGATTTTCTCGAGTTGCGGCAGGTCTTCTCGAGTTACGACGGGGACCTCAGGGACCCGCTCTGGTGGCCTCAGGAAAGGCCAGTCCCCATGCGAGTTGCTAGGGGACCTCTCGAGATTCCTCTCCTGTCCATGCCGGGGCCTCAGTCCTTGTGTGGAGTCGGGGCCGGAACCTGAGGATTCCTCTCCAGTGTTGCCATGGATCTTGGGGTGCTTCTGAGTCTCCCCAGGGGAGTCAGGCCTCGTCTCGAGTGGGGGCATGCACGTGCGCTTTCCTCCCGAGCTGCAGCAGTAGTGTCACGCTTCCTGTCATGTGGATCAAGGGATCTGTGGCTTTCCCTCCAGGCTGTCCCTCGAGGCTTTCACACGAGGCTTTCCCACAGGGCTCTGTCACGTGCCACCTTGGTGTGAGTCGATCCTCGGCGTGAAAGACGAGCCGGTGAAGGGAAAAGAGGTTCCTCTGGAATGGACTGAGACATCTGGGGGACTCTTGGAATGGTGGCACGACCCTGGAGTTCCTCTCGCCGTTCCTGTTGAGAGGGCCTCCTCTTGAGATGCGACGGGAACGCCGGGAACTCTTTCCCGACGAAGCAGGGAAAGGATCCCTCATCTCGAGCTACGAGGCGGAAACGGAGCTCCTCTGGATGTGGGCGGGACCCTCGTGATTCCTCTCGAGTGGAGACGGGTATGTCGGGGAACTTCTTGATTTGCACCAAGGGTGTGAAGGACCCTTTCGAAGTTCCAGAGGTGAGGTGTGATCAGCCTCGAGACGCCTCAGCGGAAATGGGCCTCATCTCGCCTGGAGGGGTGAACCTCCTGTATTTTCTCGAGTTGCGGCAGGTCTTCTCGAGTTACGACGGGGACCTCAGGGACCCGCTCTGGTGGCCTCAGGAAAGGCCAGTCCCCATGCGAGTTGCTAGGGGACCTCTCGGGATTCCTCTGCAGTCCATGCCGGGGGCTCAGTCCTTGTGTGGAGTCGGGGCCGGAACCTGAGGATTCCTCTCCAGTGTTGCCATGGATCTTGGGGTGCTTCTGAGTCTCCCCAGGGGAATCAGGCCTCATCTCGAGTGGGGGCATGCACGTGCAATTTCCTCCCGAGCTGCAGAAGTAGTGTCACACTTCCTGTCACGTGGATCAAGGGATCTGTGGCTTTCCCTCGAGGCTGTCCCTCGAGGCTTTCCCACGAGGCTTTCCCACAGGGCTGTGCTACGTGCCACCTTGGTGTGAGTCGATCCTCGGCGTGAAAGACGAGCCGGTGAAGGGAAAAGAGGTTCCTCTGGAATGGACTGAGACATCTGGGGGACTCTTGGAATGGTGGCACGACCCTGGAGTTCCTCTCGCCGTTCCTGTTGAGAGGGCCTCCTCTTGAGATGCGACGGGAACGCCGGGAACTCTTTCCCGACGAAGCCGGGAAAGGATCCCTCATCTCGAGCTACGAGGCGGAAACGGGGCTCCTCTGGATGTGGGCGGAACCCTCGTGATTCCTCTCGAGTGGAGACGGGTATGTCGGGGAACTTCTTGATTTGCACCAAGGGTGTGAAGGACCCTTTCGAAGTTCCAGAGGTGAGGTGTGATCAGCCTCGAGACGCCTCAGCGGAAATGGGCCTCATCTCGCCTGGAGGGGAGAACCTCCTGGATTTTCTCGAGTTGCGGCAGGTCTTCTCGAGTTACGACGGGGACCTCAGGACCCGCTCTGGTGGCCTCAGGAAAGGCCAGTCCCCATGCGAGTTGCTAGGGGACCTCTCGGGATTCCTCTCCCGTCCATGCCGGGGCCTCAGTCCTTGTGTGGAGTCGGGGCCGGAACCTGAGGATTCCTCTCCAGTGTTGCCATGGATCTTGGGGTGCTTCTGAGTCTCCCCAGGGGAATCAGGCCTCGTCTCGAGTGGGGGCATTCACGTGCAATTTCCTCCCGAGCTGCAGAAGTAGTGTCACACTTCCTGTCACGTGGATCAAGGGATCTGTGGCTTTCCCTCGAGCCTGTCCCTCGAGGCTTTCCCACGAGGCTTTCCCACAGGGCTGTGCCACGTGCCACCTTGGTGTGAGTCGATCCTCGGCGTGAAAGACGAGCCGGTGAAGGGAAAAGAGGTTCCTCTGGAATGGACTGAGACATCTGGGGGACTCTTGGTATGGTGGCACGACCCTGGAGTTCCTCTCGCCGTTCCTGTTGAGAGGGCCTCCTCTTGAGATGCGACGGGAACGCCGGGAACTCTTTCCCGACGAAGCCGGGAAAGGATCCCTCATCTCGAGCTACGAGGCGGAAACGGGGCTCCTCTGGATGTGGGCGGGACCCTCGTGATTCCTCTCGAGTGGAGACGGGTATGTCGGGGAACTTCTTGATTTGCACCAAGGGTGTGAAGGACCCTTTCGAAGTTCCAGAGGTGAGGTGTGATCAGCCTCGAGACGCCTCAGCGGAAATGGGCCTCATCTCGCCTGGAGGGGAGAACCTCCTGGATTTTCTCGAGTTGCGGCAGGTCTTCTCGAGTTACGACGGGGACCTCAGGGACCCGCTCTGGTGGCCTCAGGAAAGGCCAGTCCCCATGCGAGTTGCTAGGGGACCTCTCGGGATTCCTCTCCCGTCCATGCCGGGGCCTCAGTCCTTGTGTGGAGTCGGGGCCGGAACCTGAGGATTCCTCTCCAGTGTTGCCATGGATCTTGGGGTGCTTCTGAGTCTCCCCAGGGGAATCAGGCCTCGTCTCGAGTGGGGGCATGCACGTGCAATTTCCTCCCGAGCTGCAGAAGTAGTGTCACACTTCCTGTCACGTGGATCAAGGGATCTGTGGCTTTCCCTCGAGGCTGTCCCTCGAGGCTTTCCCACGAGGCTTTCCCACAGGGCTGTGCCACGTGCCACCTTGGTGTGAGTCGATCCTCGGCGTGAAAGACGAGCCGGTGAAGGGAAAAGAGGTTCCTCTGGAATGGACTGAGACATCTGGGGGACTCTTGGTATGGTGGCACGACCCTGGAGTTCCTCTCGCCGTTCCTGTTGAGAGGGCCTCCTCTTGAGATGCGACGGGAACGCCGGGAACTCTTTCCCGACGAAGCCGGGAAAGGATCCCTCATCTCGAGCTACGAGGCGGAAACGGGGCTCCTCTGGATGTGGGCGGGACCCTCGTGATTCCTCTCGAGTGGAGACGGGTATGTCGGGGAACTTCTTGATTTGCACCAAGGGTGTGAATGACCCTTTCGAAGTTCCAGAGGTGAGGTGTGATCAGCATCGAGACGCCTCAGCGGAAATGGGCCTCATCTCGCCTGGAGGGGAGAACCTCCTGGATTTTCTCGAGTTGCGGCAGGTCTTCTCGAGTTACGACAGGGACCTCAGGGACCCGCTCTGGTGGCCTCAGGAAAGGCCAGTCCCCATGCGAGTTGCTAGGGGACCTCTCGGGATTCCTCTCCCGTCCATGCCGGGGCCTCAGTCCTTGTGTGGAGTCGGGGCCGGAACCTGAGGATTCCTCTCCAGTGTTGCCATGGATCTTGGGGTGCTTCTGAGTCTCCCCAGGGGAGTCAGGCCTCGTCTCGAGTGGGGGCATGCACGTGCGCTTTCCTCCAGAGCTGCAGCAGTAGTGTCACGCTTCCTGTCACGTGGATCAAGGGATCTGTGGCTTTCCCTCGAGGCTGTCCCTCGAGGCTTTCCCACGAGGCTTTCCCACAGGGCTCTGCCACGTGCCACCTTGGTGTGAGTCGATCCTCGGCGTGAAAGACGAGCCGGTGAAGGGAAAAGAGTTTTCTCTGGAATGGACTGAGACATCTGGGGGACTCTTGGAATGGTGGCACGACCCTGGAGTTCCTCTCGCCGTTCCTGTTGAGAGGGACTCCTCTTGAGATGCGACGGGAACGCCGGGAACTCTTTCCCGACGAAGCCGGGAAAGGATCCCTCATCTCGAGCTACGAGGCCGAAACGGGGCTCCTCTGGATGTGGGCGGGACCCTCGTGATTCCTCTCGAGTGGAGACGGCTAGGTCGGGGAACTTCTTGATTTGCACCAAGGGTGTGAAGGACCCTTTCGAAGTTCCAGAGGTGAGGTGTGATCAGCCTCGAGACGCCTCAGCGGAAATGGGCCTCATCTCGCCTGGAGGGGAGAACCTCCTGGATTTTCTCGAGTTGCGGCAGGTCTTCTCGAGTTACGACGGGGACCTCAGGGACCTGCTCTGGTGGCCTCAGGAAAGGCCAGTCCCCATGCGAGTTGCTAGGGGACCTCTCGGGATTCCTCTCCCGTCCATGCTGGGGCCCCAGTCCTTGTGTGGAGTCGGGGCCGGAACCTGAGGATTCCTCTCCAGTGTTGCCATGGATCTTGGGGTGCTTCTGAGTCTCCCCAGGGGAGTCAGGCCTCATCTCGAGTGGGGGCATGCACGTGCGCTTTCCTCCCGAGATGCAGCAGTAGTGTCACGCTTCCTGTCACGTGGATCAAGGGATCTGTGGCTTTCCCTCGAGGCTGTCCCTCGAGGCTTTCCCACGAGGCTTTCCCACAGGGCTGTGCCACGTGCCACCTTGGTGTGAGTCGATCCTGGGCGTGAAAGACGAGCCGGTGAAGGGAAAAGAGGTTCCTCTGGAATGGACTGAGACATCTGGGGGACTCTTGGAATGGTGGCACGACCCTGGAGTTCCTCTCGCCGTTCCTGTTGAGAGGGCCTCCTCTTGAGATGCGACGGGAATGCCGGAAACTCTTTCCCGACGAAGCAGGGAAAGGATCCCTCATCTCGAGCTACGAGGCGGAAACGGGGCTCCTCTGGATGTGGGCGGGACCCTCGTGATTCCTCTCGAGTGGAGACAGGTATGTCGGGGAACTTCTTGATTTGCACCAAGGGTGTGAAGGACCCTTTCGAAGTTCCAGAGGGGAGGTGTGATCAGCCTCGAGACGCCTCAGCGGAAATGGGCCTCATCTCGCCTGGAGGGGAGAACCTCCTGGATTTTCTCGAGTTGCGGCAGGTCTTCTCGTGTTACGACGGGGACCTCAGGGACCCGCTCTGGTGGCCTCAGAAAAGGCCAGACCCCATGCGAGTTGCTAGGGGACCTCTCGGGATTCCTCTCCCGTCCATGCCGGGGCCTCAGTCCTTGTGTGGAGTCGGGGCCGGAACCTGAGGATTCCTCTCCAGTGTTGCCATGGATCTTGGGGTGCTTCTGAGTCTCCCCAGGGGAGTCAGGCCTCGTCTCGAGTGGGGGCATGCACGTGCGCTTTCCTCCCGAGCTGCAGCAGTAGTGTCACGCTTCCTGTCACGTGGATCAAGGGATCTGTGCTGTGGCTTTCCCTCGAGGCTGTCCCTCGAGGCTTTCCCACGAGGCTTTCCCACAGTGCTGTGCCACGTGCCACCTTGGTGTGAGTCGATCCTCGGCGTGAAAGACGAGCCGGTGAAGGGAAAAGAGGTTCCTCTGGAATGGACTGAGACATCTGGGGAACTCTTGGAATGGTGGCACGACCCTGGAGTTCCTCTCGCCGTTCCTGTTGAGAGGGCCTCCTCTTGAGATGTGACAGGAACGCCGGGAACTCTTTCCCGACGAAGCAGGGAAAGGATCCCTCATCTCGAGCTCCGAGGCGGAAACGGGGCTCCTCTGGATGTGGGCGGGACCCTCGTGATTCCTCTCGAGTGGAGACGGCTAGGTCGGGGAACTTCTTGATTTGCACCAAGGGTGTGAAGGACCCTTTCGAAGTTCCAGAGGTGAGGTGTGATCAGCCTCGAGACGCCTCAGCAGAAATGGGCCTCATCTCGCCTGGAGTGGAGAACCTCCTGGATTTTCTCGAGTTGCGGCAGGTCTTCTCGAGTTACGACGGGGACCTCAGGGACCCGCCCTGGTGGCCTCAGGAAAGGCCAGTCCCCATGCGAGTTGCTAGGGGACCTCTCGGGATTCCTCTCCCGTCCATGCCGGGGCCCCAGTCCTTGTGTGGAGTCGGGGCCGGAACCTGAGGATTCCTCTCCAGTGTTGCCATGGATCTTGGGGTGCTTCTGAGTCTCCCCAGGGGAGTCAGGCCTCATCTCGAGTGGGGGCATGCACGTGCGCTTTCCTCCCGAGATGCAGCAGTAGTGTCACGCTTCCTGTCACGTGAATCAAGGGATCTGTGGCTTTCCCTCGAGGCTGTCCCTCGAGGCTTTCCCACGAGGCTTTCCCACAGGGCTGTGCCACGTGCCACCTTGGTGGGAGTCGATCCTCGGCGTGAAAGACGAGCCGGTGAAGGGAAAAGAGGTTCCTCTGGAATGGACTGAGACATCTGGGGGACTCTTGGAATGGTGGCACGACCCTGGAGTTCCTCTCGCCGTTCCTGTTGAGAGGGCCTCCTCTTGAGATGCGACGGGAATGCCGGGAACTCTTTCCCGACGAAGCAGGGAAAGGATCCCTCATCTCGAGCTACGAGGCGGAAACGGGGCTCCTCTGGATGTGGGCGGGACCCTCGTGATTCCTCTCGAGTGGAGACAGGTATGTCGGGGAACTTCTTGATTTGCACCAAGGGTGTGAAGGACCCTTTCGAAGTTCCAGAGGGGAGGTGTGATCAGCCTCGAGACGCCTCAGCGGAAATGGGCCTCATCTCGCCTGGAGGGGAGAACCTCCTGGATTTTCTCGAGTTGCGGCAGGTCTTCTCGAGTTACGACGGGAACCTCAGGGACCCGCTCTGGTGGCCTCAGGAAAGGCCAGTCCCCATGCGAGTTGCTAGGGGACCTCTCGGGATTCCTCTCCCGTCCATGCCGGGGCCTCAGTCCTTGTGTGGAGTCGGGGCTGGAACCTGAGGATTCCTCTCCAGTGTTGCCATGGATCTTGGGGTGCTTCTGAGTCTCCCCAGGGGAGTCAGGCCTCGTCTCGAGTGGGGGCATGCACGTGCGCTTTCCTCCCGAGCTGCAGCAGTAGTGTCACGCTTCCTGTCACGTGGATCAAGGGATCTGTGCTGTGGCTTTCCCTCGAGGCTGTCCCTCGAGGCTTTCCCACGAGGCTTTCCCACAGTGCTGTGCCACGTGCCACCTTGGTGTGAGTCGATCCTCGGCGTGAAAGACGAGCCGGTGAAGGGAAAAGAGGTTCCTCTGGAATGGACTGAGACATCTGGGGAACTCTTGGAATGGTGGCACGACCCTGGAGTTCCTCTCGCCGTTCCTGTTGAGAGGGCCTCCTCTTGAGATGTGACAGGAACGCCGGGAACTCTTTCCCGACGAAGCAGGGAAAGGATCCCTCATCTCGAACTCCGAGGCGGAAAAGGGGCTCCTCTGGATGTGGGCGGGACCCTCGTGATTCCTCTCGAGTGGAGACGGCTAGGTCGGGAACTTCTTGATTTGCACCAAGGGTGTCAAGGACCCTTTCGAAGTTACAGAGGTGAGGTGTGATCAGGCTCGAGACGCCTCAGCGGAAATGGGCCTCATCTCGCCTGGAGGGGAGAACCTCCTGGATTTTCTCGAGTTGCGGCAGGTCTTCTCGAGTTACGACGGGGACCTCAGGGACCCGCTCTGGTGGCCTCAGGAAAGGCCAGTCCCCATGCGAGTTGCTAGGGGACCTCTCGGGATTCCTCTCCCGTCCATGCCGGGGCCTCAGTCCTTGTGTGGAGTCGGGGCCGGAACCTGAGGATTCCTCTCCAGTGTTGCCATGGATCTTGGGGTGCTTCTGAGTCTCCCCAGGGGAGTCAGGCCTCGTCTCGAGTGGGGGCATGCACGTGCGCTTTCCTCCCGAGCTGCAGCAGTAGTGTCACGCTTCCTGTCACGTGGATCAAGGGATCTGTATCTTTCCCTCGAGGCTGTCCCTCGAGGCTTTCCCACGAGGCTTTCCCACAGGGCTGTGCCACGTGCCACCTTGGTGTGAGTCGATCCTCGGCGTGAAAGACGAGCTGGTGAAGGGAAAAGAGGTTCCTCTGGAATGGACTGAGACATCTGGGGGACTCTTGGAATGGTGGCACGACCCTGGAGTTCCTCTCGCCGTTCCTGTTGAGAGGGCCTCCTCTTGAGATGCGACGGGAACGCCGGGAACTCTTTCCCGACGAAGCAGGGAAAGGATCCCTCATCTCGAGCTACGAGGCGGAAACGGGGCTCCTCTGGATGTGGGCGGGACCCTCGTGATTCCTCTCGAGTTGAGTGGGGTATGTCGGGGATCATCTTGATTGGCACCAAGGGTGTGAAGGACCCTTTCGAAGTTCCAGAGGGGAGGTGTGATCAGCCTCGAGACGCCTCAGCGGAAATGGGCCTCATCTCGCCTGGAGGGGAGAACCTCCTGGATTTTCTCCAGTTGCGGCAGGTCTTCTCGAGTTACGACGGGGACCTCAGGGACCCGCTCTGGTGGCCTCAGGAAAGGCCAGTCCCCATGCGAGTTGCTAGGGGACCTCTCGGGATTCCTCTCCCGTCCATGCCGGGGCCTCAGTCCTTGTGTGGAGTCGGGGCCGGAACCTGAGGATTCCTCTCCAGTGTTGCCATGGATCTTGGGGTGCTTCTGAGTCTCCCCAGGGGAGTCAGGCCTCGTCTCGAGTGGGGGCATGCACGTGCGCTTTCCTCCCGAGCTGCAGCAGTAGTGTCACGCTTCCTGTCACGTGGATCAAGGGATCTGTGGCTTTCCCTCGAGGCTGTCCCTCGAGGCTTTCCCACGAGGCTTTCCCACAGGGCTGTGCCACGTGCCACCTTGGTGTGAGTCGATCCTCGGCGTGAAAGACGAGCCGGTGAAGGGAAAAGAGGTTCCTCTGGAATGGACTGAGACATCTGGGGGACTCTTGGAATGGTGGCACGACCCTGGAGTTCCTCTCGCCGTTCCTGTTGAGAGGGCCTCCTCTTGAGATGCGACGGGAACGCCGGGAACTCTTTCCCGACGAAGCAGGGAAAGGATCCCTCATCTCGAGCTACGAGGCGGAAACGGGGCTCCTCTGGATGTGGGCGGGACCCTCGTGATTCCTCTCGAGTGGAGACGGGTATGTCGGGGAACTTCTTGATTTGCACCAAGGGTGTGAAGGACCCTTTCGAAGTTCCAGAGGTGAGGTGTGATCAGCCTCGAGACGCCTCAGCGGAAATGGGCCTCATCTCGCCTGGAGGGGAGAACCTCCTGGATTTTCTCCAGTTGCGACAGGTCTTCTCGAGTTACGACGGGGACCTCAGGGACCCGCTCTTGTGGCCTCAGGAAAGGCCAGTCCCCATGCGAGTTGTTAGGGGACCTCTCTGGATTCCTCTCCCGTCCATGCCGGGGCCTCAGTCCTTGTGTGGAGTCGGGGCCGGAACCTGAGGATTCCTCTCCAGTGTTGCCATGGATCTTGGGGTGCTTCTGAGTCTCCCCAGGGGATTCAGGCTTCGTCTCGAGTGGGGGCATGCACGTGCGATTTCCTCCCGAGCTGCAGCAGTAGTGTCACGCTTCCTGTCACGTGGATCAAGGGATCTGTGGCTTTCCCTCGAGGCTGTCCCTCGAGGCTTTCCCACGAGGCTTTCCCACAGGGCTGTGCCACGTGCCACCTTGGTGTGAGTCGATCCTCGGCGTGAAAGACGAGCCGGTGAAGGGAAAAGAGGTTCCTCTGGAATGGACTGAGACATCTGGGGGACTCTTGGAATGGTGGCACGACCCTGGAGTTCCTCTCGCCGTTCCTGTTGAGAGGGCCTCCTCTTGAGATGCGACGGGAACGCCGGGAACTCTTTCCCGACGAAGCAGGGAAAGGATCCCTCATCTCGAGCTACGAGGCGGAAACGGGGCTACTCTGGATGTGGGCGGGACCCTCGTGATTCCTCTCGAGTGGAGACGGGTATGTCGGGGAACTTCTTGATTTGCACCAAGGGTGTGAAGGACCCTTTCGAAGTTCCAGAGGTGAGGTGTGATCAGCCTCGAGACGCCTCAGCGGAAATGGGCCTCATCTCGCCTGGAGGGGAGAACCTCCTGGATTTTCTCGAGTTGCGGCAGGTCTTCTCGAGTTACGACGGGGACCTCAGGGACCCGCTCTGGTGGCCTCAGGAAAGGCCAGTCCCCATGCGAGTTGCTAGGGGACCTCTCGGGATTCCTCTCCCGTCCATGCCGGGGCCTCAGTCCTTGTGTGGAGTCGGGGCCGGAACCTGAGGATTCCTCTCCAGTGTTGCCATGGATCTTGGGGTGCTTCTGAGTCTCCCCAGGGGAGTCAGGCCTCGTCTCGAGTGGGGGCATGCTCGTGCGCTTTCCTCCCGATCTGCAGCAGTAGTGTAACGCTTTCTGTCACGTGGATCAAGGGATCTGTGGCTTTCCCTCGAGGATGTCCCTCGAGGCTTTCCCACGAGGCTTTCCCACAGGGCTCTGCCACGTGCCACCTTGGTGTGAGTCGATCCTCGGCGTGAAAGACGAGCCGGTGAAGGGAAAAGAGGTTCCTTTGGAATGGACTGAGACATCTGAGGGACTCTTGGAATGGTGGCACGACCCTGGAGTTCCTCTCGCCGTTCCTGTTGAGAGGGCCTCCTCTTGAGATGCGACGGGAACGCCGGGAACTCTTTCCCGACGAAGCAGGGAAAGGATCCCTCATCTCGAGCTACGAGGCGGAAACGGGGCTCCTCTGGATGTGGGAGGAACCCTCGTGATTCCTCTCCAGTGGAGACAGGTATGTCGGGGAACTTCTTGATTCGCACCAAGGGTGTGAAGGACCCTTTCGAAGTTCCAGAGGGGAGGTGTGATCAGCCTCGAGACGCCTCAGCGGAAATGGGCCTCATCTCGCCTGGAGGGGAGAACCTCCTGGATATTCTCGAGTTGCGGCAGGTCTTCTCGAGTTACGACGGGGACCTCAGGGACCCGCTCTGGTGGCCTCAGGAAAGGCCAGTCCCCATGCGAGTTGCTAGGGGACCTCTCGGGATTCCTCTCCCGTCCATGCCGGGGCCTCAGTCCTTGTGTGGAGTCGGGGCCGGAACCTGAGGATTCCTCTCCAGTGTTGCCATGGATCTTGGGGTGCTTCTGAGTCTCCCCAGGGGAGTCAGGCCTCGTCTCGAGTGGGGGCATGCACGTGCGCTTTCCTCCCGAGCTGCAGCAGTAGTGTCACGCTTCCTGTCACGTGGACAAAGGGATCTGTGGCTTTCCCTCGAGGCTGTCCCTCGAGGCTTTCCCACGAGGCTTTCCCACAGGGCTGTGCCACGTGCCACCTTGGTGTGAGTCGATCCTCGGCGTGAAAGACGAGCCGGTGAAGGGAAAAGAGGTTCCTCTGGAATGGACTGAGACATCTGGGGGACTCTTGGAATGGTGGCACGACCCTGGAGTTCCTCTCGCCGTTCCTGTTGAGAGGGCCTCCTCTTGAGATGCGACGGGAACGCCGGGAACTCTTTCCCGACGAAGCAGGGAAAGGATCCCTCATCTCGAGCTACGAGGCAGAAACGGGGCTCCTCTGGATGTGGGCGGGACCCTCGTGATTCCTCTCGAGTGGAGACGGGTATGTCGGGGAACTTCTTGATTTGCACCAAGGGTGTGAAGGACCCTTTCGAAGTTCCAGAGGTGAGGTGTGATCAGCCTCGAGACGCCTCAGCGGAAATGGGCCTCATCTCGCCTGGAGGGGAGAACCTCCTGGATTTTCTCCAGTTGCGACAGGTCTTCTCGAGTTACGACGGGGACCTCAGGGACCCGCTCTTGTGGCCTCAGGAAAGGCCAGTCCCCATGCGAGTTGTTAGGGGACCTCTCTGGATTCCTCTCCCGTCCATGCCGGGGCCTCAGTCCTTGTGTTGGGTCGGGGCCGGAACCTGAGGATTCCTCTCCAGTGTTGCCATGGATCTTGGGGTGCTTCTGAGTCTCCCCAGGGGATTCAGGCTTCGTCTCGAGTGGGGGCATGCACGTGCGATTTCCTCCCGAGCTGCAGCAGTAGTGTCACGCTTCCTGTCACGTGGATCAAGGGATCTGTGGCTTTCCCTCGAGGATGTCCCTCGAGGCTTTCCCACGAGGCTTTCCCACAGGGCTCTGCCACGTGCCACCTTGGTGTGAGTCGATCCTCGGCGTGAAAGACGAGCCGGTGAAGGGAAAAGAGGTTCCTTTGGAATGGACTGAGACATCTGAGGGACTCTTGGAATGGTGGCACGACCCTGGAGTTCCTCTCGCCGTTCCTGTTGAGAGGGCCTCCTCTTGAGATGCGACGGGAACGCCGGGAACTCTTTCCCGACGAAGCAGGGAAAGGATCCCTCATCTCGAGCTACGAGGCGGAAACGGGGCTCCTCTGGATGTGGGAGGAACCCTCGTGATTCCTCTCCAGTGGAGACAGGTATGTCGGGGAACTTCTTGATTCGCACCAAGGGTGTGAAGGACCCTTTCGAAGTTCCAGAGGGGAGGTGTGATCAGCCTCGAGACGCCTCAGCGGAAATGGGCCTCACCTCGCCTGGAGGGGAGAACCTCCTGGATATTCTCGAGTTGCGGCAGGTCTTCTCGAGTTACGACGGGGACCTCAGGGACCCGCTCTGGTGGCCTCAGGAAAGGCCAGTCCCCATGCGAGTTGCTAGGGGACCTCTCGGGATTCCTCTCCCGTCCATGCCGGGGCCTCAGTCCTTGTGTGGAGTCGGGGCCGGAACCTGAGGATTCCTCTCCAGTGTTGCCATGGATCTTGGGGTGCTTCTGAGTCTCCCCAGGGGAGTCAGGCCTCGTCTCGAGGGGGGGCATGCACGTGCGCTTTCCTCCCGAGCTGCAGCAGTAGTGTCACGCTTCCTGTCATGTGGATCAAGGGATCTGTGGCTTTCCCTCGAGGCTTTCCCACGAGGCTTTCCCACAGGGCTGTGCCACGTGCCACCTTGGTGTGAGTCGATCCTCGGCGTGAAAGACGAGCCGGTGAAGGGAAAAGAGGTTCCTCTGGAATGGACTGAGACATCTGGGGGACTCTTGGAATGGTGGCACGACCCTGGAGTTCCTCTCGCCGTTCCTGTTGAGAGGGCCTCCTGTTGAGATGCGACAGGAACGCCGGGAACTCTTTCCCGACGAAGCAGGGAAAGGATCCCTCATCTCGAGCTACGAGGCGGAAACGGGGCTCCTCTGGATGTGGGCGGGACCCTCGTGATTCCTCTCGAGTGGAGTCGGGTATGTCGGGGAACATCTTGATTTGCACCAAGGGTGTGAAGGACCCTTTCGAAGTTCCAGAGGGGAGGTGTGATCAGCCTCGAGACGCCTCAGCGGAAATGGGCCTCATCTCGCCTGGAGGGGAGAACCTCCTGGATTTTCTCCAGTTGCGGCAGGTCTTCTCGATTTACGACGGGGACCTCAGGGACCCGCTCTGGTGGCCTCAGGAAAGGCCAGTCCCCATGCGAGTTCCTAGGGGACCACTCGGGATTCCTCTCCCGTCCATGCCGGGGCCTCAGTCCTTGTGTGGAGTCGGGGCCGGAACCTGAGGATTCCTCTCCAGTGTTGCCATGGATCTTGGAGTGCTTCTGAGTCTCCCCAGGGGAGTCAGGCCTCTTCTCGAGTGGGGGCATGCACGTGCGCTTTCCTCCCGAGCTGCAGCAGTAGTGTCACGCTTCCTGTCACGTGGATCAAGGGATCTGTGGCTTTCCCTCGAGGCTGTCCCTCGAGGCTTTCCCACGAGGCTTTCCCACAGGGCTGTGCCACGTGCCACCTTGGTGTGAGTCGATCCTCGGCGTGAAAGACGAGCCGGTGAAGGGAAAAGAGGTTCCTCTGGAATGGACTGAGACATCTGGGGGACTCTTGGAATGGTGGCACGACCCTGGAGTTCCTCTCGCCGTTCCTGTTGAGAGGGCCTCCTCTTGAGATGCGACGGGAACGCCGGGAAATCTTTCCCGACGAAGCAGGGAAAGGATCCCTCATCTCGAGCTACGAGGCGGAAACGGGGCTCCTCTGGATGTGGGAGGAACCCTCGTGATTCCTCTCCAGTGGAGACAGGTATGTCGGGGAACTTCTTGATTCGCACCAAGGGTGTGAAGGACCCTTTCGAAGTTCCAGAGGGGAGGTGTGATCAGCCTCGAGACGCCTCAGCGGAAATGGGCCTCACCTCGCCTGGAGGGGAGAACCTCCTGGATATTCTCGAGTTGCGGCAGGTCTTCTCGAGTTACGACGGGGACCTCAGGGACCCGCTCTGGTGGCCTCAGGAAAGGCCAGTCCCCATGCGAGTTGCTAGGGGACCTCTCGGGATTCCTCTCCCGTCCATGCCGGGGCCTCAGTCCTTGTGTGGAGTCGGGGCCGGAACCTGAGGATTCCTCTCCAGTGTTGCCATGGATCTTGGGGTGCTTCTGAGTCTCCCCAGGGGAGTCAGGCCTCGTCTCGAGTGGGGGCATGCACGTGCGCTTTCCTCCCGAGCTGCAGCAGTAGTGTCACGCTTCCTGTCACGTGGATCAAGGGATCTGTGGCTTTCCCTCGAGGCTGTCCCTCGAGGCTTTCCCACGAGGCTTTCCCACAGAGCTGTGCCACGTGCCACCTTGGTGTGAGTCGATCCTCGGCGTGAAAGACGAGCCGGTGAAGGGAAAAGAGGTTCCTCTGGAATGGACTGAGACATCTGGGGGACTCTTGGAATGGTGGCACGACCCTGGAGTTCCTCTCGCCGTTCCTGTTGAGAGGGCCTCCTCTTGAGATGCGACGGGAACGCCGGGAACTCTTTCCCGACGAAGCAGGGAAAGGATCCCTCATCTCGAGCTACGAGGCGGAAACGGGGCTCCTCTGGATGTGGGCGGGACCCTCGTGATTCCTCTCGAGTGGAGACGGGTATGTCGGGGAACTTCTTGATTTGCACCAAGGGTGTGAAGGACCCTTTCGAAGTTCCAGAGGTGAGGTGTGATCAGCCTCGAGACGCCTCAGCGGAAATGGGCCTCATCTCGCCTGGAGGGGAGAACCTCCTGGATTTTCTCCAGTTGCGACAGGTCTTCTCGAGTTACGACGGGGACCTCAGGGACCCGCTCTGGTGGCCTCAGGAAAGGCCAGTCCCCATGCGAGTTGCTAGGGGACCTCTCGGGATTCCTCTCCCGTCCATGCCGGGGCCTCAGTCCTTGTGTGGAGTCGGGGCCGGAACCTGAGGATTCCTCTCCAGTGTTGCCATGGATCTTGGGGTGCTTCTGAGTCTCCCCAGGGGAGTCAGGCCTCGTCTCGAGTGGGGGCATGCACGTGCGCTTTCCTCCCGAGCTGCAGCAGTAGTGTCACTCTTCCTGTCATGTGGATCAAGGGATCTGTGGCTTTCCCTCGAGGCTGTCCCTCGAGGCTTTCCCACGAGGCTTTCCCACAGGGCTGTGCCACGTGCCACCTTGGTGTGAGTCGATCCTCGGCGTGAAAGACGAGCCGGTGAAGGGAAAAGAGGTTCCTCTGGAATGGACTGAGACATCTGGGGGACTCTTGGAATGGTGGCACGACCCTGGAGTTCCTCTCGCCGTTCCTGTTGAGAGGGCCTCCTCTTGAGATGCGACGGGAACGCCGGGAACTCTTTCCCGACGAAGCAGGGAAAGGATCCCTCATCTCGAGCTACGAGGCGGAAACGGGGCTCCTCTGGATGTGGGAGGAACCCTCGTGATTCCTCTCCAGTGGAGACAGGTATGTCGGGGAACTTCTTGATTCGCACCAAGGGTGTGAAGGACCCTTTCGAAGTTCCAGAGGGGAGGTGTGATCAGCCTCGAGACGCCTCAGCGGAAATGGGCCTCACCTCGCCTGGAGGGGAGAACCTCCTGGATATTCTCGAGTTGCGGCAGGTCTTCTCGAGTTACGACGGGGACCTCAGGGACCCGCTCTGGTGGCCTCAGGAAAGGCCAGTCCCCATGCGAGTTGCTAGGGGACCTCTCGGGATTCCTCTCCCGTCCATGCCGGGGCCTCAGTCCTTGTGTGGAGTCGGGGCCGGAACCTGAGGATTCCTCTCCAGTGTTGCCATGGATCTTGGGGTGCTTCTGAGTCTCCCCAGGGGAGTCAGGCCTCGTCTCGAGTGGGGGCATGCACGTGCGCTTTCCTCCCGAGCTGCAGCAGTAGTGTCACGCTTCCTGTCATGTGGATCAAGGGATCTGTGGCTTTCCCTCTAGGCTGTCCCTCGAGGCTTTCCCACGAGGCTTTCCCACAGGGCTGTGCCACGTGCCACCTTGGTGTGAGTCGATCCTCGGCGTGAAAGACGAGCCGGTGAAGGGAAAAGAGGTTCCTCTGGAATGGACTGAGACATCTGGGGGACTCTTGGAATGGTGGCACGACCCTGGAGTTCCTCTCGCCGTTCCTGTTGAGAGGGCCTCCTCTTGTGATGCGACGGGAACGCCGGGAATTCTTTCCCGACGAAGCAGGGAAAGGATCCCACATCTCGAGCTACGAGGCGGAAACGGGGCTCCTCTGGATGTGGGCGGGACCCTCGTGATTCCTCTCGAGTGGAGTCGGATATGTCGGGGAACTTCTTGATTTGCACCAAGGGTGTGAAGGACCCTTTCGAAGTTCCAGAGGGGAGGTGTGATCAGCCTCGAGACGCCTCAGCGGAAATGGGCCTCATCTCGCCTGGAGGGGAGAACCTCCTGGATTTTCTCCAGTTGCGGCAGGTCTTCTCGAGTTACGACGGGGACCTCAGGGACCCGCTCTGGTGGCCTCAGGAAAGGCCAGTCCCCATGCGAGTTGCTAGGGGACCTCTCGGGATTCCTCTCCCGTCCATGCCGGGGCCTCAGTCCTTGTGTGGAGTCGGGGCCGGAACCTGAGGATTCCTCTCCAGTGTTGCCATGGATCTTGGGGTGCTTCTGAGTCTCCCCAGGGGAGTCAGGCCTCGTCTCGAGTGGGGGCATGCACGTGCGCTTTCCTCCCGAGCTGCAGCAGTAGTGTCACGCTTCCTGTCACGTGGATCAAGGGATCTGTGGCTTTCCCTCGAGGCTGTCCCTCGAGGCTTTCCCACGAGGCTTTCCCACAGGGCTGTGCCACGTGCCACCTTGGTGTGAGTCGATCCTCGGCGTGAAAGACGAGCCGGTGAAGGGAAAAGAGGTTCCTCTGGAATGGACTGAGACATCTGGGGGACTCTTGGAATGGTGGCACGACCCTGGAGTTCCTCTCGCCGTTCCTGTTGAGAGGGCCTCCTCTTGAGATGCGACGGGAACGCCGGGAACTCTTTCCCGACGAAGCAGGGAAAGGATCCCTCATCTCGAGCTACGAGGCGGAAACGGGGCTCCTCTGGATGTGGGCGGGACCCTCGTGATTCCTCTCGAGTGGAGACGGCTAGGTCGGGGAACTTCTTGATTTGCACCAAGGGTGTGAAGGACCCTTTCGAAGTTCCAGAGGTGAGGTGTGATCAGCCTCGAGACGCCTCAGCGGAAATGGGCCTCATCTCGCCTGGAGGGGAGAACCTCCTGGATTTTCTCGAGTTGCGGCAGGTCTTCTCGAGTTACGACGGGGACCTCAGGGACCCGCTCTGGTGGCCTCAGGAAAGGCCAGTCCCCATGCGAGTTGCTAGGGGACCTCTCGTGATTCCTCTCCCGTCCATGCCGGGGCCTCAGTCCTTGTGTGGAGTCGGGGCCGGAACCTGAGGATTCCTCTCCAGTGTTGCCATGGATCTTGGGGTGCTTCTGAGTCTCCCCAGGGGAGTCAGGCCTCGTCTCGAGTGGGGGCATGCACGTGCGCTTTCCTCCCGATCTGCAGCAGTAGTGTAACGTTTTCTGTCACGTGGATCAAGGGATCTGTGGCTTTCCCTCGAGGATGTCCCTCGAGGCTTTCCCACGAGGCTTTCCCACAGGGCTCTGCCACGTGCCACCTTGGTGTGAGTCGATCCTCGGCGTGAAAGACGAGCCGGTGAAGGGAAAAGAGGTTCCTCTGGAATGGACTGAGACATCTGAGGGACTCTTGGAATGGTGGCACGACCCTGGAGTTCCTCTCGCCGTTCCTGTTGAGAGGGCCTCCTCTTGAGATGCGACGGGAACGCCGAGAACTCTTTCCCGACGAAGCAGGGAAAGGATCCCTCATCTCGAGCTACGAGGCGGAAACGGGGCTCCTCTGGATGTGGGAGGGACCCTCGTGATTCCTCTCCAGTGGAGACAGGTATGTCGGGGAACTTCTTGATTCGCACCAAGGGTGTGAAGGACCCTTTCGAAGTTCCAGAGGGGAGGAGTGATCAGCCTCGAGACGCCTCAGCGGAAATGGGCCTCACCTCGCCTGGAGGGGAGAACCTCCTGGATATTCTCGAGTTGCGGCAGGTCTTCTCGAGTTACGACGGGGACCTCAGGGACCCGCTCTGGTGTCCTCAGGAAAGGCCAGTCCCCATGCGAGTTGCTAGGGGACCTCTCGGGATTCCTCTCCCGTCCATGCCGGGGCCTCAGTCCTTGTGTGGAGTCGGGGCCGGAACCTGAGGATTCCTCTCCAGTGTTGCCATGGATCTTGGGGTGCTTCTGAGTCTCCCCAGGGGAGTCAGGCCTCGTCTCGATTGGGGGCATGCACGTGCGCTTTCCTCCCGAGCTGCAGCAGTAGTGTCACGCTTCCTGTCATGTGGATCAAGGGATCTGTGGCTTTCCCTCGAGGCTGTCCCTCGAGGCTTTCCCACGAGGCTTTCCCACAGGGCTGTGCCACGTGCCACCTTGGTGTGAGTCGATCCTCGGCGTGAAAGACGAGCCGGTGCAGGGAAAAGAGGTTCCTCTGGAATGGACTGAGACATCTGGGGGACTCTTGGAATGGTGGCACGACCCTGGAGTTCCTCTCGCCGTTCCTGTTGAGAGGGCCTCCTCTTGAGATGCGACGGGAACGCCGGGAACTCTTTCCCGACGAAGCAGGGAAAGGATCCCTCATCTCGAGCTACGAGGCGGAAACGGGGCTCCTCTGGATGTGGGAGGGACCCTCGTGATTCCTCTCCAGTGGAGACAGGTATGTCGGGGAACTTCTTGATTCGCACCAAGGGTGTGAAGGACCCTTTCGAAGTTCCAGAGGGGAGGTGTGATCAGCCTCGAGACGCCTCAGCGGAAATGGGCCTCATCTCGCCTGGAGGGGAGAACCTCCTGGATTTTCTCCAGTTGCGGCAGGTCTTCTCGAGTTACGACGGGGACCTCAGGGACCCGCTCTGGTGGCCTCAGGAAAGGCCAGTCCCCATGCGAGTTGCTAGGGGACCTCTCGGGATTCCTCTCCCGTCCATGCCGGGGCCTCAGTCCTTGTGTGGAGTCGGGGCCGGAACCTGAGGATTCCTCTCCAGTGTTGCCATGGATCTTGGGGTGCTTCTGAGTCTCCCCAGGGGAGTCAGGCCTCGTCTCGAGTGGGGGCATGCACGTGCGCTTTCCTCCCGAGCTGCAGCAGTAGTGTCACGCTTCCTGTCACGTGGATCAAGGGATCTGTGGCTTTCCCTCGAGGCTGTCCCTCGAGGCTTTCCCACGAGGCTTTCCCACAGGGCTGTGCCACGTGCCACCTTGGTGTGAGTCGATCCTCGGCGTGAAATACGAGCCGGTGAAGGGAAAAGAGGTTCCTCTGGAATGGACTGAGACATCTGGGGGACTCTTGGAATGGTGGCACGACCCTGGAGTTCCTCTCGCCGTTCCTGTTGAGAGGGCCTCCTCTTGAGATGCGACGGGAACGCCGGGAACTCTTTCCCGACGAAGCAGGGAAAGGATCCCTCATCTCGAGCTACGAGGCGGAAACGGGGCTCCTCTGGATGTGGGCGGGACCCTCGTGATTCCTGTCGAGTGGAGTCGGGTATGTCGGGGAACATCTTGATTTGCACCAAGGGTGTGAAGGACCCTTTCGAAGTTCCAGAGGGGAGGTGTGATCAGCCTCGAGACGCCTCAGCGGAAATGGGCCTCATCTCGCCTGGAGGGGAGAACCTCCTGGATTTTCTCCAGTTGCGGCAGGTCTTCTCGATTTACGACGGGGACCTCAGGGACCCGCTCTGGTGGCCTCAGGAAAGGCCAGTCCCCATGCGAGTTGCTAGGGGACCTCTCGGGATTCCTCTCCCGTCCATGCCGGGGCCTCAGTCCTTGTGTGGAGTCGGGGCCGGAACCTGAGGATTCCTCTCCAGTGTTGCCATGGATCTTGGAGTGCTTCTGAGTCTCCCCAGGGGAGTCAGGCCTCTTCTCGAGTGGGGGCATGCACGTGCGCTTTCCTCCCGAGCTGCAGCAGTAGTGTCACGCTTCCTGTCACGTGGATCAAGGGATCTGTGGCTTTCCCTCGAGGCTGTCCCTCGAGGCTTTCCCACGAGGCTTTCCCACAGGGCTGTGCCACGTGCCACCTTGGTGTGAGTCGATCCTCGGCGTGAAAGACGTGCCGGTGAAGGGAAAAGAGGTTCCTCTGGAATGGACTGAGACATCTGGGGGACTCTTGGAATGGTGGCACGACACTGGAGTTCCTCTCGCCGTTCCTGTTGAGAGGGCCTCCTCTTGAGATGCGACGGGAACGCCGGGAACTCTTTCCCGACGAAGCAGGGAAAGGATCCCTCATCTCGAGCTACGAGGCAGAAACGGGGCTCCTCTGGATGTGGGAGGGACCCTCGTGATTCCTCTCCAGTGGAGACAGGTATGTCGGGGAACTTCTTGATTCGCACCAAGGGTGTGAAGGACCCTTTCGAAGTTCCAGAGGGGAGGTGTGATCAGCCTCGAGACGCCTCAGCGGAAATTGGCCTCATCTCGCCTGGAGGGGAGAACCTCCTGGATTTTCTCGAGTTGCGGCAGGTCTTCTCGAGTTACGACGGGGACCTCAGGGACCCGCTCTGGTGGCCTCAGGAAAGGCCAGTCCCCATGCGAGTTGCTAGGGGACCTCTCGGGATTCCTCTCCCGTCCATGCCGGGGCCTCAGTCCTTGTGTGGAGTCGGGGCCGGAACCTGAGGATTCCTCTCCAGTGTTGCCATGGATCTTGGGGTGCTTCTGAGTCTCCCCAGGGGAGTCAGGCCTCGTCTCGAGTGGGGGCATGCACGTGCGCTTTCCTCCCGAGCTGCAGCAGTAGTGTCACGCTTCCTGTCACGTGGATCAAGGGATCTGTGGCTTTCCCTCGAGGCTGTCCCTCGAGGCTTTCCCACGAGGCTTTCCCACAGGGCTGTGCCACGTGCCACCTTGGTGTGAGTCGATCCTCGGCGTGAAAGACGAGCCGGTGAAGGGAAAAGAGGTTCCTCTGGAATGGACTGAGACATCTGGGGGACTCTTGGAATGGTGGCACGACCCTGGAGTTCCTCTCGCCGTTCCTGTTGAGAGGGCCTCCTCTTGAGATGCGACGGGAACGCCGGGAACTCTTTCCCGACGAAGCAGGGAAAGGATCCCTCATCTCGAGCTACGAGGCGGAAACGGGGCTCCTCTGGATGTGGGCGGGACCCTCGTGATTCCTCTCGAGTGGAGACGGCTAGGTCGGGGAACTTCTTGATTTGCACCAAGGGTGTGAAGGACCCTTTCGAAGTTCCAGAGGTGAGGTGTGATCAGCCTCGAGACGCCTCAGCGGAAATGGGCCTCATCTCGCCTGGAGGGGAGAACCTCCTGGATTTTCTCGAGTTGCGGCAGGTCTTCTCGAGTTACGACGGGGACCTCAGGGACCCGCTCTGGTGGCCTCAGGAAAGGCCAGTCCCCATGCGAGTTGCTAGGGGACCTCTCGGGATTCCTCTCCCGTCCATGCCGGGGCCTCAGTCCTTGTGTGGAGTCGGGGCCGGAACCTGAGGATTCCTCTCCAGTGTTGCCATGGATCTTGGGGTGCTTCTGAGTCTCCCCAGGGGAGTCAGGCCTCGTCTCGAGTGGGGGCATGCACGTGCGCTTTCCTCCCGAGCTGCAGCAGTAGTGTCACGCTTCCTGTCATGTGGATCAAGGGATCTGTGGCTTTCCCTCGAGGCTGTCCCTCGAGGCTTTCCCACGAGGCTTTCCCACAGGGCTGTGCCACGTGCCACGTTGGTGTGAGTCGATCCTCGGCGTGAAAGACGAGCCGGTGAAGGGAAAAGAGGTTCCTCTGGAATGGACTGAGACATCTGGGGGACTCTTGGAATGGTGGCACGACCCTGGAGTTCCTCTCGCCGTTCCTGTTGAGAGGGCCTCCTGTTGAGATGCGACGGGAACGCCAGGAACTCTTTCCCGACGAAGCAGGGAAGGGATCCCTCATCTCGAGCTACGAGGCGGAAACGGGGCTCCTCTGGATGTGGGCGGGACCCTCGTGATTCCTGTCGAGTGGAGTCAGGTATGTCGGGGAACATCTTGATTTGCACCAAGGGTGTGAAGGACCCTTTCGAAGTTCCAGAGCGGAGGTGTGATCAGCCTCGAGACGCCTCAGCGGAAATGGGCCTCATCTCGCCTGGAGCGGAGAACCTCCTGGATTTTCTCGAGTTGCGGCAGGTCTTCTCGAGTTACGACGGGGACCTCAGGGACCCGCTCTGGTGGCCTCAGGAAAGGCCAGTCCCCATGCCAGTTGCTAGGGGACCTCTCGGGATTCCTCTCCCGTCCATGCCGGGGCCTCAGTCCTTGTGTGGAGTCGGGGCCGGAACCTGAGGATTCCTCTCCAGTGTTGCCATGGATCTTGGGGTGCTTCTGAGTCTCCCCAGGGGAGTCAGGCCTCGTCTCGAGTGGGGGCATGCACGTGTGCTTTCCTCCCGAGCTGCAGCAGTAGTGTCACGCTTCCTGTCACGTGGATCAAGGGATCTGTGGCTTTCCCTCGAGGCTGTCCCTCGAGGCTTTCCCACGAGGCTTTCCCACAGGGCTGTTCCACGTGCCACCTTGGTGTGAGTCGATCCTCGGCGTGAAAGACGAGCCGGTGAAGGGAAAAGAGGTTCCTCTGGAATGGACTGAGACATCTGGGGGACTCTTGGAATGGTGGCACGACCCTGGAGTTCCTCTCGCCGTTCCTGTTGAGAGGGCCTCCTCTTGAGATGCGACCGGAACGCCGGGAACTCTTTCCCGAAGAAGCAGGGAAAGGATCCCTCATCTCGAGCTACGAGGCCGAAACGGGGCTCCTCTGGATGTGGGCGGGACCCTCGTGATTCCTCTCGAGTGGAGTGGGGTATGTCGGGGAACATCTTGATTGGCACCAAGGATGTGAAGGACCCTTTCGAAGTTCCAGAGGGGAGGTGTGATCAGCCTCGAGACGCCTCAGCGGAAATGGGCCTCATCTCGCCTGGAGGGGAGAACCTCCTGGATTTTCTCCAGTTGCGGCAGGTCTTCTCGAGTTACGACGGGGACCTCAGGGACCCGCTCTGGTGGCCTCAGGAAAGGTCAGTCCCCA
The DNA here is from genome assembly GCF_023091745.1 of Budorcas taxicolor. Taxonomy (NCBI): domain Eukaryota; kingdom Metazoa; phylum Chordata; class Mammalia; order Artiodactyla; family Bovidae; genus Budorcas; species Budorcas taxicolor. Next base: position 15,611 of record NW_026292767.1, on the reverse strand, counting down.
TGCGAGTTGCTAGGGGACCTCTCGGGATTCCTCTCCCGTCCATGCCGGGGCCTCAGTCCTTGTGTGGAGTCGGGGCCGGAACCTGAGGATTCCTCTCCAGTGTTGCCATGGATCTTGGGGTGCTTCTGAGTCTCCCCAGGGGAGTCAGGCCTCGTCTCGAGTGGGGGCATGCACGTGCGCTTTCCTCCCGAGCTGCAGCAGTAGTGTCACGCTTCCTGTCACGTGGATCAAGGGATCTGTGGCTTTCCCTCGAGGCTGTCCCTCGAGGCTTTCCCACGAGGCTTTCCCACAGGGCTGTGCCACGTGGCACCTTGGTGTGAGTCGATCCTCGGCGTGAAAGACGAGCCGGTGAAGGGAAAAGAGGTTCCTCTGGAATGGACTGAGACATCTGGGGGACTCTTGGAATGGTGGCACGACCCTGGAGTTCCTCTCGCCGTTCCTGTTAAGAGGGCCTCCTCTTGAGATGCGACGGGAACGCCGGGAACTCTTTCCCGATGAAGCAGGGAAAGGATCCCTCATCTCGAGCTACGAGGCCGAAACGGGGCTCCTCTGGATGTGGGCGGGACCCTCGTGATTCCTCTCGAGTGGAGTGGGGTATGTCGGGGAACATCCTGATTGGCACCAAGGGTGTGAAGGACCCTTTCGAAGTTCCAGAGGGGAGGTGTGATCAGCCTCGAGACGCCTCAGCGGAAATGGGCCTCATCTCGCCTGGAGGGGAGAACCTCCTGGATTTTCTCGAGTTGCGGCAGGTCTTCTCGAGTTACGACGGGGACCTCAGGGACCCGCTCTGGTGGCCTCAGGAAAGGCCAGTCCCCATGCCAGTTGCTAGGGGACCTCTCGGGATTCCTCTCCCGTCCATGCCGGGGCCTCAGTCCTTGTGTGGAGTCGGGGCCGGAACCTGAGGATTCCTCTCCAGTGTTGCCATGGATCTTGGGGTGCTTCTGAGTCTCCCCAGGGGAGTCAGGCCTCGTCTCGAGTGGGGGCATGCACGTGCGCTTTCCTCCCGAGCTGCAGCAGTAGTGTCACGCTTCCTGTCACGTGGATCAAGGGATCTGTGGCTTTCCCTCGAGGCTGTCCCTCGAGGCTTTCCCACGAGGCTTTCCCACAGGGCTGTGCCTCGTGCCACCTTGGTGTGAGTCGATCCTCGGCGTGAAAGACGAGCCGGTGAAGGGAAAAGAGGTTCCTCTGGAATGGACTGAGACATCTGGGGGACTCTTGGAATGGTGGCACGACCCTGGAGTTCCTCTCGCCGTTCCTGTTGAGAGGGCCTCCTCTTGAGATGCGACGGCAACGCCGGGAACTCTTTCCCGAAGAAGCAGGGAAAGGATACCTCATCTCGAGCTACGAGGCGGAAACGGGGCTCCTCTGGATGTGGGCGGGACCCTCGTGATTCCTCTCGAGTGGAGACGACTAGGTCGGGAACTTCTTGATTTGCACCAAGGGTGTGAAGGATACTTTCGAAGTTCCAGAGGTGAGGTGTGATCAGCCTCGAGACGCCTCAGCGGAAATGGGCCTCATCACGCCTGGAGGGGAGAACCTCCTGGATTTTCTCGAGTTGCGGCAGGTCTTCTCGAGTTACGACGGGGACCTCAGGGACCCGCTCTGGTGGCCTCAGGAAAGGCCAGTCCCCATGCGAGTTGCTAGGGGACCTCTCGGGATTCCTCTCCCGTCCATGCCGGGGCCTCAGTCCTTGTGTGGAGTCAGGGCCGGAATCTGAGGATTCCTCTCCAGTGTTGCCATGGATCTTGGGGTGCTTCTGAGTCTCCCCAGGGGAGTCAGGCCTCGTCTCGAGTGGGGGCATGCACGTGCGCTTTCCTCACGAGCTGCAGCAGTAGTGTCACGCTTCCTGTCACGTGGATCAAGGGATCTGTGGCTTTCCCTCGAGGCTGTCCCTCGAGGCTTTCCCACGAGGCTTTCCCACAGGGCTGTGCCACGTGCCACCTTGGTGTGAGTCGATCCTCGGCGTGAAAGACGAGCCGGTGAAGGGAAAAGAGGTTCCTCTGGAATGGACTGAGACATCTGGGGGACTCTTGGAATGGTGGCACGACCCTGGAGTTCCTCTCGCCGTTCCTGTTGAGAGGGCCTCCTCTTGTGATGCGACGGGAACGCCGGGAACTCTTTCCCGACGTAGCAGGGAAAGGATCCCTCATCTCGAGCTACGAGGCGGAAACGGGGCTCCTCTGGATGTGGGCGGGACCCTCGTGATTCCTCTCGAGTGGAGTCGGGTATGTCGGGGAACTTCTTGATTTGCACCAAGGGTGTGAAGGACCCTTTCGAAGTTCCAGAGGGGAGGTGTGATCAGCCTCGAGACGCCTCAGCGGAAATGGGCCTCATCTCGCCTGGAGGGGAGAACCTCCTGGATTTTCTCGAGTTGCGGCAGGTCTTCTCGAGTTACGACGGGGACCTCAGGGACCCGCTCTGGTGGCCTCAGGAAAGGCCAGTCCCCATGCGAGTTGCTAGGGGACCTCTCGGGATTCCTCTCCCGTCCATGCCGGGGCCTCAGTCCTTGTGTGGAGTCGGGGCCGGAACCTGAGGATTCCTCTCCAGTGTTGCCATGGATCTTGGGGTGCTTCTGAGTCTCCCCAGGGGAGTCAGGCCTCGTCTCGAGTGGGGGCATGCACGTGCGCTTTCCTCCCGAGCTGCAGCAGTAGTGTCACGCTTCCTGTCACGTGGATCAAGGGATCTGTGGCTTTCCCTCGAGGCTGTCCCTCGAGGCTTTCCCACGAGGCTTTCCCACAGGGCTGTGCCACGTGCCTCCTTGGTGGGAGTCGATCCTCGGCGTGAAAGACGAGCCGGTGAAGGGAAAAGAGGTTCCTCTGGAATGGACTGAGACATCTGGGGGACTCTTGGAATGGTGGCACGACCCTGGAGTTCCTCTCGCCGTTCCTGTTGAGAGGGCCTCCTCTTGAGATGCGACGGGAACGCCGGGAACTCTTTCCCGACGAAGCAGGGAAAGGATCCCTCATCTCGAGCTACGAGGCGGAAACGGGGCTCCTCTGGATGTGGGCGGGATCTTCGTGATTCCTCTCGAGTGGAGACGGCTAGGTCGGGGAACTTCTTGATTTGCACCAAGGGTGTGAAGGACCCTTTCGAAGTTCCAGAGGTGAGGTGTGATCAGCCTCGAGACGCCTCAGCGGAAATGGGCCTCATCTCGCCTGGAGGGGAGAACCTCCTGGATTTTCTCGAGTTGCGGCAGGTCTTCTCGAGTTACGACAGGGACCTCAGGGACCCGCTCTTGTGGCCTCAGGAAAGGCCAGTCCCCATGCGAGTTGCAAGGGGACCTCTCGGGATTCCTCTCCCGTCCATGCCGGGGCCTCAGTCCTTGTGTGGAGTCGGGGCCGGAACCTGAGGATTCCTCTCCAGTGTTGCCATGGATCTTGGGGTGCTTCTGAGTCTCCCCAGGGGAGTCAGGCCTCGTCTCGAGTGGGGGCATGCACGTGCGCTTTCCTCCCGATCTGCAGCAGTAGTGTAACGCTTTCTGTCACGTGGATCAAGGGATCTGTGGCTTTCCCTCGAGGATGTCCCTCGAGGCTTTCCAACGAGGCTTTCCCACAGGGCTGTGCCACGTGCCACCTTGGTGTGAGTCAATCCTCGGCGTGAAAGACGAGCCGGTGAAGGGAAAAGAGTTTCCTCTGGAATGGACTGAGACATCTGGGGGACTCTTGGAATGGTGGCACGACCCTGGAGTTCCTCTCGCCGTTCCTGTTGAGAGGGCCTCCTCTTGAGATGCGACGGGAACGCCGGGAACTCTTTCCCGACGAAGCAGGGAAAGGATCCCTCATCTCGAGCTACAAGGCGGAAACGGGGCTCCTCTGGATGTGGGCGGGACCCTCGTGATTCCTCTCGAGTGGAGTCAGGTATGTCGGGGAACATCTTGATTTGCACCAAGGGTGTGAAGGACCCTTTCGAAGTTCCAGAGGGGAGGTGTGATCAGCCTCGAGACGCCTCAGCGGAAATGGGCCTCATCTCGCCTGGAGGGGAGAACCTCCTGGATTTTCTCGAGTTGCGGCAGGTCTTCTCGAGTTACGACGGGGACCTCAGGGACCCGCTCTGGTGGCCTCAGGAAAGGCCAGTCCCCATGCGAGTTGCTAGGGGACCTCTCGGGATTCCTCTCCCGTCCATGCCGGGGCCTCAGTCCTTGTGTGGAGTCGGGGCCGGAACCTGAGGATTCCTCTCCAGTGTTGCCATGGATCTTGGGGTGCTTCTGAGTCTCCCCAGGGGAGTCAGGCCTCGTCTCGAGTGGGGGCATGCACGTGCGCTTTCCTCCCGAGCTGCAGCAGTAGTGTCACGCTTCCTGTCACGTGGATCAAGGGATCTGTGGCTTTCCCTCGAGGCTGTCCCTCGAGGCTTTCCCACGAGGCTTTCCCACAGGGCTGTGCCACGTGCCACCTTGGTGTGAGTCGATCCTCGGCGTGAAAGACGAGCCGGTGAAGGGAAAAGAGGTTCCTCTGGAATGGACTGAGACATCTGGGGGACTCTTGGAATGGTGGCACGACCCTGGAGTTCCTCTCGCCGTTCCTGTTGAGAGGGCCTCCTCTTGTGATGCGACGGGAACGCCGGGAATTCTTTCCCGACGAAGCAGGGAAAGGATCCCTCATCTCGAGCTACGAGGCGGAAACGGGGCTCCTCTGGATGTGGGCGGGATCTTCGTGATTCCTCTCGAGTGGAGACGGCTAGGTCGGGGAACTTCTTGATTTGCACCAAGGGTGTGAAGGACCCTTTCGAAGTTCCAGAGGTGAGGTGTGATCAGCCTCGAGACGCCTCAGCGGAAATGGGCCTCATCTCGCCTGGAGGGGAGAACCTCCTGGATTTTCTCCAGTTGCGGCAGGTCTTCTCGAGTTACGACGGGGACCTCAGGGACCCGCTCTGGTGGCCTCAGGAAAGGCCAGTCCCCATGCGAGTTGCTAGGGGACCTCTCGGGATTCCTCTCCCGTCCATGCCGGGGCCTCAGTCCTTGTGTGGAGTCGGGGCCGGAACCTGAGGATTCCTCTCCAGTGTTGCCATGGATCTTGGGGTGCTTCTGAGTCTCCCCAGGGGAGTCAGGCCTCGTCTCGAGTGGGGGCATGCACGTGCGCTTTCCTCCCGAGCTGCAGCAGTAGTGTCACGCTTCCTGTCACGTGGATCAAGGGATCTGTGGCTTTCCCTCGAGGCTGTCCCTCGAGGCTTTCCCACGAGGCTTTCCCACAGGGCTGTGCCACGTGCCACCTTGGTGTGAGTCGATCTTCGGCGTGAAAGACGAGCCGGTGAAGGGAAAAGAGGTTCCTCTGGAATGGACTGAGACATCTGGGGGACTCTTGGAATGGTGGCACGACCCTGGAGTTCCTCTCGCCGTTCCTGTTGAGAGGGCCTCCTCTTGAGATGCGACGGGAACGCCGGGAACTCTTTCCCGACGAAGCAGGGAAAGGATCCCTCATCTCGAGCTACGAGGCGGAAACGGGGCTCCTCTGGATGTGGGCGGGACCCTCGTGATTCCTCTCGAGTGGAGACGGCTAGGTCGGGGAACTTCTTGATTTGCACCAAGGGTGTGAAGGACCCTTTCGAAGTTCCAGAGGTGAGGTGTGATCAGCCTCGAGACGCCTCAGCGGAAATGGGCCTCATCTCGCCTGGAGGGGAGAACCTCCTGGATTTTCTCGAGTTGCGGCAGGTCTTCTCGAGTTACGACGGGGACCTCAGGGACCCGCTCTGGTGGCCTCAGGAAAGGCCAGTCCCCATGCGAGTTGCTAGGGGACCTCTCGTGATTCCTCTCCCGTCCATGCCGGGGCCTCAGTCCTTGTGTGGAGTCGGGGCCGGAACCTGAGGATTCCTCTCCAGTGTTGCCATGGATCTTGGGGTGCTTCTGAGTCTCCCCAGGGGAGTCAGCCCTCGTCTCGAGTGGGGGCATGCACGTGCGCTTTCCTCCCGATCTGCAGCAGTAGTGTAACGTTTTCTGTCACGTGGATCAAGGGATCTGTGGCTTTCCCTCGAGGATGTCCCTCGAGGCTTTCCCACGAGGCTTTCCCACAGGGCTCTGCCACGTGCCACCTTGGTGTGAGTCGATCCTCGGCGTGAAAGACGAGCCGGTGAAGGGAAAAGAGGTTCCTCTGGAATGGACTGAGACATCTGAGGGACTCTTGGAATGGTGGCACGACCCTGGAGTTCCTCTCGCCGTTCCTGTTGAGAGGGCCTCCTCTTGAGATGCGACGGGAACGCCGAGAACTCTTTCCCGACGAAGCAGGGAAAGGATCCCTCATCTCGAGCTACGAGGCGGAAACGGGGCTCCTCTGGATGTGGGAGGGACCCTCGTGATTCCTCTCCAGTGGAGACAGGTATGTCGGGGAACTTCTTGATTCGCACCAAGGGTGTGAAGGACCCTTTCGAAGTTCCAGAGGGGAGGAGTGATCAGCCTCGAGACGCCTCAGCGGAAATGGGCCTCACCTCGCCTGGAGGGGAGAACCTCCTGGATATTCTCGAGTTGCGGCAGGTCTTCTCGAGTTACGACGGGGACCTCAGGGACCCGCTCTGGTGTCCTCAGGAAAGGCCAGTCCCCATGCGAGTTGCTAGGGGACCTCTCGGGATTCCTCTCCCGTCCATGCCGGGGCCTCAGTCCTTGTGTGGAGTCGGGGCCGGAACCTGAGGATTCCTCTCCAGTGTTGCCATGGATCTTGGGGTGCTTCTGAGTCTCCCCAGGGGAGTCAGGCCTCGTCTCGAGTGGGGGCATGCACGTGCGCTTTCCTCCCGAGCTGCAGCAGTAGTGTCACGCTTCCTGTCATGTGGATCAAGGGATCTGTGGCTTTCCCTCGAGGCTGTCCCTCGAGGCTTTCCCACGAGGCTTTCCCACAGGGCTGTGCCACGTGCCACCTTGGTGTGAGTCGATCCTCGGCGTGAAAGACGAGCCGGTGAAGGGAAAAGAGGTTCCTCTGGAATGGACTGAGACATCTGGGGGACTCTTGGAATGGTGGCACGACCCTGGAGTTCCTCTCGCCGTTCCTGTTGAGAGGGCCTCCTCTTGAGATGCGACGGGAACGCCGGGAACTCTTTCCCGACGAAGCAGGGAAAGGATCCCTCATCTCGAGCTACGAGGCGGAAACGGGGCTCCTCTGGATGTGGGAGGGACCCTCGTGATTCCTCTCCAGTGGAGACAGGTATGTCGGGGAACTTCTTGATTCGCACCAAGGGTGTGAAGGACCCTTTCGAAGTTCCAGAGGGGAGGTGTGATCAGCCTCGAGACGCCTCAGCGGAAATGGGCCTCATCTCGCCTGGAGGGGAGAACCTCCTGGATTTTCTCCAGTTGCGGCAGGTCTTCTCGAGTTACGACGGGGACCTCAGGGACCCGCTCTGGTGGCCTCAGGAAAGGCCAGTCCCCATGCGAGTTGCTAGGGGACCTCTCGGGATTCCTCTCCCGTCCATGCCGGGGCCTCAGTCCTTGTGTGGAGTCGGGGCCGGAACCTGAGGATTCCTCTCCAGTGTTGCCATGGATCTTGGGGTGCTTCTGAGTCTCCCCAGGGGAGTCAGGCCTCGTCTCGAGTGGGGGCATGCACGTGCGCTTTCCTCCCGAGCTGCAGCAGTAGTGTCACGCTTCCTGTCACGTGGATCAAGGGATCTGTGGCTTTCCCTCGAGGCTGTCCCTCGAGGCTTTCCCACGAGGCTTTCCCACAGGGCTGTGCCACGTGCCACCTTGGTGTGAGTCGATCCTCGGCGTGAAATACGAGCCGGTGAAGGGAAAAGAGGTTCCTCTGGAATGGACTGAGACATCTGGGGGACTCTTGGAATGGTGGCACGACCCTGGAGTTCCTCTCGCCGTTCCTGTTGAGAGGGCCTCCTCTTGAGATGCGACGGGAACGCCGGGAACTCTTTCCCGACGAAGCAGGGAAAGGATCCCTCATCTCGAGCTACGAGGCGGAAACGGGGCTCCTCTGGATGTGGGCGGGACCCTCGTGATTCCTGTCGAGTGGAGTCGGGTATGTCGGGGAACATCTTGATTTGCACCAAGGGTGTGAAGGACCCTTTCGAAGTTCCAGAGGGGAGGTGTGATCAGCCTCGAGACGCCTCAGCGGAAATGGGCCTCATCTCGCCTGGAGGGGAGAACCTCCTGGATTTTCTCCAGTTGCGGCAGGTCTTCTCGAGTTACGACGGGGACCTCAGGGACCCGCTCTGGTGGCCTCAGGAAAGGCCAGTCCCCATGCGAGTTGCTAGGGGACCTCTCGGGATTCCTCTCCCGTCCATGCCGGGGCCTCAGTCCTTGTGTGGAGTCGGGGCCGGAACCTGAGGATTCCTCTCCAGTGTTGCCATGGATCTTGGAGTGCTTCTGAGTCTCCCCAGGGGAGTCAGGCCTCTTCTCGAGTGGGGGCATGCACGTGCGCTTTCCTCCCGAGCTGCAGCAGTAGTGTCACGCTTCCTGTCACGTGGATCAAGGGATCTGTGGCTTTCCCTCGAGGCTGTCCCTCGAGGCTTTCCCACGAGGCTTTCCCACAGGGCTGTGCCACGTGCCACCGTGGTGTGAGTCGATCCTCGGCGTGAAAGACGTGCCGGTGAAGGGAAAAGAGGTTCCTCTGGAATGGACTGAGACATCTGGGGGACTCTTGGAATGGTGGCACGACCCTGGAGTTCCTCTCGCCGTTCCTGTTGAGAGGGCCTCCTCTTGAGATGCGACGGGAACGCCGGGAACTCTTTCCCGACGAAGCAGGGAAAGGATCCCTCATCTCGAGCTACGAGGCAGAAACGGGGCTCCTCTGGATGTGGGAGGGACCCTCGTGATTCCTCTCCAGTGGAGACAGGTATGTCGGGGAACTTCTTGATTCGCACCAAGGGTGTGAAGGACCCTTTCGAAGTTCCAGAGGGGAGGTGTGATCAGCCTCGAGACGCCTCAGCGGAAATTGGCCTCATCTCGCCTGGAGGGGAGAACCTCCTGGATTTTCTCGAGTTGCGGCAGGTCTTCTCGAGTTACGACGGGGACCTCAGGGACCCGCTCTGGTGGCCTCAGGAAAGGCCAGTCCCCATGCGAGTTGCTAGGGGACCTCTCGGGATTCCTCTCCCGTCCATGCCGGGGCCTCAGTCCTTGTGTGGAGTCGGGGCCGGAACCTGAGGATTCCTCTCCAGTGTTGCCATGGATCTTGGGGTGCTTCTGAGTCTCCCCAGGGGAGTCAGGCCTCGTCTCGAGTGGGGGCATGCACGTGCGCTTTCCTCCCGAGCTGCAGCAGTAGTGTCACGCTTCCTGTCACGTGGATCAAGGGATCTGTGGCTTTCCCTCGAGGCTGTCCCTCGAGGCTTTCCCACGAGGCTTTCCCACAGGGCTGTGCCACGTGGCACCTTGGTGTGAGTCGATCCTCGGCGTGAAAGACGAGCCGGTGAAGGGAAAAGAGGTTCCTCTGGAATGGACTGAGACATCTGGGGGACTCTTGGAATGGTGGCACGACCCTGGAGTTCCTCTCGCCGTTCCTGTTGAGAGGGCCTCCTCTTGAGATGCGACGGGAACGCCGGGAACTCTTTCCCGACGAAGCAGGGAAAGGATCCCTCATCTCGAGCTACGAGGCGGAAACGGGGCTCCTCTGGATGTGGGCGGGACCCTCGTGATTCCTCTCGAGTGGAGACGGCTAGGTCGGGGAACTTCTTGATTTGCACCAAGGGTGTGAAGGACCCTTTCGAAGTTCCAGAGGTGAGGTGTGATCAGCCTCGAGACGCCTCAGCGGAAATGGGCCTCATCTCGCCTGGAGGGGAGAACCTCCTGGATTTTCTCGAGTTGCGGCAGGTCTTCTCGAGTTACGACGGGGACCTCAGGGACCCGCTCTGGTGGCCTCAGGAAAGGCCAGTCCCCATGCGAGTTGCTAGGGGACCTCTCGGGATTCCTCTCCCGTCCATGCCGGGGCCTCAGTCCTTGTGTGGAGTCGGGGCCGAAACCTGAGGATTCCTCTCCAGTGTTGCCATGGATCTTGGGGTGCTTCTGAGTCTCCCCAGGGGAGTCAGGCCTCGTCTCGAGTGGGGGCATGCACGTGCGCTTTCCTCCCGAGCTGCAGCAGTAGTGTCACGCTTCCTGTCATGTGGATCAAGGGATCTGTGGCTTTCCCTCGAGGCTGTCCCTCGAGGCTTTCCCACGAGGCTTTCCCACAGGGCTGTGCCACGTGCCACGTTGGTGTGAGTCGATCCTCGGCGTGAAAGACGAGCCGGTGAAGGGAAAAGAGGTTCCTCTGGAATGGACTGAGACATCTGGGGGACTCTTGGAATGGTGGCACGACCCTGGAGTTCCTCTCGCCGTTCCTGTTGAGAGGGCCTCCTGTTGAGATGCGACGGGAACGCCAGGAACTCTTTCCCGACGAAGCAGGGAAGGGATCCCTCATCTCGAGCTACGAGGCGGAAACGGGGCTCCTCTGGATGTGGGCGGGACCCTCGTGATTCCTGTCGAGTGGAGTCGGGTATGTCGGGGAACATCTTGATTTGCACCAAGGGTGTGAAGGACCCTTTCGAAGTTCCAGAGCGGAGGTGTGATCAGCCTCGAGACGCCTCAGCGGAAATGGGCCTCATCTCGCCTGGAGCGGAGAACCTCCTGGATTTTCTCGAGTTGCGGCAGGTCTTCTCGAGTTACGACGGGGACCTCAGGGACCCGCTCTGGTGGCCTCAGGAAAGGCCAGTCCCCATGCCAGTTGCTAGGGGACCTCTCGGGATTCCTCTCCCGTCCATGCCGGGGCCTCAGTCCTTGTGTGGAGTCGGGGCCGGAACCTGAGGATTCCTCTCCAGTGTTGCCATGGATCTTGGGGTGCTTCTGAGTCTCCCCAGGGGAGTCAGGCCTCGTCTCGAGTGGGGGCATGCACGTGTGCTTTCCTCCCGAGCTGCAGCAGTAGTGTCACGCTTCCTGTCACGTGGATCAAGGGATCTGTGGCTTTCCCTCGAGGCTGTCCCTCGAGGCTTTCCCACGAGGCTTTCCCACAGGGCTGTTCCACGTGCCACCTTGGTGTGAGTCGATCCTCGGCGTGAAAGACGAGCCGGTGAAGGGAAAAGAGGTTCCTCTGGAATGGACTGAGACATCTGGGGGACTCTTGGAATGGTGGCACGACCCTGGAGTTCCTCTCGCCGTTCCTGTTGAGAGGGCCTCCTCTTGAGATGCGACCGGAACGCCGGGAACTCTTTCCCGAAGAAGCAGGGAAAGGATCCCTCATCTCGAGCTACGAGGCCGAAACGGGGCTCCTCTGGATGTGGGCGGGACCCTCGTGATTCCTCTCGAGTGGAGTGGGGTATGTCGGGGAACATCTTGATTGGCACCAAGGATGTGAAGGACCCTTTCGAAGTTCCAGAGGGGAGGTGTGATCAGCCTCGAGACGCCTCAGCGGAAATGGGCCTCATCTCGCCTGGAGGGGAGAACCTCCTGGATTTTCTCCAGTTGCGGCAGGTCTTCTCGAGTTACGACGGGGACCTCAGGGACCCGCTCTGGTGGCCTCAGGAAAGGTCAGTCCCCATGCGAGTTGCTAGGGGACCTCTCGGGATTCCTCTCCCGTCCATGCCGGGGCCTCAGTCCTTGTGTGGAGTCGGGGCCGGAACCTGAGGATTCCTCTCCAGTGTTGCCATGGATCTTGGGGTGCTTCTGAGTCTCCCCAGGGGAGTCAGGCCTCGTCTCGAGTGGGGGCATGCACGTGCGCTTTCCTCCCGAGCTGCAGCAGTAGTGTCACGCTTCCTGTCACGTGGATCAAGGGATCTGTGGCTTTCCCTCGAGGCTGTCCCTCGAGGCTTTCCCACGAGGCTTTCCCACAGGGCTGTGCCACGTGGCACCTTGGTGTGAGTCGATCCTCGGCGTGAAAGACGAGCCGGTGAAGGGAAAAGAGGTTCCTCTGGAATGGACTGAGACATCTGGGGGACTCTTGGAATGGTGGCACGACCCTGGAGTTCCTCTCGCCGTTCCTGTTAAGAGGGCCTCCTCTTGAGATGCGACGGGAACGCCGGGAACTCTTTCCCGATGAAGCAGGGAAAGGATCCCTCATCTCGAGCTACGAGGCCGAAACGGGGCTCCTCTGGATGTGGGCGGGACCCTCGTGATTCCTCTCGAGTGGAGTGGGGTATGTCGGGGAACATCCTGATTGGCACCAAGGGTGTGAAGGACCCTTTCGAAGTTCCAGAGGGGAGGTGTGATCAGCCTCGAGACGCCTCAGCGGAAATGGGCCTCATCTCGCCTGGAGGGGAGAACCTCCTGGATTTTCTCGAGTTGCGGCAGGTCTTCTCGAGTTACGACGGGGACCTCAGGGACCCGCTCTGGTGGCCTCAGGAAAGGCCAGTCCCCATGCCAGTTGCTAGGGGACCTCTCGGGATTCCTCTCCCGTCCATGCCGGGGCCTCAGTCCTTGTGTGGAGTCGGGGCCGGAACCTGAGGATTCCTCTCCAGTGTTGCCATGGATCTTGGGGTGCTTCTGAGTCTCCCCAGGGGAGTCAGGCCTCGTCTCGAGTGGGGGCATGCACGTGCGCTTTCCTCCCGAGCTGCAGCAGTAGTGTCACGCTTCCTGTCACGTGGATCAAGGGATCTGTGGCTTTCCCTCGAGGCTGTCCCTCGAGGCTTTCCCACGAGGCTTTCCCACAGGGCTGTGCCTCGTGCCACCTTGGTGTGAGTCGATCCTCGGCGTGAAAGACGAGCCGGTGAAGGGAAAAGAGGTTCCTCTGGAATGGACTGAGACATCTGGGGGACTCTTGGAATGGTGGCACGACCCTGGAGTTCCTCTCGCCGTTCCTGTTGAGAGGGCCTCCTCTTGAGATGCGACGGCAACGCCGGGAACTCTTTCCCGAAGAAGCAGGGAAAGGATACCTCATCTCGAGCTACGAGGCGGAAACGGGGCTCCTCTGGATGTGGGCGGGACCCTCGTGATTCCTCTCGAGTGGAGACGACTAGGTCGGGAACTTCTTGATTTGCACCAAGGGTGTGAAGGATACTTTCGAAGTTCCAGAGGTGAGGTGTGATCAGCCTCGAGACGCCTCAGCGGAAATGGGCCTCATCACGCCTGGAGGGGAGAACCTCCTGGATTTTCTCGAGTTGCGGCAGGTCTTCTCGAGTTACGACGGGGACCTCAGGGACCCGCTCTGGTGGCCTCAGGAAAGGCCAGTCCCCATGCGAGTTGCTAGGGGACCTCTCGGGATTCCTCTCCCGTCCATGCCGGGGCCTCAGTCCTTGTGTGGAGTCAGGGCCGGAACCTGAGGATTCCTCTCCAGTGTTGCCATGGATCTTGGGGTGCTTCTGAGTCTCCCCAGGGGAGTCAGGCCTCGTCTCGAGTGGGGGCATGCACGTGCGCTTTCCTCACGAGCTGCAGCAGTAGTGTCACGCTTCCTGTCACGTGGATCAAGGGATCTGTGGCTTTCCCTCGAGGCTGTCCCTCGAGGCTTTCCCACGAGGCTTTCCCACAGGGCTGTGCCACGTGCCACCTTGGTGTGAGTCGATCCTCGGCGTGAAAGACGAGCCGGTGAAGGGAAAAGAGGTTCCTCTGGAATGGACTGAGACATCTGGGGGACTCTTGGAATGGTGGCACGACCCTGGAGTTCCTCTCGCCGTTCCTGTTGAGAGGGCCTCCTCTTGTGATGCGACGGGAACGCCGGGAACTCTTTCCCGACGTAGCAGGGAAAGGATCCCTCATCTCGAGCTACGAGGCGGAAACGGGGCTCCTCTGGATGTGGGCGGGACCCTCGTGATTCCTCTCGAGTGGAGTCGGGTATGTCGGGGAACTTCTTGATTTGCACCAAGGGTGTGAAGGACCCTTTCGAAGTTCCAGAGGGGAGGTGTGATCAGCCTCGAGACGCCTCAGCGGAAATGGGCCTCATCTCGCCTGGAGGGGAGAACCTCCTGGATTTTCTCGAGTTGCGGCAGGTCTTCTCGAGTTACGACGGGGACCTCAGGGACCCGCTCTGGTGGCCTCAGGAAAGGCCAGTCCCCATGCGAGTTGCTAGGGGACCTCTCGGGATTCCTCTCCCGTCCATGCCGGGGCCTCAGTCCTTGTGTGGAGTCGGGGCCGGAACCTGAGGATTCCTCTCCAGTGTTGCCATGGATCTTGGGGTGCTTCTGAGTCTCCCCAGGGGAGTCAGGCCTCGTCTCAAGTGGGGGCATGCACGTGCGCTTTCCTCCCGAGCTGCAGCAGTAGTGTCACGCTTCCTGTCACGTGGATCAAGGGATCTGTGGCTTTCCCTCGAGGCTGTCCCTCGAGGCTTTCCCACGAGGCTTTCCCACAGGGCTGTGCCACGTGCCTCCTTGGTGGGAGTCGATCCTCGGCGTGAAAGACGAGCCGGTGAAGGGAAAAGAGGTTCCTCTGGAATGGACTGAGACATCTGGGGGACTCTTGGAATGGTGGCACGACCCTGGAGTTCCTCTCGCCGTTCCTGTTGAGAGGGCCTCCTCTTGAGATGCGACGGGAACGCCGGGAACTCTTTCCCGACGAAGCAGGGAAAGGATCCCTCATCTCGAGCTACGAGGCGGAAACGGGGCTCCTCTGGATGTGGGCGGGATCTTCGTGATTCCTCTCGAGTGGAGACGGCTAGGTCGGGAACTTCTTGATTTGCACCAAGGGTGTGAAGGACCCTTTCGAAGTTCCAGAGGTGAGGTGTGATCAGCCTCGAGACGCCTCAGCGGAAATGGGCCTCATCTCGCCTGGAGGGGAGAACCTCCTGGATTTTCTCGAGTTGCGGCAGGTCTTCTCGAGTTACGACAGGGACCTCAGGGACCCGCTCTTGTGGCCTCAGGAAAGGCCAGTCCCCATGCGAGTTGCAAGGGGACCTCTCGGGATTCCTCTCCCGTCCATGCCGGGGCCTCAGTCCTTGTGTGGAGTCGGGGCCGGAACCTGAGGATTCCTCTCCAGTGTTGCCATGGATCTTGGGGTGCTTCTGAGTCTCCCCAGGGGAGTCAGGCCTCGTCTCGAGTGGGGGCATGCACGTGCGCTTTCCTCCCGATCTGCAGCAGTAGTGTAACGCTTTCTGTCACGTGGATCAAGGGATCTGTGGCTTTCCCTCGAGGATGTCCCTCGAGGCTTTCCAACGAGGCTTTCCCACAGGGCTGTGCCACGTGCCACCTTGGTGTGAGTCAATCCTCGGCGTGAAAGACGAGCCGGTGAAGGGAAAAGAGTTTCCTCTGGAATGGACTGAGACATCTGGGGGACTCTTGGAATGGTGGCACGACCCTGGAGTTCCTCTCGCCGTTCCTGTTGAGAGGGCCTCCTCTTGAGATGCGACGGGAACGCCGGGAACTCTTTCCCGACGAAGCAGGGAAAGGATCCCTCATCTCGAGCTACAAGGCGGAAACGGGGCTCCTCTGGATGTGGGCGGGACCCTCGTGATTCCTCTCGAGTGGAGTCAGGTATGTCGGGGAACATCTTGATTTGCACCAAGGGTGTGAAGGACCCTTTCGAAGTTCCAGAGGGGAGGTGTGATCAGCCTCGAGACGCCTCAGCGGAAATGGGCCTCATCTCGCCTGGAGGGGAGAACCTCCTGGATTTTCTCGAGTTGCGGCAGGTCTTCTCGAGTTACGACTGGGACCTCAGGGACCCGCTCTGGTGGCCTCAGGAAAGGCCAGTCCCCATGCGAGTTGCTAGGGGACCTCTCGGGATTCCTCTCCCGTCCATGCCGGGGCCTCAGTCCTTGTGTGGAGTCGGGGCCGGAACCTGAGGATTCCTCTCCAGTGTTGCATGG